>NC_051070.1:85626608-85992500 GCF_004664715.2 Peromyscus leucopus | reverse complement strand
CAACAACAATTCCACGTGGACAATAATAATATCACTAAGCTGACAAACATCATCTACAGATCAGCTTTAAACTACAAGATGCTCAGAACAATTTTGAGAGGGCTAGCTGAAATGATTCAGTCTCAAAGACTACTTAAATAAGAATTTGAGATAAACCCTGAACTTTGGCATTATACACAGACTGGATAATAAAGGATATAGTTACCTTTCCTAGAATTTGACAATTAACTTAAAATTTTTCTTTCAGGATAAAGATATATTCGCCCATACCCAGCAGGAAGCAATTTTAAAAATATGACGCCCACATTCCCAAAGAGGTGATGTGGAGCGGGTGGTTTTTTGGTCTTTTTAATGGGTTTTGGGTCTGAGATAATTTTCATTGTTTAAGGGGGTTGGTTACAAGTTGTTGTCAAGGGTTAAAAAAAAAGGCTAAACAAAGGAGATTAGATTTAAGGTTCTTGTTTTTTAAAAAAAAGACAATTACTAGTTTTAAATACTTTACATTGGATTGGATTGTTTTATATTGTATACAAATTTGAAATTGATATTGTTAGAAAATGCTATATGTATATTTGTTGCTGGAGGGCTTCTCTCCAGGTTCCCCAAGCCCCGCAGTCCCACAATCCACTTATAAAATAATCACTTAGACGCTTATATCACTTATAAACTGTATGGCCGTGGCAGGATTCTTGCTAACTGTTCTTATAGCTTAAATTAATCCATTTCCATAAATCTATACCTTGCCACGTGGCTGGTGGCTTACCGGCATCTTCACATGCTGCTGCTGGTCATGGCGGCTGGCAGTGTCTCTCTCTACCTCAGCCTTCCACTTCCCAGAATTCTCCTCTCTCCTTGTCCCACCTACTTCCTGCCTGGCCACTGGCCAACCAGTGTTTTATTTATTGACCAATCAGAGCAATTTGACATATAGACAGTCCCACAGCACTTCCCCTTTCTTTTTTTTAAAAGGAAGGTTTTAACTTTTACACATCTCCAAAGTCAGCTTGGTATATTTGGGAATTTGGGCGTAGCTTCTCTTACTACTTCCTGCTGGAGGGGGGCGCTGTATCTTATGGGGACACAAAGAAAATTTTAGGATCATGGAGTAGTCCGTGAGACTGTATCGTCTGAGCCAGTTGCCTTGAAACGATTCTGGATGTTGGATCATCTGGGCCATGGTGTCATCGGAGACCTTTCAGGTGGTCTTGGCTGGTCAAACTTGATGTATCTTAATCTGGAACAAATCCATAGCCTCTGGCTTTCTGTGGAAACAAAAGCAGAGCCTCCTTTCCAAAGCAACATATCCTTACATCCAAATTTTGAAGTTAAGGTACCTTTAAAATACACATTTTGGCATAACTCAACAGCTTTTGCAATCAAATGTTTCTCTTCAGTTACGAATATCAAAGAGAACATAATCCAGATTCTCTGTGTGGTAGCCATCTTTATGTGGCTTATTTTTTATATTAGCTTGAGCCTATTGCTTTTAATTGAGGCCTATTGCAGCCTTTTAAGCCTGAAACGGCACTGTGGCTGCTGACTCTGCCCACTTCAGCTTCCCAACATGGCGGTGGTACGTTTTCCGCCAGCTATGGGAGCCATCAATTTTCAGAAATAGTGGGTCTATGCTTCTTATCAAAGCAGCGTGTAGCCCAGAAACCTCTTTTTGTTTTGTACTAGCAAAAGCTAAATCCACCATGCAGCTTAATGTGCCACTTGCAGAGGCCTCATTCCCGCCATACTGCAGATCGAGCGCACACGCCAGGAACCCGCCAGTAACTCAAACCGGCAGCTGCCGCTCATTTGAGAGAGACAATTAGGAAGCTGTTTTTAGCTCCATTTTAGAATCTTTTCTCAGGTTTTAGGTAGAAACTTTTGCCAACACGTTGGGCGCCATTTGTTGCTGGAGGGCTTCTCTCCAGGTTCCCCAAGCCCCGCAGTCCCACAATCCACTTATAAAATAATCACTCAGACGCTTATATCACTTATAAACTGTATGGCCGTGGCAGGATTCTTGCTAACTGTTCTTATAGCTTAAATTAATCCATTTCCATAAATCTATACCTTGCCACGTGGCTGGTGGCTTACCGGCATCTTCACATGCTGCTGCTGGTCATGGCGGCTGGCAGTGTCTCTCTCTACCTCAGCCTTCCACTTCCCAGAATTCTCCTCTCTCCTTGTCCCACCTACTTCCTGCCTGGCCACTGGCCAACCAGTGTTTTATTTATTGACCAATCAGAGCAATTTGACATATAGACAGTCCCACAGCATATATTTCTAATTGTACTTATACCGTTCATTTAACAATGTAATACAATTTTCTGATCCTTGAATGTTATTACCAACTATTAGGATATAAAGAAAATAAAGTTAGTAGTTAGACATTACAATGGAACTTATAGTCATATTAGGTATGTTTTAAAAATTGAGCAGATATATTTTAGATAGACAGGTCATTTTCAAACCCTTCAGAGATCTACAAAATATGGCATTTAAAATGTTTTAATAACTTAGAAAATTTTTCTTTTTTGAGACATGTCGGCTCCTGGCAGTACCAATCTACTTCAGAAAAAATATGGGCATTAAAGAAACTGCATATGGAGTTAACTTTCATTGTGGCAAAAGTTAGCCACTGGACAACAAAATATCCTCGAATCAACAGGACAAAATGGACAGACAGGACACGAAACAAAGGACTAGTGATTCTTGCCAAAACAAGTGTGGTTATAGCTTTATCAAAAGGCATCTTCTGAGGCCAGAACAACATGGCACCATCCCTAAAGTGGCCTTCGCAATTCGGAAAAGGTACAGTGCTCTTTTCTTCGAAGGCAGCTGAACAGGCAGTGGGCCAATGGCTTCTGATGTGCAATGGAACAGCAACTGAAACAGTTATTCTTGAAGAGTAACTAAGCTCACGCCTCTCAATAGTAGACTGGCATTTGATAGTGGAGAAGAATGGGATGCTGAGATGAAGCCATATATACACAGCCAAGAAGAATGGAGAGCTAAATTAAAAAACCATCAACAATTTCCAGAATTTAAAATCTTGAATCATGACAAGACACTCGTGGAATTCAGGTGTTTCTGGTGCATGGACTGCTCTCACCCAATGTGAAGTTGAACTGTTGAACTTGTGTACATCCTATTTCACAAATGAGTCTGTCAGATACACTAAGCCTATAGGCTAAAGATGATGTCCCAGCACTGCGGAGAAACCTCAGGTGACTGTCTAGGCAGCTGGCTGTTTCTGTCAACTCACAAATTTTTTGAAAGTTGCTTACATGCACTTCCTGTTTTTATTTTTGTTAGCTAATATTATTTCCTCCTTTGGTCTCTGAGGGAGTTGAAGATTAGTTAGTTATAGTTGAAGGTTAGTTAGTTATAGTTAAAGATTAATTAGCATAGAAAGTGAATTAGAAGCCGGGCGGTGGTGGCACACGCCTTTAATCCCAGCACTCGGGAGGCAGAGGCAGGTGGATCTCTGTGAGTTCGAGGCCAGCCTGGGCTACCAAGTGAGTCCCCGGAAAGGCACAAAGCTACACAGAGAAACCCTGTCTCGAAAAACCAAAAAAAAAAAAGAAAAAAAAAAAAAAGAAAGTGAATTAGATACATTTTGGATTTACCAAAATAGGATAATGAAGTTATTTTCTCTGAATTTGTCAAATACAAATGGACTAGTCATTGTTTAGGATTTATTGTTTGTATATATTGTATATAGTTATTATACTTTGGTATATAGTTTTTCTTTTGTTTTTTTTTTTATTAAAATAGAAAAGGGGAAATATGGTGGTATTTTATTTGTACTGAAATGTGATTTTATTTGTATGTTAATAAATAAAGTTGCTTGGGGATCAGAGCTAATAGCAAGCCATTGCAGAGCTGGGCGTTCGTGGCACATGCCTTTAATCCCAGCACTTGGTAGAAGAGCTAGGTAGATATCTGTATGGTCAAGGATACAGCCAGCATTGGAGACACACGCCTTTAATCTCAATACCATAGAAGACCTGGAAGTCTCTACAGACAGGCAGTGATGAGCAGTCATATGTTTGGGTTTACAACCAATGAAAAGGCAGAACAAAAAGACTATATAAAGACAAACACACAGGAAATAGGTCCCTTTCAGAGAGGTCTCTTGGCTTAAGAGGCTAGCTGCAGCAGGTGGTAAGGCTTTTAGCTCTGATCTTTTGGCTTTCTTCTTTGCATTGGTTCTGTGTTTCTTATTTAATAAGATGGTTGGTTACATCTACATATAACAATACACTATAATAAAATGTTACTTAAACATGGTTTCTCTATCTCCCTGCCCATACTTTCTCTCAATATGTTTCCATGTAATATTTTAAGCCTAAAGTTGACCATGGGCAACTGAAACCTCAGAAAGAGAATCCACTTCTGGAAAGTGGATTCCACAGGGGAAATACTATCAGTCTAAAGATAGGAGACATGGAAGGGAGGGGGGAAGGGAGGGTGGGAGGGAGGGAGGGAGGGAGGGAGGGAGGGAAGGGAACAGAAAGAAATGAATGGCAGAGCCATCTGATGGTGTCTATCCCAAGCTGTATCAGGAAACAGATGACTGTATTTTCGTTTCTGTTGTTTTTGTAGGCCCCAACCTAGAAAATGTCACCAGCCTGCGACATCCCAGCCTAAAAAGCGGGCATGCTCTCTCTGTGCACTCTCTTTCTGCACTCTCTCCTTCTGTATTCTCCCCCCTCCGCGTGGTCTCGGTGTCTCTCTCTCTCTCTCTCTCTCTCTCTCTCTCTCTCTCTCTCTCTCTCTCTCTCTCTCCCTCTCCCTCTCCCTCTCCCTCTCCCTCTCCCTCTCCCTCTTCCTCCCTCTCTCCCAATAAAGCTCTAGAAAGGTAACCAGAGCTCCTGACTCTTCCCTCACCAATACATCCAGCACTCTCCTCCATTGGCATGGCTGCTGCGGGTGGTGGCCAGCCATGAGCACAACAGTTTCTAGCCCAGGGAGTGTGCCCATTAAATATGTTTTATTGGTAAATAGCCAGAGACCTGAATGCTGTAAGGACTTCTCAAACCCGCGTGCCGTCCTCCTTTCTCAATTACTAGGGTGCCTAGAGAAAAGCAGAGAAGTGAGCCCCAAACTGGGCCACATGTGCCTTCTCTGGCTGCCCTGGAGTAAGACTGCTGGCCATATCCCTGATGGGCATCTACTCAAGGCCCAGCTTCTGGAACAGAACTCCTAGTGCACCCATTCTGTATCTCTGCCTACTGCAAGTTAGATTTCATTGCCAGAGGTTTAGCTTCCAGCCAACCCAGCCAGCGACCTACAACTAGGGAGGGCAAACACACCCTAGTGCGATGAAAGGACAATAGCCGTGAACTCCAGTTTAAAAGCTATGAGTTGACCATAAAGATTAGCTGCTTCCTCTTTAGGACTTCAGGATGTCTGCCCTGCCCAAAGTCATCCCCTCCCCAAGCCTAGAAAGGTGGTGATGACTTGGGAAGATTTAGTTTAGTCCATACTCAAGAGAACATCTCTGCATTGTCAAACCTGTCTTCACACACCCAGGAGGGCTTAGCCAAGGGAGCCTGGAAAAGAGAAGAGGGAAGGTGGAGAAAGAGCATAGTGTTGCCGCAATCTGATTAAAATGTGATCTTAGTTAACTATATTGGAAGGGAGAGAAACATAAAAAAAAGAAAATTAACATTTTGCCAGAGGGTGTAGCAGTTGGACACTTGTATGTTATACACACAGCCCTGGGTTCCATCCCCAGCATGAAAAAGAGAAATGAGAAAAGAGGAGGGAGGGGGATGATTAGATAGAAAAAGAAAAGAAAAACAAAATCACCACCACCCCATATCCAAGAGACAACCATTTATGAACTGAAGTTCTCAGAGCTGGGATGTAAGAGGTTTTAGTTTTAGCAGCACTCTTACCCTTCGAGAAAAAGTCAACACAACAAAAGCCACTTACAAGAGTTTTATTAAGAAAAGGAGAAAGGGACAGATGTGGTCAGGTCTGCTGAAAAGACACGTGAAGAGGAGGGGGAGGGGACATGGGATCCTGGGATCTGCCTGTTAAGGACTACTCTTGTGCATGCACACACAGGTCCACATGGCTACTCCATGCATGCACATAGATCATGTGGTCATGTGGTCACACAGCACGAAATTTACGTGACCATGCAGCACATGGGTTATATAGGATGTATGACCCGGAAATGACTAAGTGTCGGAACATGCACGATCATGGGGGCGTGGCTGGAATTCCTATCAACAGGTCCAGAGATAAATTATCTTATGCTCTTAGCCGCCTAAATCACCACATCTGAGTTTGACTCGATAGCCTTGTGACATACAGGTAAAAATCACTTTTGGAATGAACAAAGAGACTTCTACCTTCCAGTAACCCTAAGGCTAATAATGTCTTCAGATAACATCCAGGGACCATAGCAGAGGCTTCCCAGCTCTGCTGTAACCACCCACTTGATGTTTCCACCAGTGTGTGTGGAAAGCATCTTGATTCATGATTTTCTTTCTTCCATTCCTATAAAGCTTCTTTATAGGAATTCCTATTACCACATAGGAATGTGGTACTTGGGCACCCAAATCTGTGTTTCTGGGTATAATCATTCACATTTGCTTCCAGTATAAACTCTCTTATGCCCTTTTTGTGTTGACAGTTTTAGATGTCCAATGTGGGGTGCCAAAGAAGACTCATTTTCACTGGAGTGTTCATTCAAGTTGATTCCAGGTACCATCATAGGCCTCTGTTGTCCACCCATCCAGTACTGCCTTGTTGAGTGGATGTTGTAAGTTCTTTCTAGGACTCAGACTTCCTTTGGTTTGATCAATGGTGCATTTTTTTATTCTGATATGGTTGTTAGGATCCTGTTTTGGTATCTTTCATTGGTCCCAAAATGACAGTGCTGGTGACATTGTCTTAAACATAAGGACTTTGGCTGGGTAAACAGAAGGATTGTTATTGGGTGATCAAGTAGATCTCTTAAGGAGGTTTCTGTTCACCAAGAACCACCCTTAATCCTCCAGGAACACCCCTTAACCCTCCCCCACAGATCAACTTCCTCTGGCAAGGGCACCTGGTTCCAGTCAGCCTGTATTAGCTCACTCAGATCACTACCCTACTGGCTGCCAAACAAAATCCGCTTGCTTTTCTGACATTTTGCTCTTCACTCTGACCCCCCAGCCCCTACTCCTGCTGACCCACCCCCACGATATGGTGTTAGTGATAAATCTTTCTTGCTGCCTATAGATTTGTCTACTTTGGCAGTTTCTCTGCACCATCACTTACAGGTTTCAGAGCATTTAGCTTAAGGTGTTTTATTTTGTTTCTTCATTTTATGTGTATGGGTGTTTTCCCTGCCTGTATGTCTGTGCACTACTTTCATACCTGGTGCCTGGAGAGGCCAGAAGAAGGCATTGAATACTCTGAAACTGTAGTTACAGATGACTGTGAGACACCCGGTGTGAGTACTGGGAATTGAACCTTGGTCCTCTGGAACAATCACCGGTGCTCTTAACCAGTGAGCTATCTCTCCAGCCTGGAAATTATCCATTCTGTTTGTTTTCAAGACACACATACAGTTCCATAGCATTTGACTTATTTTTGTTTGTTTTCAAACTACTCGGTTTGTTAATTTGCAATCTTCTGGCCTTTTCCTCCTGCCACTCCGCCAATATCTATTTCAAGGAAGGAGGAAATGGACAAAATGTGCCATTGGTACTCCAGCTGGCTTTATGTTTGATAATTGCGTTAAATCAGCTTACAAGTGTTTGGAAAATGGACATCTAACTAAAGAAAATTTGGCTTTAAAATTCCTTCAATGGAGAAATTTGATCCAAATAGATTCTTTCTTTACACACCAAACTGAAAGACCTAAGCAATAGAATTAAAAAATAGAATCCAAATGAACAGGCAGCCAGCTTTAATTAAAATTTTAAACATCTAAAGAAAAAATGATAAAACTGGCAATTTATAAAATTAATAAGCATTGGAGAAACTAGATCTTAGTTAAAAGGAATGGTAAAACTGAATTGAAAATTAATAAGAAAAACTTAGAGGTTATGTCAGAAGAAAAATAAATTACACACACACACACACACACACATGCATGCATAACTCTTATCAACCACTCTGCTCTCACCTGACCTTGTCTCTTCCTTCTTCATCTCCAAGAAAAACAAAATTCATGTCAAAGGGAAACACTGTCACAACCTGTTCTTGTTCTAGAATAAAACTTAGAAGGGAAAAGGAGATCCTATACTGTATTACAAATGTTCCCTCTGTGAAGGCAAGTCTCTGTTAATTGTTAAATAGGGAACAACAGCAATCTAATTCCACACACCAAGCCTCATCTTTGGCCTTTTCCCTTTCATTAGACCTTTCTTACATCTCAAAGACACAGAAATGTGACATTTCTTTATTTTACTAAGACATACACTCTGGTTGTGTTATATGTGGCATTTCTTTGTTTTAGTAAGATGTAAGTTCTGGTTGTGTTATATGTGCCCATGATAACTATTTTCATATAGAATAAATCTCAATCTGTCTCTAAAATTCCTAAAAGTACCTAAGCAACAAAACACAGAGTCACCTAATTTTACACTTTTTTAAAACTGGTTACCTACTGCAATCACTGTACTTTGTCTAATTTAAGATATGTATTTATATAAATACAGACATTATAGGATAGACTTTACCAATAGATTTAAATATCTTAAGAAGTTTGAATGTGCCATAAGGTCTTTCAGCATTTTTTTAATTTGTTGTTTCTTATCTTTTTTTTGTTTTGTTTTGTTTTTTTGTTTTTTCGAGACAGGGTTTCTCTGTGTAGCTTTGTGCCTTTCCTGGAACTCACTTTGGAGACCAGGCTGGCCTCGAACTCACAGAGATCCGCCTGCCTATGCCTCCCAAGTGCTGGGATTAAAGGCGTGTGCCACCACCCGGCAACATTTTTAATATTAACAGAAACATAGTAATCCAACCGGTTGGGTCCAAGTAATATCTTCCCCCTTATTCTTAGTTGGGAGAAGCTCATTTATTTGGGGCTTTGAAGGTACAGGTTTAAAATGGAGCTGCCTCACAGATGGACCTCCTTTTCATCTTCCTAACATTCTATGTTATAAGACAACATCTGACCTCCTACGTACAAAGTATGATGTATGGCCAACAGGAAAACTGTGAACTGAACTGCCCCCCAGAAGAATTAAGCCACATCTATGATAAATCTTCTACACAGCTGAAAGACTGATGAGCACTTCTGTGATTGTCTGTCACAGGTCCAGACACACATTCTCTTGGGATACCTTAGCCCCCTAAGGAGTTATTTCCTGTCCCCCACTGACTGCCCTAACAGCCTGTGACTATCAGGGAGAGGTTTGGGGTATACCGTAGACCCGTTTCCACCAACTCCCTGTTTTGCTGTGACCAGCCTCTCTGATGCTTCCATCAGTTTATTTGAAAAGTATCTCAATTCGTGATTTTCTTTCTGCTGTTCCTATTAAAACTTCATAAGAGTGTCCCCACCTAGAACATAATATTTGGAAGAACCCAGATCTGTGTCCTGGCCATGGTTTCTGGTACTTGTCATGTTTCTTACCGTCTTCCTTCTATGCTTTCGTCATTTGCTTTGTTGTGATCCTCATCCACAGAAACCGTTCTCAAACTTGTTTCTGTGTCAGATGGAGTACCAGAGCCTGTTTTGGTATCACTAAGTCCATTTTTAAGCAACCACAGGAAAAGGGGAGATTTGATTGATATTGGAGTTACATGGTGGAGAATAAAGACATTCTAGACACCCAGACAAATGTAGTTTGAAATGAAAATTACCTGATTAGGAAAATTAAGAGAAAGATAGGCACTTAGGTATTTCCCATGTGCTGCACTGAATATTTTACTATGTGAAATGTATTATTTTCATAATTCTTGAAACATCTGAAGTGGTTTTTCCACTTCATATATTATGAATAGGTCATTGTTTCAGGGCAAAGAAAAACTGCAGTTATGTTAGTTTTATCATCACTGTGTCAAAATTCCTGAGAAAACTAACTTTTAGGAGGAAAGAATTATTGTGTCCATGTTTTCAGAGACTTCAGTCCACCATGGGGATGGCATGCTGGAGAAGAGCAGTTCACATCACATGGCCAGGAAACAGAGAAGATAAAGACCAAGGACCAGACAAAGTTTTCAAAGGTCATCCCCCAATGAGCTACTCCTTCCAGTAGGCCTTAGCTCCAAAAGTCTCTACCATCTTTCATATTGGCACGAATTAACATACAAATTAACAACCAATCCTGTGGGGGACATTTCATACTCAAACCCTAAGAAAGCCACAGATGGAGTTAGAACTGCTCACTGGCTAATCTGAAGATAGGAAGAGTACACTGGGTTAGGGCAGGCAGGAAGGAGGAGAGCTAGGGAACTGGGAGATGCGAGCAAGGAAGGATGGGCAGAAAGGCAACCACGTTAGGTTTGAAGATAGAGGAAGGACATAGAGACAAACCTACACAGCATCGAGGCAGCATCTCGAAGCCAGAAATAAGTATCTTCCCTGGAGCCTTCAGAAAGGAATGCAGCCTTAGCTCAGTGAGACCAATGTCAGACTTGAGACATAAATAAACCCCCTTGTCACTGCCCTAGAGAGAGGACAGCCACAGACACATGTTGAAAGGCTCTGGCCCTAGCCTTCACCATTGCTATAGTCAAAGGAGCTGCATGCAGTACTAGTAGGAGCAAAGGGAGAACTGTGCCACTGATTCTTTCAAGAGAAATTGCTAACTATATTGCTATTCTGTCTCTAGCTAAGGCCCTGATTTAGTTACAAAGATCCTAGCATAAAGCACATGTGGCCATGTTAGATTCAATTAATGAGGGTAAAGAAAACTGTAAATTGTTGGTGGTTTACTAATGATACCACGTGGGGAAGGAATGTTTTATGTCTTCCTGCCTCAGCATGATGGCTTCTGTTTGCTCCCAAGGCTCAGGGATACTGCAAAAAATTATGCCAATTTGGTGCTGAGGTGATCACAAAGAAACGCTGGATAGATCCTGGTCTATACTCTTTTCAAAGATTAGAAAGAAAGCAAATGGACATTTATTTCATTGATGGCCAATTCCTCTTGCCTGTGCACCTAGAAGGTCAGATATGGTCTGTAGACACCCACACATGGGAATCTGTTCCTCCCTTGCATGCACACTCATGTACAAACACATCGAACACTATAACATGCACACACTGATACATATGCACAACATGAAGTCCACATGTAGATGTACACAGAGGACTCTGCTTTGTATTTGCTCTTTGACTAGCCAGGGGAAAGTTTCCCCCTCTGTGTTTTTTCCACTGAATGAAGCATTCTAATTTTAAAAACACATCAGCTCTGGGGGAATAAACTTAATCTTCAGATTAGTTACTCTGCTGTCAGGAACACAGGACTATACACAATGAAAAAAAAAACCAACTCAATTAGGAAAACACCTTGTGTATTCTGAGGCTCCAAAAAAGTAGCACCCTAAAGGGCCCTGATTGCTGGTGTCTATGATCTCAGAAAAGGGTGTGTGTGTGTAAATGTTCATTGTTCCCACTTGTGAGCTGTGTCAGCATGGGCAAATTACTTTTAAGTACTTTTAAGTACTCTGTGCCTCAGTTTCTCCATTTGCAAGCTGTAGATAACAACAGTTATGGGAAGTTGTTAAGATGAATTACAAATGTGTGTATCTCTCATTTAATAATGTCCTTTATAATTTTTTATTATTTTCTTAGGACTGGGTCTCATTACAGCCCAGGCTGACCTTGAACTCACTATGTAGCTGAGGATGACTTTGGATTCTTCATCAACCTGCCTACACCCCCAATGGCTGGAGTTATAGGCATGTGCAACTACACTCAGCTCTACATTTTGAACACTATTATTCCTAGTTCCATATTCATCTATTATCCACAACACACACACACACACCAGATGAAGGGAAACTATTCACAACTGCCTGTTTGCACAACAGTCTATTTGGAAGCCTACACCCCACATACTAACACACAAGAGAGCTCAAAATGCCCAGCTTTGGTAAGAGTAAACCCTGTGGCACTCTACAATGTGCAAGTGTGTGCACTGAGAAATCATATCTACAGATTTATATGAATAGAGGAAAGTGCCTCAGGCACAAATGAGAAGAGAATACAAAACCTAGACCAGAACTGCAGCAGGAAGCAAGTCAAGGCTCTAACAGTCCCAGGGGTGTTGCCTGGTTATTTTTCCTTCAAATTGATGAAGAAAGTTTTTCAAACTCTTTGTGATGGGACTATATTGATTTTATAACTGAATAAAAACAAGTACATATTGTCCTACAATACCTTCCCTGAGATATGGATTGTTATTGACAAAGCCAGTGTCCCGAGTCCTTTGGCAACACTAAGAAATGGTAACTGTCCCACCTTCTTCTCCCGAGTCAGCTTGTGGAAACAAATGCATGTAGTGGGAAATGAGGAATCTATAGTCAAACACCAGTTGCTGCATTTTCAGTACTTCCTGTTCTGGGAAACTTCCTGTCTCTGAGAGAGGAGAAAGCAGCTGCCTGCTGTCACTGGAAAAGCCAAGTACACAGACGATGCTACCATGATCCCAAGTCAGGCTGACTGAGCATTTCGGCTTAGGCTGCGGCATGGCAGCCTTTCGGCATTGCAGTACAACCTTGTCATCACCAAAGTTCAGGCTCAAGAATCAATCAGTCAAATTATAAAAAAAGAAAGAAAGAAAACCTCAATGTTTTAAGTAAGCTTGGGATTTTGCACTGGGCTGTGTTTATAGCCATCTAGGGCTGCATGCATCCCACAAGCTGCAAGGTGGACGTGCCTAGAGGGCTAGAATGTGTTCTCTGTGCTCATAACTACCTTATAACAAAGGGATTATCCTCTGAATGTCGCTATGAAAATGCTCAGGATAGGCCCCAAACGGGTCATGCAACTTCATAGGGTCACAGCTGGTGACCAGAACTCATGCTTCATTTGTTATTCGCCAAGTCTTCACCAGGCATTGTCTGCCGCTGAGGTGCCATTCTGGTGAACACTGCCAGTGCTCCCTGACGATGTGGAGTCTATGGTGATTAGAAAGAAAATGGCCCCCAAAGGGAGTGGCACTATTAGGAGGTGCCGCCTTATTGGAGTGGGTGTGGCTTTGTTGGAGGAAGTGTGTCACTGTGGGGTGGGCTTTGAGATTTCCTATCCTCAGGATACCTACCACCTAGTGTGACTGTCAGGTGACTTCCTGGTGCCTTCTGGTCAAGATGTAGCCAGCATCATGTGTGCCCGCAAGCTGCTGTGCTCCCCGTTGTGATGATAATGGACTGAACCTCTGAAACTGTAAGCGAGCCACCTCAATGAAATGTTTTCTTTGTAAGAGTTGCCATGGTCATGGTGTCTCTTCACAGCAAGAGCAACCCTAAGGCAAACTCACTTTCTAGTACAGCAGGACAGACAAGTGGAAATCAATGTTGGAGTTCAGAAAACCATACCCCAAAGCTCGATGCTCTGCCATGCTGAGCTGAAGAACAGCCCCAGACACCGGATGTATCCCTTTGGCCTTCTTGCTTCTCCCTGAAATACAGAGTGGGGCCCCTCACTGGTATTCCCCTTCTGAAACAGCTTCTCCTACAGGAAATGCAGTTACTTTAAACTTCTTGGGACTCTATTCCTTGGGAACTGTTAGCATTTCCAGCATCATCTGGCCTACCCCTAGTGTTGTGGGATGGTCTGTAGGTCAAATTGTTCTGATTGGTCAATAAATAAAACACTGATTGGCCAGTGGCCAGGCAGGAAGTAGGTGGCCAGGCAGGAAGTAGGTGGGACAAGGAGAGAGGAGAATTCTGGGAAGCGGAAGGCTGAGGGGAGAGACACCATGACCAGCAGCATGTGAAGTCGCTGGTAAGTCACCAGCCATGTGGCAAGGTATAGATTTATGGAAATGGTTAATTTAAGCTATAAGAACAGTTAGCAAGAAGCCTGCCACGGCCATACAGTTTGTAAGCAATATAAGTCTCTGTGTTTACTTGGTTGGATCTGAACAGCTGTGGGACTGGCGGGTGACAAAGATTTGTCCTGACTGTGGGCAAGGCAGGAAAACTCTAGCTACACCCTAGGGCCCCCAGCTGGAGCCACTAAGAACACCTCCTACGTGCATGCTTTGTCAGTATTCAGGCAGATGTCTAGCCAGCCCAGGGTCCTATGCGCTGCGTGCTGTACAATCTCTGTACGCATGCACTAAGCCCCCTTTAAAAGCGAACTCCTTATATTTTTGGTTGTGAGCCTAGCCTTTAACGGCTGAGCCATCTCTCCAGCCGGGCAGTGGTGGCGCACGCCTTTAATCCCAGCACTCCGGAGGCAGAGCCAGGCGGATCTCGGTGAGTTCGAGGCCAGCCTGGACTGCCAGCCTGGACTACCAAGTGAGTTCCAGGAAAAGGCGCAAAGTTACACAGAGAAACCCTGTCTCGAAAAACCAAAAAAAAAAGAAAAAAAAAAAAAAGAAAAAGAAAAAAAGCGAACTCCATCTGTTCCCCCTCCCTTTCTCCGCCACTTCCCTTTCAGAGGCAAGCGTCCACGAACCCCCTTTCTCCCTTACCCTTTCAATAAACCTTCAACGTAGACTTGTTGTACCTGTGATTCATTCATTCTCCCTGCCACTAAACTACAACAGGAATGATGAACCCTGGGAGAGGAAGCCAAAAGTCATCACCAAACCCAGACAGGCTTTTCCTGGACTCTTCAGAGGACAGCATACCCTGGGAGATTGCCTGGCAGACAATCTGGAGGTGGTGGCGCACACCAGCACGGGAGGCAGAGGCAGGCGGATCTTTGTGAGTTTGAGGCCAGCCTGATCTACAGAGTGAGATCCAGGAAAGGCGCAAAGCTACACAGAGAAACCCTGTCTTGAAAAACAAAAACAAGAGCCCTGCCTGCAGTAAGATCTCTCTTCACCTGTACCACTTACCCCCACATCCATTTTCCTCTTCCCTATGAGGACAAAACGCGTTAGATTCTGACCTTGTGAGTGTTCAAATCGTGGATAGCTCCAGTATGCATGTGCATGATAATATTTTCTCTTGATAATCTGTCTTTTGTTATGAGACTGCCTGCCATGACTTTTTCATGATGGGAAGGAAGGAGGTCACCCCCTTCCTGCCCCTAATGATAGTAATATTTGTTTTTCAGGCCTATGCTTGTGAAGAGTGACTCTAGATGCCCACATCTTGATGCTGCTACCTGTAAATGTGTGCTGTTTCCAAGAAAGGGGGAATAAAAGTCAAAGGTTCAATTTATTTATTCATCTGCTGGTCTGAAGAGAACCTGGATTATTCAGACTGCCCATGTGAGCCCAGGGCAATCACAGGGTTAGTCCTCAAGATGGAAGAGGGAGCAGAGAGTGACTGACGGGATAGAAGGAATAAAGAATGGTCTCTAATTCATCAAGACCAACCCAAACCCAGAGTCTTTCCTCTCCCACCCTGCCTCCCCTCCCACCCTGCCCCCCAGCCTGCCTCCCCCTCCCCATTGACCCTCACCATCTCTTTTACTAACTCACTGTACCTGCCCAACCTCACTCAGACCCTGGAAGATTTATTTCCAATTGAACATTTTTTCTGATTTATTATTTTATTGTTGGTGTTGGGGAGGGGAGAGATTCACCCCCAAGCTGTTGGATCTCACACCCAAGCGTCACCTAGGAAGGCTGGAGCTGCTGTATGTGGAAGAAAACAAGCACAGCCCTGCCCATGCCTAAGCAGACTTTAGCCTCATTTCCTCCCCAGAGAGCTCTAGATTAAACTTCCTCCTTCCTGGTAAGGCTGTTTAATGAGGCACAGGGAGGGTTTATGGCAATCTGTTCCAAGCAGGCAGGCCAGACCATGGGCAGGGCTAAGGAGCAACTGCCCTCCCAAGGAGCCCATGACCTGCCGTGTGACTTCCTCTGGGTAGCTGCATCCAGAGGAGGGCACCTACCGAGGGAAGGCCACAAGCCCTCCAAGAACCAGGAGGTGGCTCTGTCAGCAGCCAGGCCAGGCAGGCAGTTGGTGGGGCCAGGACTGAAGGCATCATCAGCTGATTCATCACCCCTTCTCCACCAAGGTAGGGAAGAGTGAGTCCTGAGCCTCAGGTGCGTACATCTCTGCCAGACTGGAGAGGGCTTTACCTCTTGATCCACATTTTTTAAAGAATGATAGAAGCGGGGGTGGGGGCTGGAAAATGAAGAATAAGCATGCCTGGGAGAGAAAGTAAGAGGAAAAGAAAAAGGAAACTGCATAACTGAAGAAATTTCTGAGACTACACTGAGGAGGGGAATGAATACACTTCATCTGAGAAGGTCTAGCCCAGCTGACAATCAGCCAAGGGGAGAGTTAGGTTAGCACTCAGCGCAGTTCATGCTGTGATTGATTAGTTATGCCTGCTGTGGGTACAAAGATAAGATCTAGGGTTCAAAAGCCTGGGATTTGAAAACCCACACTGTAGATATTACCCATTGACCGCAGAGAATCTCTGCATGTATTAATTCACCTGTGTATACGTGTTTTTAAAAGAGAAAAATATATTCTAGATGAACATCAAGTTCTACAAGTATTTGAATAATGAGTAAAGAGGGGCAGGATGTTCTCTGGCCACAAATTTCATTTATCTCTGAAAAGATTGACCTGAAATGTTAGACAAAGGTACGTGGTCAGGAGAGATTTTCTAGCAATGCATTGTCAGGCTGACCCCTCTACTAAGATCTGTTTTCCTCATCTGTGAAATGGGAGTGAAGGGCTGAATATCTCAGTTCAGTCCCTTCATTTCTTGCCCATTAGACAGACATCTGTGGGAGGAATCGAAAAAGCACAGAACATAGCACCTACCAGCTGCATGCTAAATGTTCTCCGTGTGGTATCCTCTGTGAGGCCATTCCTCATTATTACTCCCACTCTGAAAATGGGGAGCCTAAGCACTGGGAGTCTTCATTCGCCCAAGCAGAGTGGTTGCAAAGTCTGTGCCCTGGAACTATGCTACAGTGCCCGGTGATACAGCAGGGAGTGTCCCTGCAGATAGTTCACTCACAGAATATTTGTTAAGCACTTCCTGCAGGACAGGCAAATACATCACTGTTCCAGCCAGAAAGCAAAAAAACAACCTGCAAGGATCGTCATTATCAAATTTTGTCACATGCTGTACAGATGGCCTGGGAGTTAGGGATGGACTTCTCTCAAGAGGTTACATATGTTAAGGCAGTGTGTAACTCCTGCTCCAGGGGATCTGACACCCTCTTCTGGCCTCCCCATGCATTCTCACACACAAGCACATAAACACAATGATACATAATGCCTTAGTTATGGTTTTTATTGCTGTGATAACATACTGCAATCAAAAGCAACTTGGGGAGGAAAGAGTTTATTTCATCTCATAACTCAAATCGCACTCCATCACTGAGGGAAGCCAGGGCAAAACCTCAAGCAGGGCAGGAACCTGAAGGCAGAAACAAAAGCAGAGGCCATAGAGGAGTGCTGCACATTGACTTGTTTGCACATGACTTTCTCAGCCTGCTTTGCTATGTACCCCAGGACTGTCTGCCCATGGGTGACATCTCCCCCATCAATCACTAAGCAAGAAAAAGGCCCAGAGGCTTACCTACAAGCCAGTCTTATGGAGGTATTTTCTCAATCATGGTTCTCTCTTCTCAGACATGTCTAGATTTGTGTCAAGTTGATAAAAAACCAAGCATTTTTAAAATTTCTCTACAAGACAATAGCAAGGACAGGGTATTATGGGAATAATAAGCGATTTCCTTCCTAAATAAATGTCACTGGGACAAATTGTTCTCACCAGCAGTCTTATTGTTTATGGATTTATTCACTGCATATCTCATCATCAATAATTTCCTGTAAATATCAGTGCATTGGGAGAAGGACTATCCAGGAAAGAATGGTGGCCTCACGCAGGCTATTATTCAGGGTGGACAGAGGTGATTAGAAAATGAAGTATATGGACAACTGGGCCCGGGCCGAGCTTCCTACAGGATCAGCATATGTCCCTCAGTCCCTTAAGAGTCTTAGTTTGCACTCTCAATCCTGTCTCCACCTTGCTCCCATCTTCCTCCCCATGAGCTGTGTCCCCCAGATGCTATCATTGCCCCAGCAAGACTTCTATGTCCCAAAGTGTTCATCCCTAGCAATGAAGCCCTACCTGGCAGGGATGGGAGAACAGGTAGAATCTCCTGCAAGGACAGTGATCTGCAGCCTGTGTGACTCACTCAGTCTGTGAAATGTCCAAGAATGATGTGGAAATAACCAGGACGTAAATTTGCAGAAGCCAAGTGGGTTCTAAAGTCCAGATATGTCCTCTGGGTAGTCTGGCTTGATGGGGAAATGGTAGAAGATAAAAAGAAGGAAGCCATTTGGTGCAGGGAGAAGGCCAGTTTGCAGAAAGCCCTCTCCTTCATTCTCAGCACACCTTCCACACGCCTGGTGCCAGCACTGGGCCATGAATAAAGACTGTCTAGAGGAGCTGCAGGCAGCAGGGGAGCTGGCCAAAAGCTCGGGCCAACCATGAAGCAGTCCAAGAACTTTAATAGAGGGTCCTTGTGATGGCAGAAAGGCTCCAAGAGTCAGGATTTAACAAGTGAAGTTCTCACTTCATTAGTGATGGTGATGAGATGCTCTGACTTGACTTGACTACTCCTTGATAGTTCATCCTCAGCCTAGGGAGAGGCTCTCCTTTCTCTGTCCACCTTGCCTCTAGGTAGATTGTGGTTGGGCTGAAAATCACCTGTGTACAGAGAGCTCAGGAAACAGGAAGAAACTGACATGCTGGATCCTGCGGAGCCTTTCAGAACTGTGGCGATAGAGATTGGGGGTTTAGGGTAGAGCTTAGTATTAAAGCATATGTTTGGCATGCTCAGTGTCCTCGGTTTAATGCCTAACACTGTAAAGAAATAAGGGCAAGGAAATGTCACAAGCAGCCGGCAGAGATGCTGTGGTGATACATTGGTTCCACAAAGAATAAACATCCCTGTGGGAATAATGCCAAGGAGAAACACAAACAGAGCTGAAGAAGTGAGCCCTGTAAGCAAGACAGCATGGTGCTCGCTCTCAGGCCAGCAAAGCCCTCTAGACAGGTTGACCTGCTGCCTGCCCACGTTCACAACAGGCATCACCCCTTTTTCAAAGCCCCAAGAGCTGTATCTAATGAGCCACATGCAGCAAGCCCACGTCTGCCTGACCTAGATGCAGCCTCTTTCTCGGCATCACAAGTTGGCACTGTTTAACTCTTCTATGACCAGGCCTTCACACTGGCCCCACCAGCCCAGACTTATAGAAGCATCTCTTAGCACCTCTCTCCTGACCTCTATATACCCATCAGTAAAGTTTCAGATTGGTCTTGTTTGAGTCACATGCTAACTTCAAAAGCAATCACAAAGGACATAACAAGGCCCCATGTGGCAGGGAAGCATGATGAATGTGCCTCTATCTAGAACAACTTGCAGTCACAGAAGACTTCCCAGGGAAAGTAGATTTACCATAAGCAATTGAGTAAGATTGTTCCAGACTAGACTCTTAGTAACAGTGTTCACACAAAAGACCAGTAAGGGCAAAGTTCAAGGGTGTTTTCGAGTGTGACTTGTCACAGTCATTCCCCTGTCTGGTGCCCAGCCCAGCTTCACACTGATTCTCAGAAAGTGCTTCAGGAATAAAATCCACAATATGCTGTGTGGTCTCTATGAACTTCCACCTCCTTCTCCATGTGGTAGTGGTATCATCCTACCCTTCCAGGACTGTGCAGGGTTTGATTCATCCCATCTCTGAATATATATTGAGCACTCCTCAATGTTCTTGTAGCTCTGGGCCTGCAGGACACAAGGCCTTCTGGAGAGAAGGTGTTTGAGGCTCCTAAATTGATCTGGAGGCAGAAATCAGCAGAGAGTGTGGGAAGGGCAGGACAGTGGGAGAGGCCCAGGACATGGAGGTGCTGGTGGCTCTTGGTCAGGGAGGAAAGGCACAGCTCTCAGCAGCTCAGGCCCTCCTCCCAACCCTTCTTGTATTCCCTCCCCCACACCTTTCCTACCTGCTAGGTATCTAGGCCACCCAGGCCTGGCTGCTTCTAGAACAAGGAGACCTTTCCCCTGCACCTCTGCAACCTGAATGACCAGTTGTGATAAGGAGAAAATGCTTTCCCTCCCTGGGTTACCTGTTCCTGGTATCTTTCCCCTCCCTGCAACCCCCCACCTTCACCAGCAGACCAGTCCTAACCTTTGGCCCCACACGAACGCCTGGCACAGTGCGCACACTGGAGACTCCGGAGACTGAGGAGCTCCTCGGGTGTCAGGTGGGAAGCCAGGGACTCAAGCAGGAGGGACGTTAGGCTGGAGAGCCCATGGCCAAGACACGACCACCCTGCTGCTCCCCACCCCAACCCTGAAGCCAGCTCCTGCCAAGCTTGGTTACCCAGCCAGTCTTCTGTGCCCTGGCCCTCTCTTCTCCTCGAAACATTGCCTGGTTCTTCCGTATCTCGAGGATCCAGTAAGACTCCTTGCTCTTCCCTCTGCCTCCTCCATATCCTTATCACCTTCCATCTCTGCTTCTGCCTCATTTTTTTCCTTCCTCCGCCCACTCCACCCGAATGGGTCAGCTCTGTTTCTTTGCACACTCTGCTACTATTCATGTCTGACCTATTCCAGCCCTACCCTTCTACCCTTTCTGCCCAACATGTACATGGTACTGGGCACAGAATGTCCTTCAGTTCTCATGTGGAAGCCCCTGGGCTACAAGTCACATTCCTAAGGACCCCTTGTCATTATGATATACCTTTTTTTATCTGAAAACAAAGTTGTCATTTGAATCTGAGGGAAGCTAAAGGGTCTACAGAAGCTTTCTTGAGAGGAGATATGGGAGGAAGAAGGGGAGACTACTCAGAAGACCTGGGGGAGGGTAGAGCAGTAGGTGCCCTCCACTGGAGGTTTCCATAGCTGTAACCATTGTTTAAAAGTGAGTACATTCATGAAGACACCAGGGAGGCCAGAGATGCTTGACCTGATACAGAAGGGCATTAGAGCCCTGTGCTGTGTAGCCCTGGCTCACCAAAAAGAGCCTTTGGCAGTTGGACATTGGAGACTGTTGAGTGATGTCTGTTAAGATAGAGTCTTGGGAGAATGAAAATTCTAGGGGGGGAGGGGAGGAGGGCAATGAAATCACAACAGACTTAAAAGCCACTTGCTGCAGGCCTAACACCACCACCCAGCCCTCCCCTCTAATTACCCCTGGCCTCCAGGAAGCTTTCAAAGCTACCACATTACTGGCAACTGTCCAGTGCCTGAGGGCAACACAGGGGGTGTGGGAGTATGACCCAGACCCTGCCTGGGAAGCAAAAGAGAAGAAAATTCTGGTTTAAGCTCTCTTCTGAAACAGAAAGTACTAGAAGTGGGACCCTGAGGGGATGCAGGGGACCCGGTAGCTGCAGCTATGTGTCCAAATCCCTCCTCTCACCTCTCCTGCTGAGTGCCCTTGGGCTTAACCATGTGAGCTGCCCTTACTAGTCCCTGAAAAGATTCTTTTCTCATACAGTGCCGCCTGGCTTGCCTGCAGGATGCCAGGCCAGGCTACTCATGTCTCTATACCTCAACCAAAGTCAATTGTGCTTGTTCCCTATGCTTTTGCTGGCTTGAGAGCCCTGGGTGGGTGGGAAGTCAGGCAGGAGTGGGGAAGAGCTGGAGAAAGGGAGGAAGGCAGGAAGAGGGGTGGGAATAAAGGCCAATCAAGTCTTCCAAGATCCACTTTGTGATCTCTGCATTCACTGGGGGCCTGAGGGAGGGAGGCACAAGGCAGGGGGAGAAAAAGCTGCTCCCCTGCTCAGGAAAGACAAGGATGCCAGACTCAGTTTCAGTACCGTCCCTGATCTTCAGTTTGTAATTGGACTTTCTTCCCTCCACAGGTTAACGCCAACTCCAAGCCATTCTCCTTGGCAGGATGAGAGTGGCAGGTAGGACAGTGCTCTAAGTTCGCTTCTCTATTATCAGTGTGCACCCGTCCCAGCCTGGGGGTGATTCAGTGTCTCCTGTCAAAGGTCCCCAGGAATGCCAGGAGGACAGCATGCAGGAGAGCCTGGGACATCCCTCTGGGTGTGTCCAACCTTTGGACAGTGTGACATAGCATTGTCATCTACAAAGCCCACACTTTAGAACCACTAACGAGTTACTTAAATAAGTAAACAAACAACTAAATAAATAATAAGTGTTGTGTGTATTGTGCATATGTGTGCACAGGCATGCGTAGAGGTCAGAGGTCAATGTCAGATGTTTTCTTGTCAATCTCTACCATATTTTTTGAGACAAGGTCTCTCATTGAACTTGGAGTTTTCCAGATATGGAGCCCCTGGGACCTGCCTGTCTCTGCCCCCCTCCTCCGCTACTGCAGAGGATACAGACACACAGCCCAGCACTGGCTCTGACATATGCTTGGGTCCTTATGCTGGTACTTTACCCACTGAGCCATCTCTCCATTCATTAAAAAAAAAATCTTTAAATGATTTTAACTTTATGATTTTTGTGTTGGGTCACATTCGTAGCCTCTCCTAGGCTGCCTGTGTCCTTAGGACACACCTACAGGCTGAAGGAGCTAAACAGCTACTGCCCAGTGGCCCCATCTGCCTGGATTCCCAGCTTAGAAACACCTGGCTCTGGCCAGAATTCAGACCACGTACCATCCTCAAGGAGGGCTGTTTCAGGCGCTCATACCACAGGCAGCACAGTAAAGCAGAAGTCTTCAGAGCACACCCTCAAATGGACCCCTCTGTACAGGCATTGAAATGGGAGTGTGTGCCATACACATGCCCCACTTATCCTCTCAGGTAACTATGAGAAAGCATGGCACCTGATTTGGGGTCACCTTTCTTGCCTGGGTTCCAAACCTCACTTCTACCAAGTGGTCATGGGAAACATGCGGCTTCAGTTTCCTCACCTGTGAAGTAATACATTAGCAAGCACAAACATTTAATGGGAGCATGAATGGAGACGGTCTGCCTTAAAACTGTCAGTGTAGTACCTGGCACAGAATGAGTGGACTGGGGCCTGAGAAGAATTCTGCTTTGCAAGAATTCTTCTGTACCAGAAGACAAGGAGTATCCCCCAAACCAAATGAAATAATGCGGTTACTCTTTCTGAGCCTTGCAAGGGATGGGTTCTTGGTTCCTTTCCCAGGTAAGGGATTGCTCCCTAGTGATAGGAGCCAGAGTCTGTGAGGCAGGAGAGGCTGGGGAGCTATGCCTGTTCAGAAACTGCTGAACAAGTCCACTGTGTGATTATTTGTGGTGGCTTTGAGATGATTAAAGATATCGAAGACATGCCCAGCTCCCCAAGCCACCAGAATACTACCTACTACTATGACTATAATACCAATAAACTAGGCCATTCATCTACCCATCCATCCATCTATCCACCCACTCATCCATTCTTCTACTCATTCATTATCTATCCATCTATCCACCCACCTGCCATTCCATCCATCCATCTGTTTTTCTTTCATTCATCAAATACTTATTAGTACATGTTCTGTATACAAAATAAAACTCTGGCCTTCAAGAAAGTCACATTTCAGCAAATAGAGTCAAGTAATAACCAAGTAGTGTGATGATGGTATTTGCAAAGAAACAAGATGATGTGAGAGAAGCTAAATGGGGGGGTGGGGTGGAGGCCAGGGACCTCATGGTAAGAGCATTGCCATATTTACTCTTTGGGACTGACAGACTTTAGCTCAGAGAGCATGAACTCCTGCACAGACTCCATGATACATCTCTGTGGGTTCTCTCTAGAAAGCTAACTGGAGCCCAAGGAAGAGCACTTTCAACTCATTCACAATGGCTATTTGGAAAATGCTCACAAAATCTAATCATATGATCTCACTGTCCTACCCCAGCATGGACTCTTATGGACTCAGCACATAGTCTCACAGTGTGGACATGACTTGTACCTACAACAGAGGGTTTTCATAGTGGTATTGTTGCTGGAATATGGCAAGAACTCACATGGACTTTCCACTTGGCTTTGCACTGCAGCCTCCTGTTGGGGTGTGGCGCATGATCAGTCTCTCTACTTGCAGGTCTCATTCGCATCGTGGCCTTCATCTTCACCCTAGTTGCTCTGTGGGTCTTTCTCCGCAGCTATATCAGTTTCAGCAGGAAAACCATTCGTCTGCCACGCTGGCTGGGTAAGTGGAGCTCATGTCCCATAATCTGCAGACCAGGGATAGGGCAACGAACACCTCTCTTCTGGAGTGACCCAAGAGCCAGACAGATGTGCTGAGTTGTGCACTGGCATTGTGCACTGCCAGGAAGTCTGAAGCCATGGGAACACAGAAGTGTTCCAAGGCCCTGGTCTAAGGAAGGACAGAGGAAGAAAAGAAGGAAGTGAAGAAGAAATAATACTGTCTGAGTTTTGAGTGAAGAAGAAATGATACTATCTGAGTTATGAATGGCTTCTCCTACCTGCTGTTCCCTCTGCTTTAAACCCTCTCTGTGCAGGGCCTGCATGACTGCTTCATCTCACCTTCAGCTCTGTGCTCAAACATTACCACTCAAAGGTCTTCCATGACCTTCTCAGCTCCAGCTGTAGCCTGTCCCCTTCATTTACCTCTTCCATGTCAGCCTATTTCTTTCCAAACACCACCTTCTTGTAATTTGTTTCCCTAGTTACTGCCTGACTCTACCTCCTAGAATATAACTTTCCTGAACACAAGGATTTTGTGGCTATGGCAATGCCAATAAGTATTTGATGGGTGAAAGAAAAATGGATGGATGGATGGATCGATGTATGGATGAGTGGATTTGTATGTGGGTGGATAAATGAATAGAAAAATAAATAGTTGAATGGATGGCTATATTATGGTGCACAGATAGATGAATAGGTAGACAAAATGAAAGGGTGGATGTATAGGTGAATGGATAGGTAAGTGAATGAATAGATGAGTGGGTGAGTAGATAGATGGTGGATAGAAGGACAGGAGGGTGGGAAGATCAATAACTGAATGGATAGATGAATAGAATGACAGGTGGGTAAGTGGAAGGATCATTAAGTAAATGGATAGGTGAACTGATGAGTGGATAAAATGGCAAGTAGGTGGATGAGTTAGTGGGTAGATAGGTAAGTAAATGGATAGATGTGTGGGTAGGTGAATGAATGATTGGAGAAGCAAGTATATGGGTAATTTCTTACTGTTTTACCTACTCAGTCTCATTTAAGATGCACAAATACCCTCAGAGAGTGGTCCTTGATATGGTTGTATAATAGACTCAAGCATGATTTGTGGCATGGTTTCATGTGTGTTCTGAGAAAATTGAAAGTCAAGGAGACTTTTGAAACTAACCCAAGTTCTCCCTTAGAGATGTCATAACAGGGATGGAGCCTGGGTATATATATTCAAATCCTTTGAAGAAAGAAGTGAAGGGGTGTATGTTCTTAGATTTGTCTTCTGGGAAACTGAGAACCACTACCATTGACAGAGTTCAAAATGATCTCCAAGGACCAAAATGGCTCCCAACTTCCCAAGACAGTAAGAAAACAGGAACCTCATTTTAGCACAACTCCGAGGTGGAGGGTTTGGATAGCCTTGTGCCATCTGCCTCTTGTCAGCTGAGACACAGAGCCCACACTGAGATTTCATTTATATAGACACTTAGTTGCTGCCATGTCCCTGATCCAAAGATACTTACTGCTTCTACAGACCATTGATGGATTTTGCTGCCTGCTGACCTCAAGGAGATGTGAACCAGGCTATTTTCAGGAGGGTCAAAGTGTCTCATACAGGACAGAGCCACAGTCAGAATGCAGTAGGTAATGCTTGTCGAGATTTCATCCAGTAACTGAACCTTTCAAAGCTCAATTACCTGGGAGCTAACAAACCAGTAACTCACAAGCATCAGGCCGTAAGCTCTGCATAGGATCACAGGGAACCCAAAATAAGGAAGAGGTGACCCCTGCTAACGGTCTAAGACAGAGAAACAGACTTAGTTACAATGCTTCCAAAAAACAGCAGTGTGTTCCCCTAACTCAGAGTCTACAGAAATGCAAGAGGTATGCCCAGTGAGGAAAACAGACAGAAACCCATCATCTGCCCAGATTCATGGGCCAACTTCCCCTCATTTCACAGGCTCCTGCCCTGGGGGACATACCCCTATTTTATGATTTTATGTGCTGATACTAAAGCCTATATATAACAGAACAAATATATCTTATCACTATTATACAGAAAGATGATAATAACTGGTTTCCTTCATAATCCAATCTGGTTTATTTTATGCACTTAATAACTTGAGCTCTGCTGGAGAAGAAAGTGCTAAGTATCCCAAGGGAGTGAGGATGGACTACTCTGAGAAGCTCACCGGCTTTGCCAGGCCACCAAGGCCCACAGTACAGGGATGTGGAGATTAAGAACTCCAGGCTTACCTAGAAAATTAGGCAGGAGACACAGAATCAACTCTAAATAGTTTCAGTATAACAGTGTCTCTTAAGTCTCTTCATTGAGAAGTCAGGTAGAGTTGGTTCCAGGAGTACCACAAAGCCCCATCTTACTCTGTACCCTTGGACTGCTGTGTTTGGAAAACAGTCCCACATAGCCCAGCTTGGCCTCAAAGGGAGAATGACAGTGAGCTTCTGATCCTCCTGGCTTTGCCTCCTGAGTGCTGGGATCACAGATCGGCACCACTGCACCTGGCCTATGGGATGCTAGAAGTTGAACCCAGGGCTTTGTGCATGCTAGGCAAGTACTCTACCAATTGAGCCATATCCCCAGTCCCCTAGGTACTGCCTTCCTTCAATGGGGTAGAAGCTACACTCATGGTCAGCTTCTCTCTAGGACACATGATGGCTACCAGCTGTCCAGATGGCCATATTAGAACTGAAAAAGGCACTTCTTCACACACACACACACACCAGCGCCAAGGGAATACATTAACACAGAGAAGAGCTCTGTCTCCAGAGGATGGATGGTATTGTGGTTGGTTGTTTGCTGGGATAGGACCCAGAAAAGGCACACTCCTTCCCAGACATTTTTGGGTTCTCTGAAGGAACCTGTTCTCTAGGACCCACCACAGTATGGTGGACACCTGACCTAGAAACCCAGAAAGAACTAGGACAAAGTGAGACAAGATACCAGGCAGTAACCAGGATCCCTCAGGCCTAGCACAGATAGGCCTTCAAGAAAGAGATGAGCCAGGGGCCACAGCACCAGCGGCAGCACAATTCTGTCCTTCACTGAGATCCTCAGGGTCTCACTGGATCCTCTCCACAGCCCAGTGAAGATGGATGTGATGCCTTCTATGTGCTGTCAAGTAAACTGAGCCACATAGTGCTTAAATATCACACCCACCAAACACACAGGGTTAAGGCTCATTCTCCAGGTTTCTCACAGCATAGCACAACTTGATTTTAAACATGAATAATTTGTGTCTGTACATATGTATGTTTATGCATGTGTGTTGAATATGCATTTATGTGCATGTATATGCCTGTGCATGCATGAGTGTACATGCATATGCACCAATTTATGAATGGGTGGCAGCACCAAGTAAGAGAAAGCTCCCAGATGTAACAGGAGAGCTAATTCCCATCAGTGGAACCGCATCAAAGTGTGTGTTCCCACTGCCCAGCCCTCAGCCCCCTCCTCCTCCTGCAAGAAGCCTAAGTACCTTTTCACTAACCAGATTCTTTCTCTCAAACAGGGGTGCCCTCCAAGGAGATCCGTGAGTATCTACACAGCCCCATCCCCTCATCTGTCCTCAGGCAGGATGTCCCAAGGTCTCTATTCCCAGTGCTGCAGGCCCCAGAGAAACACAGGTATCCAGAGTCTTCCTAGCCCACTCCTCCAGTGGTGTCAGAAGCAGGGGCAGGGTGGCCCCTCTCAGCCGTTCAGACCAGTAGGAAGGTGGCTCAACGCTTTCCCTTCTGCAATTCCTTCTGGGTAGTCTAGACCAGAGGGCTCCCTGTCTCTTCTAGAATTTCACCCTGTTGTGAGCCAGAATGGAAAGAGGGCTTCAGCAAGGACCAGGGCTCCCAAGGAACAAAGAAGGTAGAGGCAGAGAGCATGGCTGCTACTGACGTTAGCTCGGGTTGAGCCAGATGATGCATTCTGTCCTCACAGGCATCTCATATAAAGCTAACACACCCCCATGCATGTTCCATGAGTGTTTCCCTTTATAAGTAGGAAAACAGGCTCAGGGGAGTGAAATCTAAGGCCAAACAGTTGTAGTGATAAGTAAGGGAGTTAAACACACCCATCCTGCTAGTCCAGAGACCATCTCCCCAACACCTTTTTTTGCATAAGGCCTCCCTGTCAAGTCCCTCAACCCCTAACCCAGCATGGTAACTCCAAAGAGAGCTGAGCTTCAGGGATAGGATTTTATTGACTAAAGAAGGCACAATGCATACAGCATTGCAGAAAGCCAACTACAAGAATGAAGATAAACCATTTAACCCTTGATCTTATCCCTCTGAAGACCCCTTAGTCCAATTCTGAACCAGACCAAAGAGCTATGACATCTTGCAGATATTGTCTACTGAGAGGAATAGAAAACTCAAGCATATATGCTATATTCTACCCTTCCCGATCCCATGGCAGACATTACTAGTCAATTCCCACATCCTCACTCTCCAAACCCATAGCCAGCTTCAAGAGTTTTATCATTAAACCTTTCACAGTAGGTCCAAACTGACATTTAAGAGAAAGCCTTCTGGGGGCTGGAGAGATGGCTCAGAGGTTAAGAGCACTGGCTGCTCTTCCAGAGGTCCTGAGTTCAATTCTCAGCAACCACATGGTGGCTCCCAACCATTTATAATGAAATCTGGTGCCCTCTTCTGGCATGCAGGCATACATGCCAGCAGAACATTGTATATATAATAAATAAATAAACCTTTAGGGAGAGAGAGAGAGAGAAAGAGAGAGAGAGAGAGAGAGAGAGAGAGAGAGAGAGAGAGAGAGAGAGAGCCTGCTAGTCCACTCTGATTGGAACCAACTCCCTGACTTGACAATGACAAAAATAATTGGAGAAGCTTCTAGCAAAGTTACATAGCAGATTGGTGAAAGAGCAGTTTATAGTTCCTGATATTTTCCCTCAACATACACACACACACACACACACACACACACACACACACACACACACACACTCACACAGTACTCCTGGCAGTACCCAGAGCAATGGCACCAGGGTTCAGAACAGCTATGGAGACAGCCCCTTCAGCAAGCAGATCCTGGCTTCCCTGAGATCTCCCCTTGGGCATCACTTCCCTTCATGCAGCAGCCTGATAGTGGAGGCTGGATGGACAGGAAATCATTTCCAGAAAAGCTTACCTAAGCTGTCCTATTGACGCAGAGCTTGTCGGACTTAGCTGCAGTTGGCCAAGCAAGTCCTGGGAATTCCAGCTGTGGTCCCTGGAGCCTAGACTCTTCCCTGATCATGAGGGCCCAGGAAGACCCACAGCTTGCTATCTTACTATCCATATCATCCTTCCCAGCCCAAAGCCAAGCCAATGGGCTCCATATTCAGCCTATGAAGAAGGACCAAAGCCCAGGCACAGAATCGACTGGGGTCATCCAGCAAGGCACGTGCCAGGCTCTCAGCAAGCTCTACAGAAGCAGCCTCTCTTAGAAAGCCCTCAGATTAATTCTGGGGTGGCCAGACCCTCAACTAGAGTGCTGTATATTTGGATGCTATTGGTGGAGGCTCTACAGTGCCCAAAGAAGAACAGAACCCTAAGGCCCAGCCCCCTCCCCTGATGTGAGAACTCTGTGTTACCTTCCCAGGTGCCCCGAAGACCAAGTGTGGGCTCAGCAAGCCCTGCCTAGACAACTTCTTCGCATTTAAAATCAGCAGTGGGGCTGCCAATGTCGTGGGCCCCTCTATGTGCTTTGAAAATGAAATGTAAGTACCCAGGGTGGCTGTGTTTCTTTGCTTACATTCATTCATTCATCCATTTGAAAAGTCCTGTCAGGGCAGGCCTGTGAGGAAGCCCATGCCTTTCCCAGGTCACCTTTGACACCAGGTATATGTCACAAACAGCGGTCAGCCGCAGAGCTCCCAGCTCAGCCATCCTTGCTGTTGTCCACTTCCTTTCCCTGCACAGGTGGCTGAGCTGTTGTTGTCCCTGCTGTTAAAAAGCAAACAAACAAACAAACAAACAAACCAGTGAGGCTCTGTCAGGGTCACCTGCCCAGCTGAAGGCAGGTCTGTCTAACAGACAAGTTGCTGGACTTGTGGTGTAAGGGATGCCCTGTGGGGGAAATCTATGAACCCCTTCCAAGCCTCAACAGTCATGTTTATCCTGCCATGGAGAACAGATGGGTCTTTCCAACACGATGCTGAGCCTATACACAATTTGCTTAGGCAAAATAGGGTCAGTACTGGTCTGTGTAGTTGAAGCCAGAGGTTCAGGGTGAGCAGGATCAAGGAGCTCAAACTGACATCAAGTTTGCACTCACCTCATCCTTGGCTCTGTTTTCTCCTATTGGCTGTTTTTCCTCCACCGAAAATGGGACTTCTCTGTGAATGAAGGCAGCTGCCACACATTCTGACAAATTCACACCACCTTAGCGCCTCATCAGGATGAGAGCATTCCCACACTGGTTCCTTGCTGCCTTGGGAGTGGAAAAATACCATCATCCTGAGAAAGGGGAGAACGCAGAATGTGGAGGCTGAGCTGGTGGGAACCCAGCTGGGCTCCACAGGGGAACCAATCATTCTAGGATGGCAAAATTTCTCCAGTCTCTAATTTCTTGACTCCTGGGGTGGGAGAGCACCCTACCCTAGCATCTCAAAATCCCAGACAGAAACTCTGCCTTTTTATCTGTGCAGACTGGCCCAAATGTGCCATGGACTAATGTGCTACCACACAAAGAACACAGCCCACCACAGCCTTCTGGAAGAAATCCTACAGCCCAAGCCACTACATGTGTTTCCCAGTGTGTAGGGAGTCTTTCTCTCTCCTACCAGCCAGCTCCCGAATCACTACATGGGGACTTATTATTAATTATGAAAGCTTGGCCAATAGCTTAGGCTTGTTTCTAAAAGCTTTTATAACCTAAATTAACCCATATCTTTTAATCTATGTTCTTTTATGTGGCTCAGTAATTTTTACTTTGTATAAAGTCAATGCTGCTTGCTCTATATCCCTGGCATTTCCTCATGACTCTGCCCTTCTTCCCAGAATCCTCTCTGCCCCCAAAATCCTGCCTAACTATTGGCCATTTAGCTTTTTATTAAACCAATCACAGTGGCTATCTTTACACAGTATAATCAAATATCTCGAAACACTAATGCCTCTGACCTGGGCCCCATGGGTAAGCCTTCTCAAGGTCTCATCACAAAAGCAGAGCATTCCTTCTGCTCCTGGGAATACTGGCCTATTTTACTTTCTTTCTTCATCTGCAGTATCATGAGTCCAGTGAGAAACAACGTGGGTAGAGGCCTGAACATTGCTCTGGTGAATGGTAAGTGGCCAGTGTCACACCTGAGACCCAGGAAAGGGACCTGCCACCTGTTGGGTCATCCTGTAGAACTCAGGACAAGGCAAGGCTGGATTGGGAGAGCAGCAGATCAGACAGGCCTGATCACCTAGGCTCCTGCCGAAGAGTTCACTGCTGTGAACCATGGCTCCACCCTCAAGGCCACTCCAGCTTAGACCATCACACATGAAGCCACAGTGCACACGGTGGCAGAGTGAGATCACATGCTGATTACATATCACTCTTCATTCCACAAGTATGAATGCAATCTAGCATGAGCCAGGCCCTGGCTTCATGATCCCTGTGGGTACCACAGTAAGGGAACGGAGATGCAACACATGGGGCAAGTGTAATCACAGAAGGTTCCAGAACAGAGGATGGTCAACTTCAGTTTAAAAAAAAAAAAACAGCAAGGAGAAAAGGAGACACCCCTTCAAGGCAGCAGGGAAGGGAAGAGGGAAGAAAGGTTCCAGACTGGGACTTCCTGTCTGGCCTATCACAAAGCCATCATGTTGAGCATATACTTTATACAACTTGAACCCAGATCTGGCCGACTCCAGCTGGCAGCCTCCTTGGACTGCAGTGTCTCTAGGCAGGTGTATAGATCTGGGCTTCAGGCTCCTCATACATAGTAATTAGCCATAGTTAAACATGGCTGGTTCCCAACCTCTCACTGTGCTGAGTTTCCTTTGAGAAACAGTTCAGACTATGCTGCTCACCTCTACCCTGACTCTAGAAACTCACAAATAAGCATACTCACAGAGACACATGGCCCCTTCTAAAGACCCCATGTAAAGCCCCATACGGCTCTGAGCCTGCGAGGGTTTTTCAGGTGAGCCTGCTCCTATTTACAGGGAGATTTGCCACTAGCCATGGCAAGTGCACCATCGCCAAACCCTCTGCAATACTACCATCTAGTGGTAAAGGTTGAGACCAGTGGCTTTCCTCCAGATCACCAAGGGTATTTGCCCAAAAACCCCAAAAGCAATCCAGACCCCAGAAATCTGAGGACCATTTATAACTGAAAATCCCACAGCCTCCAAAAGTTGGAAGATTTGGCTTGCAGATTTCCCACTTATGTGAGAACAGTTATAAACATGCCACTATTATAATTTTGCAGAAGATATATCTAGTACACTTACTGTTTTAGATATATTCCATTTCAAACTAACAGCCCATTGAATTTATGCAAAAATTAAGGGTAAAATGCTGACTCATGTGTGAGCAGCTGTCATGGCAGAATACAGATTCTGAGTGGCTATATTCTGTTGTGCTCTGGGTGTTCAGCCAGTATGTTCTACCTCTCAAATCAGCCTCAGCCCCAGCCCAGAAATTATTAGGCCCCTATTGTGCCCCTGATGACCTTCACAAGATCCAGTTTCATTCAGTTCTCACTCTGGTTTTAAGCTTTACAGTACCCATGGGCCAGATTCAGCAAAATGACAAGCAAGATGACTCACGATATGGGAAGTAATAACTCTCTCTTTTCACTAGGAACTACAGGACAGGTGCTGAGAAAGGGCAGCTTTGACATGTACTCTGGAGGTAGGCACCTCTGTTGGCACTGAGGTCATGGTGGTGAGCTCCTTCCTGTGGAATGGTCACTTGTGGATGCAAGTATGGGAAGGTTGAGGGTTGTTCTGCTTTAGACACCTTCCTAGGGTCTGAGTTAGACTCAGGCACAGATCCTTAGAAGAGGGTTTGAGTGGCTTATTTAGAAGCTGGTTTCAAGAAATGCCCATGGTGCGTCAAGCAGTAAGACAGAAGAAAAATGAAGCCAGCTGGGGAAATGGAGAGCTGTTGCACACCGCCTTGGATGTAGCCCAGGGGATATGCTTGAAGCACTGGTTCTTCTTCACTTCCTAACAATTTTGACTCTGAGAGGTGCCCTCTTCTCCATCTCTCTGAAGATGTTGCTTCTCCAAATAGATGAGTTTTGGTTTATTTTCTTAAATCTCTGTGCATATATATGGTTGACTGTTAGGACATCACCGCCCCCTTGCCTTAGCACAACAGGCAGAGTAGGTCTCCTTGGGCTGGAATCCATGCATCTGAGTTCCATGAACAGCTTGGCTGATAGTTTGATGCGCTATATTCACAGTTTTTAAATTCTTAACCACTTTGAAATCAATGGCCTTGCATTTTTATTTTGCACTGGACCCCACAAATTATGTATCCAGGTCTGCTAACAATTTATAATTCCATTTAAAGGCATGTATTGTATGCCCCAGATTATCACATGTAAATTTCACAAAGATGCCATAAGCAGAGCTATTGCTCATCCTTGTCAGAAGACCCCAGAGAGCTGTTTTGAGACAGAGCCCCATGTAGCCCAGGGGGACTTCAAACTCATTATGTAGCCAAGGATGAACAGCAGCCTAGACTGTCTGTGGTCATTTAGAAGATGCCATGAGGCCTTGGACAGTAGAGATCTATGAAGTTCTGATCCTCCTGTCTCTACCTCCCAAGTGCTGGGACTGCAGGTGTGTGCCATCACACTAGGTCAAACTCAGACCTTTGTGCATGTCAGGCAAGTGAGCTAAAGCCTAGCCCCATACCCAGGGCACTTAAAATGCCAATGTCTAGTCACATGAATCCAGGTCACATGAATGAAGTCCCCTTATTGTGTTCTCACATTTTCCTGCCCTCAGATAAATGCTGCAGGAAACACTACACCCATCGTATTGCCTCCATCTGACTTCTGAGCTTCCCATCAGCCTGGCCCAGGTCTCCCTGGGTCATTAGGGTAGAAGAGAATAAGAATCCAGCAGCATTTCTCCTAAACACCAGTGCCTTTCTTTTCTTTCTCTCCTAGAACCCAAACTCCTGATGAACTTCCTTGAAGAAATTCCAGATAGCACGCTAGTGCTGGTGGCCTCCTATGATGACCCAGGCACTAAGTAAGTGGGAAACGTCACCTCCACATGGTGATGCAAACCAAATACTTCACACCTGAACACACTCTCCTACTCTTCTGAAAGCCCCGCCCTCCAGCTAATTATCCTGAGAAAAGAATTGAGGAAGTCTGGGAAATAATGTTGTGGGTGGTATGCTGTGACCTATATTACAATGACGGCAAAGTCTCCCCATACAATAGCCATTGGCTGGTTACAGAAATTATAGCATGATGACACATCATATGTGCATATAAGAAGACACATTGCATTGCAAATGATGGCGTGCAAAAATATTAATGACTTGCAAGAATGTTCACTATCTTAGTGTTCTGTTGCTCTGAAGAGACACCATGACCACAGCAACTTTTATAATAGAAAGCATTTGACTGGTGCTGGCTTACAGTTTCAGAGGTTTAGTCCACTATCATTGTGTCAGGGAGCATAGCAGCAGACAGGCAGGCATGGTCCTGGAGAAGTAGCTGAGAGCTACATCCTATTCTGCAGGTAGAAAGAGGGAGAGAATGAGATTGAGCCTGGCATGAGCTTTTGAAATCTCAAAGCCCATCCCCAGTGACACACTTCCTCTAGCAAAGCCACACTTCTTAATTCATATAATCCTTTCAAATAGTTCCACTGTCTGTGACCAAGCATTCAAGTGTATGAGCCTCCCAGAGACCTTCTTATTCAAACCATGACACTCGCCCTCTAGGGCTGAGTGAGCAAAATAAATACATGCATTCATTAGGCTGGTGAGGTGGCTGAATGGATAATGAGCTTTCTGAGTAAGAGTGGAGAGTTGAGTTTAAATTCCCAGAACCAACATCAATAATAGGCAGACATAGTAGCCAGCCTGTAATTCTAGCCTCTGAAAGCAAGACAAAGGATTATCAGAGCAAGCAGGCTAAGCTAGCCAAATCAGTGATCTCTGTGTTTGATTGAGAAACCCTGACTCAAAAGAATAAATTAAAAGAGTGATGAAAATATTCTCAATATCAGCCTTGGTCCACCACATATACACATGCATATGCACATATATACATGTGTGTCCATACACATGCGATCATACATGTACAAATACATGAGAAAAAGAAAAAATCCACTTGGCTACATAGCTTGGTATGACTCACTGTATGGACTCATTAAAATCAGATCATTTAGTAAATGCCTTAGCCAGCTTGGCTTGTGTGAACACACTCTTGGTGTTCACAGACTGAATCAGTGTGATTACCTAACAGCACGTCTCTCAGAACAGATCCCAGTGTTAAACTCGTGGCCATGTTGACACGTTTATGACGATTTCCACAAGGGAGAAGGGTAGACCCACCTTTCAGTTAGTCCTTCTCAATGTCCTGTGTTCTCTGCAAACCAGAGTAGCACTGTCCAAACCCCTCTCCATCCCCCATCCCAATCCAGTGGTTGGAGAGCCTCAGAAGGCAGGTGTTATGTGTGCAGTTGGAGAGGGAGGGAGATAATTGAGAGCCTCACCCTGTTCCCACTCCCTCATCCATGTCCCTCAGTCTCACCCCCCCTGTCCTCTCTGGTCCTCTGCAGAATGAATGACAAAATCAGGACGATCTTCTCCAACTTGGGGAGTTCCTATGCAAATCAGCTGGGCTTCCGGGACAGCTGGGTCTTCTTAGGTGCCAAAGACCTCAAGAATAAAAGCCCCTTTGAGCAGGTGGGTTCCTGGCTGCCCCTGTCTGAGTGAGGGCTAAGTGGACAAGGAGCTGCAGGGGTGGAAGGACAGTCACTCCCATAGGCTATATCATTGGTCAGAAACACCACACAGAACCATCAAGGAGGGCCATCAGGGTAGAGCAAAGCTGCTCGTCTCATGGAGGCCAGAGAGCAGAGAGCAAATGTCCAGGCTAGTAGCTTCTCCTTTTTCCTTTTATCCAGGCCCCTGACCTGTGGATAGGATGACTTGGATTAGTAACTACCTCTTTCATTAATCCTCTCTGGAAATACTCGTACTTTATAGACCTCCTAGCCACTTCTCAGGCCAGCCAATGCGTAATCAAATTAACCATCACCCACATTTAGAAATCAGGCCTAGTTCAAGAGAGACTAGCCTAGGAGAAGAAAGGAGAGAATATCTATGACCTCTGGGTGAGAATGCAGGGCCTGGACTGGGCGCTAGCACACACAGAGGAGTCAGGACACTGAGCAGAGCTAAGCTGCACTGGTCAGACAGGGATTCTTTCTTCCTCCTTGTTGGAAAGGGTACAGATCCATCAAAAGCAGATGGCCATACAGCAAGGCCCCAAAGATATCCTATGTTGCCATACTGGTAACACATTAGAGAAATCACATGAAGAATTTCCCAACTGCGGGAAACATACACAGTGACATTTTCTCTCTATGCCTCAGTTTCCTGCACAGTAGAATAGAACCATAACAGTATGCACTTCCCAGGGCTGCTGTGTACATTAAATACACAAGGCAGCTTGTGATAGTGCCAGGCATGCAACAGATGCTCAATAATTGCTAGGATTCTTCTTTTCTGTGCTTTATTATTGTGATTTGGGACTTAAATGAGGTTAGTGGAGGCTTTGGAGAAGGGTGACAGCTCTCCAACTCTCCCGATCCTTGGTGCCTCCATGGGGCATAATAGGCTCCAACCCTGTTTCTGAGACCTCAAGCAAGCTGTGGTTCTTCTCTGAGCTTCTTGCCCTATCTGTAAAAAGAGGCTATAGCAGAGGTAAGAGAGCCCTCCGAGTGTTGAGGGTCAGTGCAAATGCTTTTTCATGAGTCCTAGACAGCCTTGCCCACTGTCTGAAACATTTCTTTTCTCTCCCTAGTTCTTAAAGAACAATCCAGAAACAAACAAATATGAAGGATGGCCGGAGTTACTAGAGCTGGAGGGTTGTGTGCCACGGAAGGTATTTTAGGGTGGCCATGGCCCTTCCGAGCCAGGGAGCCAAAGAAATGCCCAACTGACTTGAGAGCAGAGCCCAGGATTGGTGGATTTGTGCTGATAGGAGCTGACTAGGAGGAAGAAAGGGAGAAGCCATATGAGATGTGCTGACCATCCTCCCACTCAATGTGACTTACTTCCTCTCTGAGGAAACAACAGCCTCCCAGTACCCCACAAGGACCAGCTTGGAGATGGGCAGCTGCACAGGGCCTATGGAACCAGCTGTGAGTGAGACAAGTGAGACCTTCCAAGACTGTCTGTGGTTGTCTCCAGAAGGACTGGCTGCCTCCACTTGAGCAGGATTAAATTCTATTTTTGCTGAATTTCAACTTTCCAGCCTCTCAAAGTGCTGTGGTTCTCCCTGGGATTGTACAGGTCTAGTCTCAGCATGGGTTCTGGATCTGGATAGGTAGGGGTAGCTCATCTGGCAGCTGGAATGGAGCCTGGTTTCCTGGAATTTCACAAAATGCCAGGCACAAAAAAAACTTGGTTCTCAAGTTGGACAGGAGCAGGAAAGCCTAGGAGACAGGATACACAGACCATCATCTTGATGTGCTCTTTTAAGACAAGCCAGAGGTGACCCAAAGCTGGAGAAAGGGAGGAAGGAAACAGATCTAAGGCAGGGAGATTCTTACATCTGCCTGGCTTTGGAGTTCCCAGAGGCTGAATCTGAAACAAGCATTTGGGGACAGGCATTGTGTCTGAGGAAAGGGACAGCCTCTGAACAGTGGGGGATTCCTCCCAGACCCTGAATTAGGCACAAACCACACCCAAACACCTGTTTTCACAGAGAGATCCTTTATTAAGCCAGGAAGAAAGGTTAAAGTCGCTACTTTCTGACTCAGTCAGAAAACAGCAGCAAATGACCTTGCAGGTGTAGTTTTAAGAGGAGGAAAAGGGGAGGTCTGTGTTAGAATGGGCTAGGATGTGGTGGTAAAGGAGATAGAGGATGAAGGAAAAGGGGAAGGGGACAAGGGAAAGGGAACAGGGTATTTGTCCCAGAGGGACAGAGGACTACCTCTGAATAGAGAGGAGACAGTCATGGCACATAGGCAAATGGAGGTTTATAAAGGTAAAGGGGGAAACCTGTGTTAGGATGAGGTGTTTGATTTTAACTGAGCATGTTAATTAGGTGAGCCAAAGGGGGCTTTTGATTGCTGGGCTTTGGTAGTCAGCCTCAGGAGGAGGAAGTGGCCAAATAAGGGAATAGACCTTGGTAGCTAGCTTTAGGAATATAATCTAATGGTTTTTAGCAAAGCAGGGAGGATGGGAGAGAAAGGTAAGGCCAGCCAGAGCCACATGCTCCAGTGGGCCAGTGTTGCTAACCCAACTACTGGACACTAGAGTGAGATCCCACCAGGAACTTTGGAACTTGTAACAACTATCTAAATTGTCCCCATATAATAAGACATGATAAATCCAAGGACTGACCCTCTCTCCATGTTTTTCCCAAACCATCAGCCCTGGAAATCCCCCTTCTCTCTTCCTGTCCTCTCTAGCAGACCTCCTCAGTCTTCCAAGAACTCTATGGCTAATCCTGGTCACCAGTCATTGTCCTTTGATTCAAAGTGGCTTTATTGCCACAGTGGAATGGTTGTACAGACAATTCTTCTACAACAGGGACTCTGTAGAACACACACCTCAGAGATGGCATTATTCAGATCTGGAGAGGTGGGGTGTTTATATACCAACCCCAGCCAACTATTTGGTGAGGGAAGGCTGCTGCTGTTGGTGTGATGTGCATCCCTAGGCACTTCTTGTCCACTTCACAGTGAGTCATTGGCCAAAAGATGTCAATGTCAGCTGCCAGTAGACTAGTAAGTGCAATGAGAAGAGAAAAAGTCATAAGACATGTCCAGGATCTCTGAGAAGGGTCCAGTTCCCAAGCTCTCAACCAAATCCTAGTAGGGGCTCATAGAAGCATATATGGAGGACGTCAAGTTTATTGGGGGGAAAGCCCCAGTCTCAAGTGGTAAGTTTCTAAGCCCTGAGCACAGGGAGGACTTCACATATGTCCAGGGCCTGGTGGAGAGAAGATAGTTTGGGAACCCTGGACCAGGGGCTTTGGTGGTATGAGACACAGGCTCCAGTGTGAAGCTTTGAGCAAGCTGAGCTGAGGAACTGGAAGATGCCCACTCAGGCAGCCCATTAAACCCCCTCAATCCAGACTAACATAGAATGTCTTCAAAAACAAAGAGGGCCCCATATAAACACCTGTACTCACATGAACACAATGCTTCAGAAATCCACCGTGGGAATTAACATTGGAAGCCAGTTTTCATAAGCACCTTTGTATTCCTGAAAATGTTTATTTACAATGAGCAAAGATACCTTATAAGATTTAAAAGGAGCCAATAAAGACTTCTAAAGTGAGTTCATGGCCAGAGACAGGACTAGGCAGGTAGCTCTTATCAGAGGTCACTATTTTAAAAGGACCTGGGTGGCCATCTGGGTGTAAATGAAGACAGTGTACACACTGAACAGTGTACTAGATAAGGCTGAGAACATGTAACCAGCTCAGAACTGAGGAAAGAGGTTTGGACACCCAGCAGGGGAGGGGAAACAGCAATACTGCACCCAGGTCCCTGCCCCTAGGGTGGCTTCTAACACTACATTATTTTTCTCATTGCTGTGACAGGGTGTATTCCAAAAACAGCTTATGGCAGGAAATGCTTATTTGTGCCACAATCTAATGGGCACAGTCATAGTGGCAGGAGCATAAAGCAGCTGGCCACATGCATCAGCAGTCATGGAGCAGAGACTGATGAATGCTTGCACTCAGCATCCTTTCTCAGTTTTACTCAGTCTGGGACCCCCAACTCATGGAACAATGCTACCCATGTTGAGGTCTCCCTGTCTCAATTAACTCAGAGATGTACCTCACAGACATTCCAGACGGCTGTCTCCTAAATGAGTCTAGACCCTGCCAAATTGACAGGAAGCACCACCACAAATGGTCAGCTTGACCTGTTCCTTAGAGAAAGGCCTTCCCAAAGGCCTGGGTTTCTCTGACCCTCCAAGGGCCCTCAGCTGATCACTGACGGTAGAGATGGAAGGCCAGCTCACTATCTTGGCCTGAGCCCATGGGCTCCATCAGAAGCGGGCACTTAGCCTGGAGTATCCTATCCCTCCTTTCCCTTAGCAGGGTTCCCTAGTTGCCAGGAGACTCTTTGACAGAAAAGCCTGGGGTTCCTGGGTGTGCTAGCTAGGTGAGACTTCATCTGTACCTGGGCTAAGAGATGAGAGTGCCGTTCTGCAGAACAGCTGTGGTTATTGGGTCATTTCTCAGAGTGAGGAGCTGTAGGCAGGGAGCCACAGCTGGTGCTGCCATGTGGCTTCTGCTGTGGGAAGGCCACATGCTGTCCCATGCTGAAAGTACCAAGCAGATGGTGGCTCAAGGTCTACCAATCTCCCCCTCCTTGACAAGGTACAATGCCCCACTGACATATCCTCAGTGTGGAAAATGAACTCAAGTGGCCATCACCTGAGTCTCTGAAGCTCCCAAGAAGACTGATACCGATGGCAGCCTCACAGTCTAGCAGGGGTGAGTGTCACAAATATGACCAACACTGTGAAAGTCAGCATCATTTTCAGGATGTTGCAGCCATGACAAGGATGACATGTTCAGCCCAGGATGGAGGCAGAGAGGACTTGAGTCCAAGAATGTGACTGCAGAGTATTGGGTCCACACCCCTCAAACTCAGCTTCCTCACTCCTCGGTCGTTAATCATCTGCTGGGCTTCTGGAAGCATAAAGGAATGTGGGACCACTGCCTTGTGGAGCGGGGCCACATACACACCAGGATTATCAGTGAGAAGGACCCAAGACACCTGCCCCAGTCTTGGGGCAGGGAAGGCATTGAGAGAAGGTAATATCCACAGGAGCCCCTCCCTCAAGTGCCTAAGGGTCAGCCAGGCAGCAGATGGAACAGAGGTGTGTGGCTGGGTGGCAGACCCATGAGCAAGGCCTGGGAGGGGTGGGGTGGGGAAAAGACTGAATGGGTGGGCTGAGCACTGAACAGTTTTCTGTGCCAGGCAGAGAGCTTGGATCTGGTACAGAGGTGATGTGTTGTTTAAACTAGACACAGAATGATTAGGTCTACTTTTTTTTAAAACTCCTCAATGTTATGTAGAGGTAAGGAGGCCAAGAATAGGATTCTGTGTCATCAAGAGGCAGAAGATGATAGGCTAAGTTAGGAGAGGCCTTGCGGATGGTCTATTTAGAAGGTAAAATGGATGAGACTTGAGGTTGACTTGCTCATTGCTGTAGACAAGCATCCAAGTATCTCTTCATGCTAATGGTGGCCTCAGTACATGAGGCTTGTATCTTCTTCCTGGCTCCCTGTCAATGGACCTGCTGCATGCCCCAGAGCAGAGCTTAGGCCCTGTGTGGCACACAGCATGTATCTGCTCCCTTTCATCTTGATCTCTTAAGAAGCTGAAATTCTGATTCAGCATCACCAGCAGATGGCAGCATGGGAATGAGGGAAGGCAAGACGCCCTAGCCCACCACCTCTTTGGAAAGAGCTTGAACTGGCCATCCGGGTTCACCAACAGGCAGAAAACTTACTGGCCACCCTCATTGACATCATGATAACAGCAACGCCTCACCACTGGAGAACTGCAGACTCCTAGGAGCGAGCCTCACACCATCATCTACCTCACTTCATCCTCAGGACGTCATCAAATAGGAACCATGATGAGAAGGTCCAGATGCACAGAGATGAAGTGCCTCAGAATATGGTCTGGAATTCCAGCCTGCCTCTGTTGCCATTCGAAACTCATGCTTTGGGAGGAGTGGAGACCAGTTGGCTACAGGGTTTGGAGTGTCCTCTTCCAAAGTTCTCCCCCTCTGTGATCCTGACTTCCTGCCACTGGAAAGGAGTAGATATTTATCCCCATTTTGCACATGAATAGCAAGAGGCTATTGAGTGCAGAGCTACCCAGTGAAAAAGTAAAAAGAAGGATGAGGAACACATGATCCTTGGCCCTCCACTTCTCTGGGACTGCTCTCTTACCTCCTGCTCATGTGGAGTGGTCTGAACATTGCACTGCATCCTCTAGAGATAGACTTCTAAGTCCAAGAGAAAGCTCAGACACTAGGTTCCCAGGCAATTCACAAGCCCTATCAGCAGGAGTTCAGGCAGAGGAGGGAAAATATAATAAACATGTGAAACGCTTTCCCTCCCATCCCACCAAGAGCCAGGGAGTTTGACTTCAGGCTGACTGCTCCAGCTGAGCCCAAGCCAGACTATACTAGAGAGAAAGGAGTGAGAAGCAAATGCCTGTCTTCTTCACAGATGTGAGCTGGAGAGGATACATCACAAGAACAATGGAATTCAAATTGTCGTGCAAATGATGTGTAGGGTGTGAGGAGGTGAGGGTGTGTGTTGTGTGTCTGAATATGTGTATGAGTGTTTGACTGAGTGTGAGTGTGTGTGAGAGAATGTGAGTGTTGTGTGAGAGTGTTTGTGAGAGTATGACTTTGAATGTATGTGTTGTGTATGTGAGTGTGTTATGTATGTGAGTGTGTGTGAGTATATGTGAGTGTATGTGAGCATGTGAGTGTGAAAGTGTGTGCATGAGTGTGAGTGTGTGCATGAATGTGAGTGTGTGTGTATTATATGTATGTGTGCATATGGAGGCCAGAGGTTGAGAATAGGATGATGTCCAATGTCACAATCTACTTTGTTTTTTGAGACATGGTCTCTCACTGTATTAGCATTAGAGGAACAGAAGTGATAATGAGTATATCTATGGGAGGATTCATTATAGTGGTTTACAGGCTGTTGTGGCTATTCTTGGTTGTCAACTTGACATCTGGAACTACTTAAAACCCAAAAATGAAGGGGAGCACCTGTGAGGGACTTTTACTTTGAAATGGAAAGATCCACTTCTAATCCAGATGTTGAGATGGGAAGACATGCCTTTATCCAGATGTTTTAAGCTGGGAATCCCCAACTCTAATCTGGGCCAGTCCTCCTACTGGAAGCCTATAAAAGGATGTGGAAAGCAGAAGCTTTTGCTCTTTGCCTGCTTGCTCTTGCCCTCATTAGCAAGCCCATTCCTTCAATAGCAGTAGAGCCTACTTCTTAGGAACTTTGGTGTATCCTGCAAACCAATAAGACATCCAGTCTCATGGACTGAACAACTACTAAATTCTTGGACCTTTGGTTCATAGGCAACCACTGTTAGATTAGCCAGACCACAGCCTCCAAGTCATTCTAATAAATCCCCTTTCTATACACAGAGATTTATTCTATAAGCTTTGTTACTCTAGAGAACCCTGACGAATACAGCTATGTTCTGTTTCATCCAACAACAGCTGTCTCCCAATGGAAAGGTCAAGAATCTAGTAGCTGTTCAGTACATCAGGCTAGATATCTCAGCTGGTCTTCAGTGTATGAAAAAGTAGGTTCTAACACCAGAGAATGAATGCCTCAGCAACAGAGTAGATGACCTTGTCAGCAAGAGTGAGAGCAAACAGGCAAAAACCAAAGTCTTCTTTCTTCCTTGTCCTTTTTTGTAAGCTGCTATCTGAATGGGGTGGGAGGTAGCTACATATTTAGGGTGGGTCTTTGGGCCTCAGATAATTCAATCAAGGAAAATTCCTCAAAGTTGTACCCAGCTGCTTGGGTTGTAGTCGATTTCAGATGTAGTCAAGTTGACAAGAGATTAGCCATCACTCTCTCTGAAGCAGTAACGTGCTATTTCAGCCCCCAGGGTCAGAGGCAGAGGTCATGTGTCCATGTGTACGTGGTGCTGATGCTCCAACTTAGGTCTCCATATGTGTACAGCAAGCACGTTACCCTCTGAGCCCCTCCCTAGCCAATGTTGTTACCTCGGACAGTGAGAGAGGCTGTGTGGAACCCACTTCATACTTAGACTGTTCCAGGAACTCCCGAATCATTGAGTGACATTTGAGCTACCACAATGGGACCAACACTGTCCTAAACCCAGGAAGAAACTAATAAACAGGACAGATCCGTTCCAGACAAGAGAGGTGAGCAAAGACCACAGAAATAATATTTCAGTTGCTAAGTGCTATGAACAAAATACTGAACAGGGAGCTCAGGAGGCTACTTGGCACAGGGGATCAAAGAAAGCTTCTCTAGGGAGGTGATGCCTAACAGCTCAGGGTGTCACAGGCAGGAACCAAAAGATGAGGGGTCGGGAGGAGGGAACGGACAGGAAGAGAAGAGCAAATGCAAATGTCCTGGGGTATAGGGGAGGTACTGTGAACCAGACCCTTGGGGAGGAAGGGGAGTGGGAAGTAAGGTTCTAGAAGCAAGTGTAGCTTGGTAGAACTGCTCTGTAAAACCCAGATTGGGGGGATTTTTATCCTGTTGGTCCTCCACCTCCAAATGCTGCTGTAAAATCGCCTGCATGTATCTCATAAAACCTGCTCCATGGCAGGCTGTGTGTGCCAGAAAAGGGGTGACAGCAGGATTTCCCCTGTCCCACATCCTGGAAGAGCAGCTGCACTTACGGTTCTGGGTACCTGGAACTCACCAGTGGGCACAGAACTCAGCACCGTTGTTATCGGAGCAGCACCAGTGGTGCCTCGATGCTCTGCAGAAGCCTCCTCCAGAGCCCTTCTCCAGGCTACATGCTCCGTCCATCTTCAGCACCACAGGATGGGGACACTGGAGCCTCTCTGATCCAGCATAAGCTTTTATTATTTTATTTGGTTTAGAGAAAGAGCCTCATGTAGCCCAGGCTGGCCTTGAACCCAGTATGTTGTTCAGCATGAACTGATTTTCCCACCTCTACTTCCTGAGTGCTGGGGTTATAAGCACACACCACACCAGTTTCAGTTAGTGCTGGGGCTTGAACGAAGGGCTCTGTGCACTTCAACTACAGCCCCAGCCCAAAGCAGGAGCTTGTAAGCAAGTGGCATGATCCAACTAATGCGTTAGTAAAACAGGAGCTTCAGGTTACATGGATTCACCTACTCATGACCCTGTGGGCACATGAATGGGGAGGAGAGTTGAGTTTCAGAAAAGATAAATCACGTCCCCAAGACTACACTGCTGTGAGGGGCAGAGAAGCATTTAATCTCAAGGTGACTCCTGCCTGAATCTCTACCCCAGGCTGGTGTCAGAGAGGTAAAAAAAAAAAGAGAGGGAGAGTGACTGCTAGGGGCACTTTGAACACTTGGCCTCTGGCCTGGAATCTGGCCTCCAGACATTTTCCTGGCCTGAGCCCAGCCGGCTGCCCTCCAGTCCTCTCACAGCACTGTCCTAGTGAATGATAGAGTCTGCTCTCAAAGTTTCCACTCCAGAAGAGTCCCAGCCCTGTTGTCTTCAGAGATGCCCTATTAATAAGGTTGTCCAGCCTGACACTGGTGTCCCCACACAGGCCCACCCTGCACCCCAGATGCCCTGGAAAGCTCAACTGCTGGCATTTGAGTATACAATGCCTGGCCAGGGGGAGAGGCCAAGCCCTGTGCCCAGCCAGCCTGAGGTCACCTGCCATACCCAGGCTGTGTAACCACTCTGGCACCTGCTTCTCCACCTCCCCAGTTGTCCTCTTTCCTGAGAAAGGCTGGAAGCTGGAAGGTTAGGAGCCTCAGGGACCCAGAAGGCCGAAGCTTCCTAGGAATGTGCATCTCTGCAGCCTGACTGAAGTCATCCAGGCCTTGGAGCAGCTCTGAGAGCCACCTTTGTGCCTGTAAGAATGAGCCATGAAATGACAGGGAGCCCTGGCCCTAGAAGTCTCTGGGGCCCTGGTTTCTGAAATCAGCTCCAGGAGGGAGGGCTTGGACCTAGCTCTGAAGCCCATTTGAGCCTGGTACCCAATTCATGCCATGGGAACAATCCAAGAAAGTGGGGGCCTTTGTGTGTCATCCTGGGACTCGGCATGTGGATAGGGAGACTGGACCCTCCAGAGGAGGGCCTTAGCCACACTCAGGAGCTTCAGCCTCAGGCTCCCTCCAACTCAGGAAGGATTTGCACTGGAAAGCTGGCGGGGTCCAAGACAAAGCCTGGGTCTGATTTCTTCATTTCTGCAGTAACCAAGGTGACTTAGGTTCTCTGGCTCCTTGGCTCCCTCCTGGTGCCAAAGGGAGTGTCTAGCATAGGCAGATAGATGAAAAAAGACAAAGCATAGTGACAATTACAGGCTGATTGCCCAGCTGTCACCAGATGCAGGGCTGTGGACAAGTCATTTAAACTTTCTGTTCATTTCCTTGTGTGTAAGAGTCACCATCTAAGAGGCTCTCTGAGTAATAAGTTAAATTATGTGAAGTGTTTAGAACGGCACCTTCATGTGTAGGCTGTGTGCCAACGTTGCTCTGTTGTTAGAATTGTGTTCAATTCACTATGCATCGTCCATTATCTTTCTGGGTTCTGGGCTGAGTCTCCAGGGGGCTCAGTCCATGCAGTGCAGTGTTCCTACCTATAACACTGACAGATGCCACTTCACAAAATGCAAGGAAAAACAAGAAGAAGAAAGAGAAGGAAGAAGAACAGTCTCCCAGCTGCAGTTCTATGCTCCCCAGCCCAGAGCATCTGCAGCCACTTGGGGGACAGCCACTGCCTCCATGCCTGCCGGAGCTCCCTCGTATGGTCTTTGGTCCTGAAGCTTTCTGGACTCCACATGCCTGACACAGAGCCACATTATCCACCCATTTTCCTCAAGCAAACTTCACTAGCATCCACAAGTGAGATCTGCCCTCATCCCCATTTCACAATTCAGGACACTGAGGCTCAGGGCCCATCAGCAAAAAGCAGCAGGACAGAGCTGCCCTGCAATCTTTGCGAGCAGAAAGCAGTGCTCAGGCCAGGCACACTGCATCTTCACCTAAAGTCCCCAGCACCTGCCCCCAGTGCAGGAGAGGAAACAGCTTAGGAGTTGACATTCCTTGGAAATCAGGGAATGTGACGTCAAACATCCTCACAGGCTGGCTGAACTTCAGACCTCAGTTTCCTGTCATGTAAAGTGAAGATAAAAACACACATTTGGTATTGTCGCATGTAAAAATCAGTATCTTAGATGCATTCCTCCCCTTCGGGTCTCAGTTCTCCATCTGGGAACTGGAAAGGGCAAGTGAATTCACTCCCATGCCCTTCAACCCTGGTAGAAATGACAAACTCCAAGTATGCTGCAGGAGTAGGTGGGTGCCTTTCTGAACCTTTCCACTGGAGGCCACCGAGGATGGTCGGAGCACTGGCCTTTCACTGTGCTTAGCAGGACCAGTGCAGAGTGCATGTGTAAGCCTCTTGTCCAAAAATTACCAAGAATCTCAGACAACAGAGGACCAGTCGAGTGGGCCCTACCCTTCCAAGCAGCAGAGCCCCTGCAACTGCATCAGGCACATGCCCAGAAAGAAGTAATGCCAGCCAAGGAGACATCCATGTGTGGGAACCATACCCAGGCTAGGGAGTGGCCATGACCCTGCAGACTCTGGACTTTGCCATCCATTCCAGACTCCCTCACCACTTCATCTGCTCGGTCTCTGGATCTGGCAGCCCCTAGATATTTGTCCCTGGCCTGAGCACAGGGGTCAACATGTTGTTGCTTCACTGTGAATGATCTTCCGACATTAAGCTTCAGCATGGCCCTGGGCTGCAACTCTTGGAACACAGATCAAAAATGCTGGGGACCAAGGGGATTGGATCCTGGCAGTTACTGAAAGGGTCATTTGAAAGCAGATAGTGACCTTAGGAGACAGGAAAACTGAACAGTTTGCTTGTCAAGGCTTCTCAGTGGGGCTTTTCTTATCTTCTGTCCCTGGCCTTCTTCAAGCTGGGTTCAGAAGTTGAATGTCCAGGCTTGCTTCAGACACATGGACAGCTGGGCACTGCACAAAGTCATCCAGTTGATGGATCACTTACCGGTGGTGGAAATCCAGCTGCTCTCTGCTAGCAGAGGCTAGTGCCTCGGTGCTGGCTTTGGCCGTTAGAGGAAAGGATACTGCCTTGTAATTCCTCAGTGCTATCACACACAACCTTGTGATCCTTATGGATGACCCCTAATCTCAGGAAAAAAATATTTTTAAAAAGGGGAGGTTGTGAGGGAGAAAAAAATTGGAGGAAAAAGGTTGCCCCCTCAGATGCTGCCCCCCAGGAAGCCCTCTCTAGATGGCGCTAGTGTTCACAGGGCAAAGAGCTTCCATAGAGAAAGCAGAACCAGTGCTGGTGTGGGAGCAGCCTGGAATGGGACCCCATAGCAACTGCCATTCTCCTGACTACTACCCTAGGCCAGGGCAAATCTGGGCACATTCTCAAAACTCTCTGAAGTCCACAGTGCTGACTACATCATCTCTGACCCTGTAATTTATCATAGAAGGAAGAGAGAGAGTGTTTGACTCATGGGTTACCACTGTGTCCCCAGCCCCTAGCACATAGAAGAAATTCAATAAATTGAGGGAGGTAGAGAAGGGAGAGGAAAGGACTGGTTTCTCATGAAGGACTCAAGGGCAAGTTGAAGGTCAACTTCACAGAGGATCCAGGTTGATATTCCGGGTTCTGTACTTCATTAGTTACTGTGATGAGACTCTGACAAAAACAACTTCAGGAAGAAAGCGTTTGTTTTGGTGCCTCATTGACCAGCCAGGTCCCTCACGGTGGGAAGTCACAGCAGCAGGGCACCAGGCAGCTGGTCACATTGCACCTGCAGTCAGGAAGCAGAGAGAGGAAGATGAACACTGCTGTTCAACTCGATTCTCCTTTTTTTCTTCATTCTGGGTCCCCATCCCACAGGATGGTGCCAACTTCATTTAAGGTAAGGCCTCTCACCTCAATTTATCCAATATAGAAAATCTCCCTTGCCCAGAGGTTTATCTCTTAGATTATTCTAAATCCTGTCACCTACTGAGTCCAGATAACCAGGCCCTAGAGATAAGCCACTGGGAAGAACTGGGTACAGACACCAGCCGATGAGGAACCAACCCCAAGAGGTTCTGGTAAATGCTGGGAACTCTGAGAAGGGCAACACGAAGACTGGGCACTGGTGGACCCCAGGAGGAGCAGGAGTGAGGCCCTGGTACCCTGGTTCATCTAGGTATCAAAGACTGATCAGTCAGGGGAAGAAATGGATTCCAGGAGAATCTACGTAGGCCCGTGGTATGAGATCCTACACCCTGTTCCAGGGGACAAAGAGCTTCTAGCTTCCCAGCTCCTCTGCAAGAGCCTGGTGGGCTCTTGTGGCCAGCTTAGCTTCCTGGCCCCACTCCTGACCAATGAGATTTTTTTAACTTGAGTTAAATTTATCCCACCCCTCTTAATAGTCATTCATTGCCCACCTCTGAGTGTGACCTAACATCATAACTGTAAGGATGTACAAGCAGACCCCTGTCTTCCACCAACCCCAAGATCTTGAGATTATCAACAGATATCATCAAAGCCTGGAGTAGAGATTCCCTGCTTCACTGTCACTAGTCTGCCTGCTGCTTCCAACAAGGCATTAAAATTAAAATGCCTTGATTTGTAATTTTCTTTCTTGTGTTATTGTAAGCCCTTCATAAAACTGCGGCCACATTGAAATGTGGTATTTGGGGTGGCCTGAATCTGCACTCCCAAGCCATGGCCACTCACATTTGGCATCAGAATAAACTACACCTTACTCCCTTTGAGGTGAGAACTTTGTTTGTACATCAGTCCTAGGCAAGTACTCTACCAACTGAGCTACATCTCCAACCCTGTTATGTGTGTGTGTTGTTTTGTGTTGTTTTGTTTTGTTTGGTCTGTTATTTAAGACAGAGCTGAGAGAGAAAGATAAAAAAGCAGATGAAGAAATGTAAAACAACAAATGAAAATTCTTAGCCTAGACCAGTGAATATCCTCTGAGTGAGTTCACCCGGGCCTCTTCTCTTTCCATGAGTTTCATTACCTCAGAGGAAGTGGGTAGAAGAGCCCAAGATGGATGCTTCAAGCTGTGGGTAAATCATGCTTCCTCCATGGAAGAATTACTTAATTAATTTCCCTTGCTTCATCTACCTTTTCTTCATCTTGTGAGCTCTAGCCACTAACATGAAAAATACTTTCACCTAAGATGAGTTACTCTGGGCAAGACAGTACCTGTCTTTGGGCTCCATCTTTCCTCTTGTGTGGCTAGACAATGGGTTAAAGGTTATGATGGTTTGACTAGAAATGGTCCCCATAGACTCATGTATTTGAATGCTTGGTCATTAGGGAGTGGTACTATTAAGAAGCATGTCCTTGTTAGGGTAGGTGTGGCCTTGTTGGAGAAAGAGTGTCACTTTGGTGTTTCAGGTGCTCAAGCCAGGCCCAGTGTCTCTGCTGATCCAGATGTAGAACTCAGCTCCTTCTCCATCACCATATCTGCCTACATGCCACCATGCTTCCTGCCATGAGCATAATGGACTAAACCTCTGAACTATAAGCCAGCCCCAATGAAATGTTTCCCTTTACAAGCATTGCCATGGCCATGGTGTCTCTTCACAGGAATAGAACATTGACTAAGACGGGGGTTGGGAGGCAGGGGAGAAAATAGGAGGTGGAAATAAACACTTCCTTAAGAGCTACTCTGCCCCAGGTGCACAGCAGGAACTGTGAAGCACATCAAACAGCCCTGTCCCCAGCCTGGGACTCAGACTCTTCCCACAAAAACCAAAGTCCAGGTCTCCCAGAATTATGCACAGCCCAGCCAGCCTGTCCCTGAACTCTGGCTCTGGGGTTTGCCCTTCTCATCCATAATATGGATACTTCAAAAAGACAAAATAAGAATGCCTGGGGCTAGAGAAAAATAGTTCAGTTAGTAAAGTGAAGGCCTGAGTTTTTGCCCTAGAATCCACCTGAAAAAGCTGGGCGTGGCGGTGTGTGCTTGCAATCTCAGTGATGGGACAGATTGGTCTCTGGGGTCTGCTGGCCAGCCAGCCTAACCAGGGAGAAACCTTATCTCAACCAATAAAGAGAAATGAAGTGGACAGCACCAGAGGAACAGCACCTGAGGTTGGCCTCTGGCCTACACACACACCACACACATGTATCTGCCATACATGCATGCACGTACATGCGTGTGCACACAGACACCCCTCTACCCCCCCCCCACACACACGGTGGCATGGGGGGGGCAGTAATGCTAGGATGCTTTCTAACTATTAAACTGCTACAAAATCGCTCTACATAACAAAGGAACCCAAGCCCAGATTTCAGCAAACCCAAAGAACAGGCTCTAAGGGATAAAATTTGCTGTTCACCACCAGTTCAGGAATGAAACTTGCATACAAGGGATCCCACAGGCAACATTTTCAATTTCCCAAGCATTAGGATTGAAGCCATTCTAGGATCAAAATAAAACTTCACTTTGCCAGGGGAAAGTAACAGCACCCCCGGGACCCTCAGTGAATAGGGTCCTAAAGTTCAGAAATATCACATTTCTTTCTGGGAGTGGAACAGGAGAGGCCAAACCAAAGGGTAGCTTTCCTGTAGGCTGCAACCCAAATCACAGCTCCCTGACTGGGCCAGGACCCATTCTCAGATAACAGGGAGTCTACCATACTGCCTGAATAAGATGCTTTGTTCAGGGAGAAATCAGATCGCAGAGCCTGGGGCCCAGGCAACAGCCAGGCTGGGGACTTTCTTTTGCCTGGGCGGCCTGGGCAGCTGGATGAGCTTCACTTGATCATCCTGATATCTTGCTCCTAAGGAAGCTTGGAATAGGGCCTGGGGTGTCCCAAGGGAATAGCACACCAGAACCTGCAAGGACTGTTCCAGAACAGGGCTGGGATGGTGTCTGTCATTCTGAAGGATAAGGAAGGGTTTTCTCTACCTGCCCAGCCTCTTAGGAATGACTTGGGTGTTGGGGAGACACGATGTGACAGATATTTCTGGGGGTCCTGTGGGCTTCCAGACAAACAGCGTCTGCAGTGGTGGTGACGCTGTGACCCCAGCTAAGCGCTGGGTGGTGACATGTTAGTTCTTTCAGGCTACTGTAAAAAAAAAAAAAAATGACCTGCAACTGGCTGGTTCCAGTTGCCACTGGAATGGTTCCAGCATCTAGAACAAACAGCAGTATTTTTCTCTCCAGTTCTAGAGCAGAAGTTAAAGTATTGTCAGGGTACATCCCCAGAAGGCTCTAGGGATCCATTCCGTGTCTTCCCTACCTCTGCTGTGGCCAGTAATAGAGATCCTCAGCTGGTACATGTACAACTCCACCCGGTCTCTGACCCCGGCTTCCCCATCCTCAGGGTAGATTGTCCCTGTGTGTCTGTATCCCTTCTTAGAAGGAGCTTGGGAGATGGTCCAACCAGCACCTAATGAGTCTGGGTTCCCAAATACCCACATAAAAGCCGGAGTCAGAGGCATGACTATAACCCCAGCACTGGGGATAGACAAAGTGGAGATCACTGGAGCAATGGCTAGCCCCATGAGCTCCAGATTCAGCAAAAGACCTGTCTCAAAAGTAAGCTAGAAAGGGATAGAGGAAGACACTAGACATGGACATTTGGTCTCTACAGGCATTGTTTTTCATAAACACTATGTACACACATGTATAGCAAATATGGATATAGGTACAGATATTGATATATATCAAAATATACACACACACACACAGAGAGAGAGAGAGAGACAGAGAGAGAGAGAATGAATCAGACAAGGGCCCACTCTAAAGATCAGACAGTAGACATGAATGAAAGAGTGAGCCTGTGGCTGCCATAGAGGGAGCTTGCTCATTTATTCTGAGAAATCGTTCTGAGGCATGGAGAAGACTCCAACTCAGCCTCAGGGTCACCTGGTGGTCATAATCAGCTCAAGAAGATTCATAGTATAAGCTGAGTGTCCAAGCACTGGGAAAGATCATGCTTCCTCCTCAGGCTTCCCTTACTTTGCAGAACATCATAAATTCAAACTCTACCGGTTACCATGATGAAGGTTGGAGGCCAGCACGGATATGCCTCAAAGGACCAGCTGCCCCTTCTGTATGTCTGAGCTCATTCTCCAGGCCCTCCACCCTCAATAATCCTGGGGTGAAGGAGACAAAGATCTCAGAGTGGTAGCTGTGGAGTCTTTGATGCTTTCTGGAGACCTGAGTTGAAATTTAGGTTCTATGAGAAAGGAGATCAAAAAGAAACTTCCGGCTTTTCAGGGAGGCATGTCCCAGGAGCTCACACATCCAGAACTAGCATCACTAAAAGGAGAAAACCTTCCCTTCAGGTCCCAGAGTCAGCATGTCCCCCACCAAGTATGCTCTAAAAGCCACAGCCATCCTGCCTTTAGAAGCCTCGTTTAGAATTACTCACTGATCATCCTGAGGCCAAGGGAAGATTCCCTAGAAACCCCAGCTTTGGTCCTTCCCCTAGGAGGTCAGTCATTTTCTTTCTGGTAACATCCCCACATGAGTCCTTTTAGGTGACTAGATACAAGATTCCAGGACTGACCAGAGGATAAACAACACACTGGTCCTTTGCAAGTCTGTTTCTTTCTTCCTCAAAGATTATTTGTGGGTGAGTAAAGTCTAAAATGTTTCATTATAATTGTAAAATTTTTTCAATTATTCTAATAATTAAGAACTTACAAAAGACTATCTGGAAAGCGTATAAGTACACAAGGTGCAACAAAAAGCATGGACCCAACCACCTGCTAAAGCAAGTAGCTGACTGTGGCCTGGAAAGACACCTGTGCCCTGGTGACCTTTCCTCCCAGTCACCATCAAGTATCACCACTCTCCTGGCCATTGTCACATAATCCCAGAGCTCTACCCTCTTTCCATTCCAGCTTAACATAAATGCAACCAATGGGCGCTGCTTCCCACAGTTTGCTTTCTCACTTAACATCATATTCCTGAGATTCTTCAGTGTTGTGCTATGTGTTTGGGACAGATCTTCAAGCACTCCACAGTGTAACCTGCCCATACCATAGTTGTCAGACATTTGGGAGTTCTTAGAACATTATGTGTGAGCTTTCTTGCACACATTTCCGAGTCTCTCAGGTAAGATTCTAGAAGCCTGAGGGCACATCCCTTCTCACTTGTACCTGAACCCAAACTGGTTATAAAACATCCAAATCCACCATCCATGACCACATCACTGACAGCCCACATCCTTACTCACATTTTGTACTATTTTTGTGAACCTGGTGGTTATGTTACTGGGGTCTCATTGTGAGTTTTTTTCTTTATTTTTTTAAGTAGCATGCTTGATTTAAAAGGTTTGCTTTGGCCAGGCAGTGGTGGTGCACGCCTTTAATCCCAGCACTCAGGAGGCAGAGGCAGGCGGATCTTTGTGAGTTCGAGGCCAGCCTGGTCTACAGAGCAAGATCCCGGAAAGGCGCAAAGCTACACAGAGAAACCCTGTCTCGAAAAACAAAATAAAATAAAATAAAATAAAATAAAAGGTTTGCTTTGAAGCCTCTAGATTGTTTTTTTCTAATACCAGTAGAGTATTTACAAATGTTGACCATATCATAGGTTACAAAACAAACCTAGATACCTAAGATTCAAGATTATTCATTCATACCATAGTGTCTGTTTATAGCACGAGTAAACATTAGTAAGAAACAAATAAAAAAGAAACAAGAGCAAGGACATACACTTGGAAAACATGAAACATTTAAAAATTAACCAAAGAAGCTGGGCAGTGGTAGCACACACCTTTAATCCCAGCACTCTGAAGGCAGAGGCAGGCAGATCTCTGAGAGTTCAAAGCCAGCCTGGTCTACAGAGTGAGTTCCAAGAGAACCAGAGCTACACAGAGAAAACTTGGCTAGAAATGCTCCCCTGCAAAAGGAACTAACCAAAGGAGATGTCAAGAAAATCTTTAGGTTGAATAACAATAAAATTGTTCTACATTGAAACTTTTAGGATTTGGCTGCAATAGTACTAAAGGGGAAGTTTATAGCTTTAAATTAATATAGAAAAGAAATCTGAAATGTAATGAATGAGGTAAGTATAAAAGTAAGAAGTTAGCATAAATGAATGAATGATGAATAAATAAATAAATACATACATACATTCATAAATGAGTGGCAAGCATGGCCACTCAAACAGCAAGCACTGTAGAAACTAAAGCAATGGAAAGTAAGCATGGTGATGAGAAAGGTCTCGTTATGTAGCCCTGGCTGTCCTGGAGCTTGCTATGTAGACCAGACTATGTGGAGGGTCCTTTATGGATGGCAGGAAAACAATCCAGGTAAGGTAAGAAGAAAACTTGGTTCAGTATGACTTAGTCAGCCATCACTGGTCCAAACTTTGAGAGTCTGACACCAGGTCATTTACTTTAGCCATATTCAAGCACAGAACACTCTTAGAAAAAGTTTTCTGGTAACAATTAACTCAATCTCAATTGCACAACAAATTGCAGACATGTTTACATTGAAATTTTTTACAAAGTACATCTGGCTTCTTTCACACAGATGGATACTGTTGGCTCAGAGATAGTGCCCACAATTTAGAGTCTAGGGAAAATGACCGAGGTGAACATAATGCCGGTGGGCGTCAGCATTGGCCTGGTCCTAAGATAACACAGAAGTCACTTAGGCTGTTGTAAAGTACAGGTGTGGTACTGAAATTACTTCTAGTCTAGATACCTGTCTCCAACACAGTCTCTCTATGTCTGCACCAGTTAGCAAGCTCAGCGTTGAAGTTCAGGGGTCTATTTGTCCAGAAGCCAGGGGGTACTCTTTCCAGGACTGCCTTTGGAGAGGGAAAGCCCTGGTGACTTCTCAAGTTTGGGCCACCCACTGCAGCCAGTGGGCACTCCTCTGGCTGGGCCACGAGGAGTCATAGCACCTCGAGCAAGGACTGTTTGAGGATGTCTGTGACCTGTAGACTTAAGCAGGCTGCAAGAACCAATGCTTTCTTCTAGCTAGCCAAGTCTCTGAAGTATTCCAAGGCAAAGACTTGTCAGCCCTAAAGGCCAAGCTTCTGGGTGCTAGGTGGGGATGGTCTCTCCGAGAGACCTTCAGCTCAACCCTTCCATGGAGGTAATGACTTACAGTTCTTACCTAGTCTTGGGGAGAGGTCATCAAGAAATGTTCCTAGAGGAGTGCCCGTCTCAACAACATTCTAGAAGAATAAGCCAGACAGTCCAGGTGAGGGGAGCTTTCAGTACCAAAGCTGAGGAAAAAAGCTTTGATGCCATTCTGGGCACCTTGAGCAGCTCAACCAGGAGGCAGTGGCTGAGGCATGCTGTAGGAGGGGGCACAGGGATCAGAGCTGGACAGAAACTGGGGCACAGGCCAGAAGCTGGCATGAGAGCCTCAAGGCTAGACTTGTTTCAGGATAGCATCAGGAACCTGTTCCTATCATCAGACACACTTCCGCTGTGGAAGCCTTGTGACCTTGGCCACCTCTTTGAGTCCTCAACCTCAGCCTCAGCCTCCTCCTTTGTAAGTGGTTAGTTAGTAGAACCCACCAAGAACAAAATAGGGCACCCAGCAGGAACTCCACAGACAGTTACTATTTTGTTGTTATTTTTATCTGGCCAAGCAGCTCACTGGCTGGAGTTCAGGGAGGATCCTGGCTGTGTGAACAATAAAGATCACTTGGTAATGAGAACAATGGAGGGAAACAGAGGAGACAAAGGAAGACAGTGTGTTTTACTACTTTGCAAAGCCAGACGTCTGCCCAGAGTGGTGGGCATGCTGATTGAGCACAGCAGACAGCTTTTCTAGTCCTGAATCAGGTCCCTTCCTCCTTTTCCTCATTGGCTGAGTGATCAGAAGGGTACAGTTTTTCACATCATCTAGGTCTCATGTTCCCTCCACCACTTAACATCTGCCAATTTCTCAACAAAGTCCGTATGTGTGTTCATCTCTACGCCATTAAAGCTTACCAAGCACGTGACCTTGGCACATCTGCAGGTCATTAGGCAAGCCTCTCTAAACTTCAGATTTGGGCAGGGGGGTAACTAATTTAGCAGGCTACCATCAGGGCCTAGCTTTTCTTATTTATCTGTAATTGGACTTGTGTGAACTGTAAGATTTTATTTCTTATAGCAGGCAATGTGACCCTGCCAATCTACAATAGGACTCATCTAGAAAGAGGTCAGCTGAGACTTGGGAAATGGCTTAGCCAGTAACATGCTTGTCTCATAAGCACGAAGACCAAGTTTGAGCCCCAGGACACATGTAGAAATACTGGGCACAGGGCTGTGTTGCACACCTGTAATCTCAGGACTAAGAAGATAAAAGCCAAGAAGATCCCTGGGTCTCAGTGGTTAGCCAGTCTAGCTTAATTGGCTAGCTCTAGGCCAGGGAGAGACCCTGTCTAAAAGAATGAAGGAGCAACAGTGAAGGAGTCTTCTAGGGTCAGGACACATCTTCCTGTCTGGGATGGCAGCACCGCACCCGCTCAATGGCACTCTCTGGACACACAATACCAGCCTGCTGTCCAGGTTTTGCGGGCCTCACTCCCACCTCCTCATATAGGGCCTGAATGATAGCCTGGACCTACGCAGCCTTACCTGTGTAGAAGAATGTTCCAAATGCCAGAGAAAGCAGGACTTCCTAGATAGAACCTGTTAGAATTCTGCCCTCACTCCAGCTACATGACTGCACAGGCACAGTTCCAGGTCTTGCATCTTACATCATCAATGGACGCTGGTGACTATGTATGTGCAGTGTGGTCGCACAATCTGCACCTTAAAAGCCAGATGCAGACCTTCTGCTCCCTCTGCTCTCTCTGCTCTGCTCTGCTCTCCCCCCACCCCCCCATCTTGCTCTCTTTCCATGCCTGGCTCTCCTCTCCCCCTCCCCATTTTCCTCCTAATAAAGCTCTGAAAACTAATACTGGGTTCTGTCATGACCTTTTCCATGGGTAACCAGTGCCGCCAGCACCGCCATCATACCGCCGCCAGAGCCATTTATCATCCTTTCAATACCAGCCCCACCCCTGCCTGGTAGAAAGCAGGCTAGCCTTCGGAAACACTCCAGTCCTCCACTGATGAGAACAACTTTCAAGAGCTGGTTTTCTGTGCACTTCCCGCACACCAAGACTTTAAGAGAGCAATCCAGTTGGCAGCACTGCATTAGCCCATTTTACGAATGTGATGCTGAGGTCTGTCTGGAGAAGCAGAGAGAATGACAGAGCTAGGAATGGTCCTGCCATGATCTACACTAACACAGGCTGAGCCCAGAACCACAGACTCCTCCCTAACCATTAGCACCCAAAGAATTTCAGAAAGTTACCAATGGCACTCTCCCACAGGACAGGGCTCTGGGGACAGGGGCTAGCTCTTCTTCATTCCAACAGGCTGAATGCTGTAGAATATTATTTTAAGATGTGTTACTTTTGTTTGTTTCATTTGTTTAATTCTATGAAGCTGTGTTACTGTGCCTGTCTAGAACACCTAATGGTCTAATAAAGAGCTGAGTGGCCAATAGCAAGGCAGAAGAAAGGATAGGCAGGGCTGGCAGGCAGAGGAGAAATCTGGGAGGAGATCTAGGAGTAGCCAGAGAAGGAAAAGGACATCAGGGGCCAGCCACCCAGCTACACAAAAAGCCACAGAGTAAGAGTAAGATTTACAGAAGTAAGAGAATGGGAAAAGCCCAGAGGCATAAGGGTGACAGGATAATTTAAGATAAGAAAATCCACTAAACTGAGCAGTAGTGGTGCACGTCTTTAATCACAGCACTCAGGAGGCAGAGTCAGATCTCTCTGAGAGTTCTAGGCCAGTCTGGTTTATAGAGTGAGTTCCAAGACAGGCTCCAAAGCTACACAGAGAAACCCTGTCTCAAAAAAAAAAAAAAAAAAAAGAAAAAAAGAAAAAAGAAAAAAAAGAAGAAGGAAAGAAAACCTGACTAGAAACAAGTCAAGCTAAGGCCAAGCATTTATAATTAATAATAAGCCTCCATGTGTGCTTTATTTGGGAGCTGGGTAGCAGGCCCCCCAAAAGAGCAAAAACAACCAACAATAGCTGTGCTTCCTGGACAGAGTCAGACATTCCATGAGGACAAACCTGAGAACAAGTTCCGGTTGTGTAACTGCAGCTGGGTGGCCTTAGGAAAATCATATACCTCCTCTGAGCTTTGGTTTTATTCCTTATGAAAGGGACTGAGGACAGGCATTCTACTGCTGTGCCTGTGGGCCGCAGAGCCAGCGATCAGCACTGTTAGTATATCCTGCCTGTTGGGGATTCCTAAGGCTCATTTCCAGTTGGGTTCCAAATCAGAGTTGGCCTCAGGCCAACCACAGTTGGTGATAACCACAATGTCTGGGACCCATGTGTAATCCACATGCTAAGAGTTAGCATGGTAGCCTTTTAATACATTAACTAGTCCCAAAGTAACCCAAGAGAAGCTCCAGGAAGCAAAGATGAGCTACAGCTTCCCAGGCCAACTGACAGGGCAGGGGGCACAGACACCCTGTCATCAGGGCCCAGGCCCTGGATTTGCCTCACTAAATGGCTTTTTTTCACCCCATCCTCTCTATGGCTCTGAATGAAGCCAGAGGTTGGAGGATGTTGTGGGGACTGGACGAGAAAAACAGAAGTTATGGGGTGCTGGGGTCACCTGCATCCAGGTGAAGCTTCGGTGGTTAACTGAGGGCTGCCTGTGGGTTGCAAGTGCTGACCCACCACAAAGCATGGTAGCTGGCGGGTCTGGACTAGCCATCTCCCCATGTGTGCCTAGAGGAAGCTTGGGTTGGCCTTAATCCTAGCCTTGTTAACTGAGAAAGATGAAGGGGTCAGGATGGAATGTTCATTTTATATCCTTCTTCCTGTTCTGTCTCTTCATCATTTACAATGAGTGAGTATTAATATCATAATCAAGAGAAAGGGTTTTCTGTGAGTTCAGGATTCTTTTTCAGAAGACATGAAATGCCCAGAGGAGTGAAACCATTTGCTCAAGGCCACACAGCTGGAAAAATGGCCTTAACTCTAGCACCTGATCCTGTTTGAACCAGGGGCCCTCATTTTCTTGTAGACTAAAGCCATGCCTCCCTCCCCTTTCACTGGGACCAAGCCCTGAAGGTGCACCCACTCTAACTTGACATTGGCTCCAGCTCCTCAGAGAACTAAGAGGCACGGGTCCCTGAAGATCTTCGAAAAGCAGCCAGTGGAAAGAGGTGCAGGCAACACCAGCCCCATGCCAACTCCACCAACTCACTGCTTATTCATTAATAAAAGAATGTCCAGGCTATTTGGGGCACCTGTAATTTTCTACTTGAATAACCAGGGAAGTGGCTGCCTGCCCATTCCTCTGCCCTGCTCATGGCTCCAGAATGGAGGAAACATGATCTCGCTTGATGTAACAGAATCTGGGCAGAGCTTCACGGATGATTTTCCTGCCTTTGCCCCATTCTAGAGGACCCATTGTCCCCCATACCTCACCCAAAGGAGCTCTGAGTGACAGAGAAGCACCCAAGTTTGGATGCTGAAGAAGAGGTGGATTCTTCCAGGCACAGGAAGCAAATGCAGCTTGGCTATTTGCCAACTGTGAGCCTTTGGGCAGATGACACAGTCTCTGAGCCACAGGCTCTCCCTTTGGAAAGCAAGAACAATCACTCCCCAGGCAGGTTCAGAAGCTAAGGGGTACCTGGTGCTTCAGGTCACTAACCTGTTACTGTTGCTGCTCATTTCAAGGATAAGAAAGGGGTCGTTCTGGAATGTTTAGGGCTAGTAGAGGTCATGTGACCCAGATAAGCCCCTGTAGCTGGTAAATGAGGCAGAAAACAAACATGGACCTGGAGCCAGGAGGGTGGCTCCCTTGCTAAGTGCCTGCTCTGTACCAGTTAAGTCCTCAGACCCATGTTTCAACCAAAATCTTGGCCTGGAGGTACATATTTGTAATCCCAGGAGACTAAGGTGGTTGGATCCTTGGGGCTCATTAGCCAGCCAGCTTAGCTTACTGGGTAAGCTCCAGGTCAATGAGAGACTCTGTCTCAAAAAAATAATAAACAAAAAAAATAGATGGTGCCTGTGGAATAACATCTGAAATTGTCCTCTGACCTTCACATGTACCCCACACACATACAGGGACATTAGTTAAACATACACAAAAGGAGGTCATCTGAAGAATCTATAGGGGCCCACATGACCCACAAGGTCTTGCCTAGGGCACAGGTGAGCCCAGCTGAGATTGACTAGAGATAAGCAGTTAGGAGGCTGAGGTGACCTGAGATACTGAAGGTCAGGCAGTGGAGACAGACATGAGGACATTGCTCACAGGCACCCAGCTAAGCCACCAGAAAGGCTGCACCAGAAATGAACAGGGCATGCTGCAGGGAGAGGCCTCTCCTGCCCTCTAAAGAAGCTGACACCAAATCCCTCAGGATCCTCAGAAGAGAAAGCTCGCTGAGGAGCCAGCCAAGTCTGAAGAACTTGAGAAATAGCCAGTGCTTTGCAGAAATCCTCCCCAAACAAAGAGCAAAACCAGCTCTATTCCCTATTAGATAAATGGGAAAACAGCCCATGGAAGTACTAAGGAATTACCTAGAAATTTTACTGCCTGCTAAGACAATACTTAACATTTTTCTCAGGAAGAAAACAGAATCCAGAATCTAAACCATGTCCAATATACAGTCAATCTTTTCTAGACACACAGAGAGGCAGGATAAGATGACCCTTCATCCGAAAACAGAAGCTGCTAGACACTGGTGTTAAAATGACCTTGAGGCCAGAGTCTGCATATGAAGATCCTAAAGATGTGGCCCAGGGCCTGGCTCAGCCATTGAAGACTAGGTTCACAACAAAAAAGACAAGACCTAGCCCAGTGTTTGACACATCATAGATGCCCAATAAATGTCAGCTGCTCATTTCCACATAAGCAAAATACCTGTCTGCTCCTCTGACCACTTTGAAATGCTTCCCATACTGAGTTCCTGCTGACTGCACAAGGCCTGTGGGAGCCACCACGTGCCATGATGAGAGAGAAGCCAGTCTCGCAGTACCAGTCCCTCAGCCGTGCCTTGCTTTCCTCATTTGTGAAGTGGGGGTGCAGGCAGATCCCCTCAAAGGGTGCTTTCTTTTGAGGAGTCTGAGTGTGTTAGCACATCCTAAGATGAGCTCTGAGCTAGGACCAGAAAGAAGCAGTTTGAGAAGGGATTGCATCTGCTGCCAACACCTTGTGGGGAACACATAATGGGATGTTCTTCTCTGGGTATAACAATACTGGGTTACGGGCAAAGCCCGGGCTCATTTTCCAAAGGAAACTTTCTGAGGAAATGTCTCCTAGCAACCAGTTCCTCCAATGAAGCTACTTTCAGGGCCCTTACAGAGCACAAAAGCCTTTCCTCCGAAGCCCTCCTGGCAACCACTTATCAACTGAGGTGCTTGTGAGACTAGAGCAATAGCGCAAGCTCACCTGGTACAGCGCCAGTGCAGCGCATGGGGTAGGTTGCAAACACTGGGAGGATCTCCACCCACACCTGCCACTTCCCTTCCTTCCATGAAATAAGAAGCAATCTAGCCTCGGGCTGGTGGTATGGCTTCAGATCTGAACCCCAAACCCAGTCCTTAGTAGGGGTGGCTTTGGGCAAGTTACCTCAGCCTCTCTGGGTCACAGACGGAGCAATCTCCCAGCCCCAGTCCTGTTCTTGTGAACAATGCTGGCTGGTGACCATCCTTGACCATGTATGTTTCTCTGTACATAGCTCGAGTCTTTAAACCAAGCTCTTAGAAATAGAAGAGCACAAGTATTGGGATGCTGACTCCTGGGGCTTTTCCCACATTTCCGGCAGGTGGCCACACATTCCATATTCCCTCCTGGAGCAGAGCAGAATGCCCACTCCCTCTCCAACACTGGGGGGTTGTTATGTCTTCATATTTGCCAGTCTGATAGGAGGAAGATAATGTTCTACTGTTGCTAGAGTGTGTATTTTCCTTCGGTTTCTGAGGAGGCCAAGTATCTCTTCTTACACTTGTGGGATGTTTTAGGTTTTGCCTGCTGAGAACTGCCCTTGTCCTGCATTGGCAAGGCCCCTCTGGGTATCTCTTCCCTTCTCTCCTCCCCGTCCCGAGCTATGGGCTCAGTAGCTCTCTGGGGTGTTGTTTCATAACCTTGCAGAGCTCTGTTTCCTGCTGGATAGGTGCCCAGGCAGGGGTTTTCAGCTCAGCCCTGAAGCCCTCCTGAGCTAGGATTAGTGGGGATTCAGTTGCTTGGCCTCCAAGCACCTCTCACCAAGCACCTCACCCCATCGACATGCCTACCCCATAGGGATGGCAGAAACCAGACCTGGTTAAAGAAGAAAAACAATCTGTTTTCTCCCAAATTCCAAATCCACCCAACAAACACATTCCAGAAGTGATGATTAGCATGACTGGAGGAATCTTTTCATAACTTACCAGAACATTGCTTTTAAGTCCAGCTCCTAAGAGGTTTAAAATAAGCCTATACTCACAGTTGGAAACCCTCCAGCCATTGGCCCAGGAATTCCACTGGGTAACAGTCTCCCTCTGGGTGGGTACAATTGCCCATATGCAGTAAGACACGTGTCAGATTCATGACTGAAAAATAAGCAGAAGGCCAGCCTCTCCTTCCACAGAGTCAGGTGTGGAGTGGGGGCTCTGAACCTAGCCTCATCTGTGGCAGTAAGAGCCTGCCAGGGTGGACTTGGGACTCTGGAAGTCTGTCTGCACAGGTGCAGCTTTAGTTCTAAGTAATATATAACCTTACCTATCAGTGAATGAATGGACCCAACTCCAGCCTCAGGCTAAGGCAGCTGGCAGATCACTGGACGCAAGCTTGGTACAGGAGTCTGAATCTAGTGTTCCCTTAAACTGGGATCCCTCAGCCAAATAGCTGCTTCTGGTAGGTTTTCAAAGTCATTAAAGGAATTGCTGAGATCCACAAAGTATTGGCCAGATGTGTGCGTGGGGGAGGTAGAAAACCTTGAAAGAACGAAAGCAAGTGACTTTTCCTGCCTTTCCACAGTTAACACTGTGCTGCAAGCCTGGCAGCTCCATTGCAGCTCAAGAAGGGAAGTGGGGGAAGGGGTGGATATGAGAAAGAAGGAGGTGGAGGAGGTGGAGGAGGAGGTGGAGGAGGAGGAGGAGAAGGAAGAGGAAGAGGAAGGCAACATATTTGAAGGAAAAAGTGAACACAGCCCAGAGGGAGGGAGGGAGGGAGGGAAGGAGGGAGGCAGGGAGGCAGGGAGGCAGGGAGGCAGGGAGGGGCCCTGTGACATAAAAGGCAAGCCCTAGACCTGGGTATGATGCACTGTGAGCATTTGGAGGCTAAGTCAGGATTGGGAATTCTAGGCCAGCCTTGGCTATACAATAAGATTCTGTCTTTGTGGAGTAGAAGTCGGGGCTCTTGAGTTAAAAACATTCAACCTTGCTGGGCGCTAGTGGCGCACGCCTTTAATCCCAGCACTTGAGAGGCAGAGCCAGGCAGATCTCTGTGAGTTCAAGGCCAGCCTGGTCTACAGAGTGAGATCCAGAACAGACACCAAAACTACACAGAGAAACCCTGTCTTGAAAAAACAAACAAACAAACAAAAAATTCAACCTTTAAGATTAGCTTAGTGGGAAGAATGTCTCTACTGCAGGGAGGTGGTCCTGCAATCCCAGTGCACAGGAAGCTGAGGCAGGAAGATAGTAAGTCCCAGGCCAACCTGAGAGTCTACTTCAAGGTGGGACTGGTGAGGTGGCTCAGTGGGTAAAAGTGTTTGCCCCCAAGCCTGGTAACTTGAGTTCAAGGTGGTGGTATGCATCTGTCCCCTCACCTCCATCATATATATGGTGAGATGGGACAGAGACAGAATTGTGTAGAAGCATGCAGGCCAGATAGCCTGAAGGACACAACATGGCTGAAACAATAGCAACCCTGACTCAAAACAAGGTGATAAACCAGAATCAACAACAAAAAGTTGTCCTCTGACCTCCATGCTCAAATACTCACACACCTTATTACATATGGTATGGAGGTGGGGGGTGGGGCGCTACCCTGAGTCAAATTGTCTTGAAATTGCCACAAAGTTCAACTTGTCCAAAGACTAGCTTCCTTCCTGGGGACTTAACCAGGACTCTCACTCCCCTTCCTCAAAGGACTGTTATTCTGCTTAGATGAGGCCTTACTAATGCAGATGTATCAGGAGCCTGGTGCCAGCCTGGGGTCACAGATGCTGCTACAGTTATTAAATTATCAATGTGAAGCATGGGAGACCCATTCCTCAGCAAGCTTAGTCTCTGCTCTCTTGATGTTTATAGTCTAATGAAAAATGGCAGTTTAAAAAAGAAAATGCACCCATAAGCATAGTGCTCCCTCCAGGTGTCAAGAAAAAAAAACACCCTGAAGTCCTACCCTTCTCTCCAAGTTCAGAACTGAGACCACTTGTGTTTATCTAAGGTGAAATTCTGCTCATGCCTCTGTGATGAATTTTGGTGCTTAACTTACACAGTGTATAATCATTTGGGAAGAATTTCAGTAAGGGATTTTCTGGATCAGATTGGCCTGTAGGCATGTCTGTGGGGGACTGTCTTGATCACATTACTTGATGTGGGAACACCCAGCCTAAAAGTGGGCAGCACCACCCACTGGTGAGCTGAGGTGTGAGTATGCATGTGTTTGTTCCCTTCTGTTCCTTGATGTGATGTGACCAACTCTCTCTGCAACTTCGCTGCCATGGATACTACATGTGATGATATATTGTGTTCCCTAAAATATTGTGTACTCTAATAAAACTTATTTGGGGTCAGAGAACAGAACAGCCACTAGATTAGACATAGAGGCCAGTCAGTGGTAGCATATGCCTTTAATCCTATCATTTGGGAGGTAGAGATCCATCAGGATTTCTGTGAGTTCAAGACCATACTGGAAACAGCCAGGCATGGTGACACATACCTTTAATCCCAGGAAGTGATGGCAGGAAGCAGAAAGGTATATAAGGCGTGAGGACCAGGAACTAGAGGCTTTTAAACTTTTAGGCTTTTAGCAGCAGTTCAGCGGGGATCCATTCAGATGAGGACTCAGAGGCTTCCAGTTTGAGGAAACAGGATCGACTGAGAAGTTGGTGAGGTTAACTGTGGCCTGTTCTGCTTCTCTGATCTTTCAGATTTCACCCCAATATCTGGCTCTGAGTTTTCTATTAATAAGACCTTTTAAGATTCATCTTACAACTACAACCTGGAACTGTGAATTGAAACAAACCTTCTTCCCCAAGTTGCTTCTGTCAGAATATTTTATCACAGTAACAGGAAAAGCAACCCCTCTCCCAGCAATCTAACACTTTATGCACAGACACATGCTCAAATGTAAAGACAAAGAAAAAGCATTTCTCTAGTGAAGATGTCAAAGCACAGCCCATAAATGGCTGCAATTGCCCTTGGCAGTGGTCTGCCTCCCTTAAAGGCCAGCAGCTCCACAGGCAGGTGTCTGCCTGACCAATGTGAGCACTCAGTTACCCACCATAGAAGTTATCCACATTAACAGGTATTTTTAGTACTGTCCAAAAGTCACAAAGCAGTTACCAAAGAAGCTAGAATCCACTCAGCAACAAAGAGGAATGGACTAGAAATGTGACTACATACTCAAACTGTGATAGAAAGAAGTCAACCCATATAGCAAATTATACAGTGCCTTTTTAAAGACAGGGATTCATGTATCCAAGGCTGGCCTAGAGGATGACTTTAACCATCTGATCCTCTAGCCTCTACCTCCTGAGTGCAGGGATCATTAGCATGCACTAAGCCAAGTTCATGTGGTGCTGGAGATCAAACTCTGCATGCTAGGCAAGCACTTTACCAACTGATGCCCACCCCCAGCCCCATACATGTCTGTGTGCAATGCTGGAGCCAGAGAATCAAGGCCACAGTACAGAGGGTATAACTGTGCCTCCTGGAGTAGAGAGACAGCATTCCCCCAAGAGGCTCCTTTACATCCCAATCCTGGAAGTGATTATAAATGAGCACACACAAAAGTTCACTGAGCTAGCAATCAACACTAACTTCTCTGCGGGTGCATGCTGAACCTCAATTTTTAAGTATTTAAAAGAAAATAAAATGTTGAATGTAGTGATATTCACCTTTAATCTCAGCACTCAGAAGCAGAGGCAAGAGGGGCTCTGTGAGTTCAACAAAGAGAGATTCCAGGCCAGCCAGGGCTACGCAATGAGGCCATGCTTCAAAAGAGAAAAGACAAAGAAAGGAAAAACCAAGAGTTCCCTAAGTGTCTCTTGCTGAGGGGCAAGTCTGTGGGGATGCATTTTGCGTGTCTGCTACCTTTGACATTGTCATACTGAGACATTAGCCTCTAGGGAAACACAATGTGGCAGAGTGGAAAGGGGAGACTTTGGAGGAAAGGACCATTAAGGTCACCAGCCACCAACCCCTAGAGATTCTCAGCAATCAGGGCATGGGAAGGAAACAGATGGTGGCCTCAGGAGATACATCAGAAATGCAAACATCCTTCTTCAGCCAAGGCAGAGCTGTGGTCAGGAGTGTTTAGATATTTTGCATGCTGGGCAAAAGCACTGTCTCTGACCATCATGGGTGGAACTGACACCTGCCAACCTGCCAGGTGTTAATGGCTGAGTGAAGGAGAGTTGGCTGCATTAATCAGCACAGTCCTGGTCGAAGGCAATGAGTTACCATGACTGCATCAGCAAAGACACAGGTGGCCATTTCTGAGCCACCTTGCTTTGTCAGTGCCTGTGAGTGTGGAGCCCACTCAGTAAACTGGCACCTCCAACCCTGGCAACTTTGCTCCATGGGGCACAGGTTAGCCTTATTCCTGACAGGCCCTCCATTTAGAAAGTTTGGCAGGTGTACCAAAGGTGTTTTAAACTCATGTCTGGGAGCTGCACTGTCTTTGTAAGGCTAGGGCTGTTTGTGAGCCCCAGCCTGCTTCCCAGCTCTGTGTGGAGAGACACAGGGGAAGGCTTGGGTGTCCTTCCAACTCTCTGGAGTAGGTCCTTTTTCTATGTCCCAGAATTTCCTCCCACAGATGACGTTACTTGTGCCCTCAATCCTTTTGTGAAGGCAGACAAAAAAGCAGCCTGACCATTCCCCCAAACACTGTCCCTCTTCTCTATCCTCCTTGGTGGCAATGCTCAAGATGGGAGGCCCCTGGGGACCCCCCCCCCCCGCCCATCCACCCCAGCAATGCCACACAAGGAACAGATGGGCCTCTCTTGATTTGTCTGTGGAATTACCCAGCATGTAAGCACAGGAGAACATGGGTCTCCAGTAACTTTAAAAACTGTGAAGGTCACAGCCAAGGGGAGCCTAGAGAACAACACAACAGACTATGTAGTATCCTGGAGGGGTTCTGGGACTGAGAAGGGCATTTACTAAAAACTGCACAACTATGAATAAAGTATGAACTTCAGTTAGCAAAAGTATATAAAATCTGTTCATTCATTTTAAGAAACCTATTATGGCATAGACACTCATCTACATACATTTGATTATATTTATTTACTTATTTATTTGTGGGAGGGTATGCATGCCATAGCATGTTTGTAGAGATGAGTTGGCAACCAGTAGGACCATGTAGGTCCCAGGGATTGAATTCAGGTCCTCAAGCCTGACTTCAAGTGCCATTGCCTGCTGACTCATCTTGCTGCCCTAACATTATGATGTTAAGGACAGGGGACACTTAGTATGGAACACAAGAAACTCTTTGTACTATCTTCTTAACTTTCTTCTAAACCTAAAACTGTTATTTAAGGAAAGAAAGAAACGGAAAGGGAAATGCATTGTTCTGGTTTGGATGTGAAGTGTCCCCATGCACCTCTGCAAAGGCTCTGCACCAAACACTTGATCACATGGTAGTAGCACTGGAGGAAGGACTGGGGCAGTGATTAGATCATGGGGACTCAGACTTCATGGGTGGGTTAATCTAGTGATAGACTCCTAATTTGGTGACATTATTGGAAAGTAGAAGGTGGAAAATTGGAGGAAGTGGTTCATTGGTGGTGTATCCTTGGGTGCTATAACTCATCAATGGTCCTTCTATTCTTTCTGCTTCCTGATGGCCACAAGGCCAAGCTTTGTTATAACATGCACTTCCCCTGGGATACTCCGCCTTACCAAGCAAGATGGTGCCAAAGGAATGTAGATTGTGCCTCTGAAACTATGAGCCAAAATCAATCCTCCTTCCTTTAAATTGTTTGCCTTGGGTGCTTTGTCACAGCAGAAGAAAGCTAACATATTTTTTTAAGGAGTGTAAGTACGGCTTGGGGAGATGACTTCAGCTAAGATTACTTGTACTTGCAGGGGGCCAGTTTTCAATTCCCACCACTCACATAGGATGGCTCACACTGGCCTTATCTCCAGGGGATCTGACACCCTCTTCTGGACTCCACAGATGCACACACACACACACACACACACACACACACACACATTCATGCATGCATGCACGTGTGCACATAAATGAAAATAAAATAACTCTTTAAATGAGCGTAAGTCTTCACACACACATTCAAAACAATATAGTGATTTCCCTAGGAAGACTTTCACCCTGACCAGTCCTCTCTGTGGCCAGCCGTAGCACATGCAGAGGTCAGAGGACAACTTGTATGAGTTGATTATCTCCTTCCACCATGTGAGTCCCTAGGATCAAACTTACCCAGTCAGACTCGGCTGCAAGCACCTTTACTAACTGAGCTATCTCAGGAATCTCACTGAACCTGGAACTCACTGACTCAACTAGACGAACTAGCTAGCAAGACCAACAAATCTCTGCCTCCACCTCCCTGGCACTGGGATTGCAATGCATGTCACTACACCCAGATTTATGTGGGTTCTGGGAATCCAAACTCAGGCCCTCATGCCTGTGTAGCAAGAACTTTATGATCTGAGTCATGTCCTCTGCCCAAAGCTCAGGGACTTTATGAAAATGTCATCACCCTTGCCTTCCCAGAGGAGCCCATTACTTCCTCAGTCCCTCTTTCTGTTCACAGAATATTTTCCCTGAGCCAGATCCCATGGTGAAAATGGCATGTATAAACTAAATGAACTAGATGAGTCTGGCCTATCTGCGATTTACCAGGGCCAAACCAGAGTCATCTTTCCACACACTCACCAAATGTACATGCCTCGATTACTCTTTTCCTCTCTCTCTCTCTCTCTCTCTCTCTCTCTCTCTCTCTCTCTCTCTCTCTCTCCTCAACAGGTGGCTTGTTCTATCCATGGCAGCAAATCGCAGGGCCATCTACATTCAGATCCCAGCTCTGCTACTCACCAGTGAAGTGATCCAAGTCCCTTGAGCCTGTGCTCCTAATTTCCCAGAGGGACAGTTTGATCACAGAGCTACTGAGTGGCTCCAGTGAGATGAACTGTAAGTTGGCTACAGTTCTATTCCCTGAAGAAAAGATATGACAGTAAAGTCATGCCTGGTGCTGATAACAAACATGTTCAGCCAGGCCAATCAGTGAGGCTCCTGAAGGTCAGGGTCACCTTGAGATCCTGTAAGATGTATGAAGTGTGTCAGATGCACCCTGGGACACTGAATGGTGCCTGAAGAGCAGAGTACCAAGGACTTCTGGCACAAAAGCTGTGCTTGGGCAGTGATTGTGGGTCAACTAAAGAGGTTTTAGCCAGCAGGGGAGCAAGAAGGCCAGACAGCAGAGAGCATGCAGAGGTGAAGTGAACTATGGTGGTAGGGCCAAGTCCCCAACAGCCAACTCATCATTTCTTGGCCTACCGAGGCACAGTCTTGAACCATCCAGTACCCTAGACAGCTCCCATGGTTTCAGACACAAATTCCATGGATCAAGAACTGGATGGACCTTAAGTGTGTAGGTATGGCCAAGCCACTTCACCTGCTAAATCTCAGTGAATTCATCCCTAAACTGGAGGGAAGATTCACCCTTTAGGACTGCTCTGAAGAGTGACTTCAATAACAGAGGCAGTGGAGAAGAATTGGTGTATAGGGTCAGACCATCTGAATTTGTGTCCTAACTCCATGCTGAGTGACTTCAGAGCAATAGATTAGCCTCTGAGTTTCTGTTTCCTCTCCTTTGTAAAATCAGAATGCTAAGAGACACAGCTTAGTAGGATTAAAGATCAAATGAACTATAACACAAGTAGTGCATAATTTATATTCTCTTCTTTTAGATGCTGTGTAGCCCAGTGCAGGCAGAGTGGGTAACCAAAGCTGTGGACATCTCACGTATTCCACAACTGCCTGGTGGATGTTGCCCCATCAGTCTTCAGACTCTTCCACTGGTCTTCTCCTCTGGCTGCTTAAGGAACCACAAGGCCAGAGAAATCAGTCTTGTGGCATCCTACCAACTTTCCCCTTCAGCTTCCCCCTACCCCAGCAAAGACCCTATCTCTCAGTACCACTTGAATCTTTGGGGTATGTTTATTTGTTTGTGTTTTGAGACACCTCTCACATAGCCCAGTCTGGTCTCAAACGAGCTATGTAGCTGAGGATGACCTTGAACTCCTGATCCTCCTACTTCCATTTCCTAAACTCTAGGATTACAGGTATGCACCACCCTCCCAGGTTTGACGCCATGTTGGATCTCGAACCCAGGACTTCGTTTAAAGCACTCTACCAACTCAGCAACATCCTCGAGTCAAAAGTACCAGTGCACAGTTTGCTCCACGCCCACCAGGTTCTAATCACTTGACACGTATGCCTGCCAAGCCTCACCTTATAACTGGGCGAAAGACTATGGGCTTCTCTTCACCAGCCGTATTGGAAATGGATCCCAGGAATGGCGCTTCCGAATCCCATACCTGCTGCTTGCAGCCTTCACAGAAGCCAGCGGCCGAGAACTGGGAGAGGTGGGCAAGAGGCCAAGCTGGAAAGAAGCCGGCTTCGCTCGGTGCGATGCTGCAAGGTTGTCCAGATGCCCGCTGTGCCGACTGCTCCGGGCACAGAGACTGTCTGCCCCCAGCCCTCTTACACTACCAGTGTCTCAGAAGCCTACTGTAACCAGATCCCCGGGCCGGCGGGTGGAGCAGCCTGGCGCGTCACTATCACTGAGACGCTGCTCAGGCACTCAGTCCAGGCTCAGCAGTGGGGACACTCAGCTCAGGGCATGGCGCAGAAGCTGGGCGAGCGGACCAAGGCCCCCGCCGAGGCTACCGGGCTGTACCGGGCGATGCTGCTCAGGTCGGGTAAGTGGGAACCACTCCACCACCGGAACCATCCCATGCAGACCGCAGCGCCTCTGTTCGTTCCTTCCTTGGTGCCCAGGTTTTTTCCTTCCAATCATCTCAAAGCTTCGATGTTTCTCCATCACTCCTTGCTCTGTCCTTCTTTTTCTTCTCTCTCGTTTTTTCTTCCATCTATTGCCCTCTTCCTGGTGTGGAAACACACGAGCGTGCACAAATGTAAACTCGTCCTTACACCCCACGTCCTGCCTGCAGAGGTTCTGAGAGGTCCCTGTCGGGGTTGGTGCCCGGCAGTGTCCCCAAGAGCGTGCAGCATGCAGCCTGGTTAGGAGGTAGGTCTGACAGCAAAGCGGGAATTCTGCTGAGGAAGAAAGCCCTGAGCCTTGACCACCAACGAGGGAGTCCTGATGTCACGTAGGTGGTTGCCCATGATGAGGGGACAGCATGGTCCAGGCAGTTCAGAAAGCATTTGCTAAATGTGGGCATGTAACAATTGGGAAGGAGACGTGCCGTGACCTTTTGGATTTTGAGGATGTTGTTGAATGATAGGTGTTCATCTCTAAACTTTTTGTTTGCTTATGTGCGGATGAGCACTGTATTTTCTACTCAGGACACTTTAAAGGCCTTTTATTCAAATAATAAAATAAATGAATATATGATCAGCATGAAAATAATTTGGGTAAACGACGGGATATAGAAAAAAAAAAAAAAGGGAGAAAATGCCCTTGATGGGGGCTTAGGATGTTTCCTTCTGGAACTGAACTCCAGGGAGGGTTTGGGAAAAGGTAAAAATTGAAAGTCACTGGGACCCCTGCCCTCCTGGGGAAGTGATTTGAAAATGTCAAATGACTTGGCTCCTTGGCCAGCTGCCTTCTTTCTTGGCAACCAGCGGGTCTCAACCAGTAATCGACCTGAAGACTACAAGGCCAAAAGTGCTAAGGCGCCCATAGGCCAGACATTTTGCTGTAGTGGCGCCACCCGGTCCGCCTAGAACTCTAGGGACCAGGGTTGCTGTGCCCTGCTCCTGCCGCGGGAGATATCGCCGCCCAGTTACCGGTTGAGAACATTTGAACAAGGGTTCCCTTAAGTCCCCAAACAAAGACTGGCCATGGTTTCAGGGCCAACAGCGCCTTCTGGAGGAGGGGGGGTCTCAACCCCACCCGCATAAAGCCAGCAACCCCCAAGCAAAGAATCAGATTTCAAACCTCAAAGTTCTCTGTTGAGGTGTCAGTTCTAAAGCTGGCAGAAAGTTTCCCTAATCCCGAACTTGCACTTCCTCCAGCTGGAGTGCTGCTGTGAACTGCCTTTCTCAACTTTGAGTGCATCTACACAGCAGATAAGTCAGAGAGCCAGGATCACAGGCTCATCTCCTAACCACCACACATAAGCCAGGAAGGAGACAGAGGTCTCCCTGAGGACTGGGTACTTACTGATAGAGCACTCACTAGAAACATCAAATGTTGTCTAGGTCCACCTTCACAATTCTGCCACGACCCACTAACCATCCTCTCTGTTTAGTGAGTAAGTAGACAGCTCCAAGGAGCTGCAACAGCATCCCACAGTCTGCTAAGGAATCTTCCACCCACCCCAGAGGCAGAAAACACTTTGAAACTCAGGCAGAGCCACCTCTCCAAAGTTTGATTAGATCAGTGATTCTCAACCTGTGGACCCATTTGGGGTTCCAAAGACCCTTTCACAGGGGTTGCATATCAGGTAGTTACATTACAATTTATAACAGTAGCAAAATTACAGTTGTGAAGTAGCAATGAAATAATCTTATGGCTGGGGGTCACCACAACATGAGGAATTGTATTACAGGGTCACAGTGTTAGGAAGGTTGAGAATCACCGATTTAGACAAAGAAAGGACAATTCTTCCTATCTCTGCAATATAGTGACGCATGCATCCATAGATATTTGGATAAGAATCAAACGGGCAGAGTTTACCCCATAACCCTACTAGCTACAAACAGCCACTAGTTACACTTGAGGATATTGCCTTCTAGTTTACCCCATGCATAATTTACCTGTACATTTGTTTCATAATGGGTTTCCAGTTTTTTCATTTGGATGGGAACTCTAGTGCTGTTACATGAGGTATCAAGATAATAAATACCATCACTTAGGCAGATAGTCCAATTCTGGGGCTGAGGTTTCTATGCCCTGTGTCCTCTGTTCATCAGAAGAACAACAGCCCAAGTCTAGAGATGAGGAAGGCATGTTGAAGGTCTCCTAGTACAGCAGTGGATCCAGGGCTGGTGCCTAGGTTAACACAGATACTCATAACCCCTGACTGGAAGAACTCATTCTGTGATATAACTCACGCTCAGTCATACCTGGGAAGCTATTGTCCTCCCATAAAAGTCTACCTGGCATGTATTACTTCTTCCCTGGGGAGGAGGGCTTCTGTCTCCAGTCGGGATAACAGGGTACCTCCCCAAGTGTCTGTGCTCCTTGTTAGCCACCAGGGGGCAGAAAAACCTTTAGTCCACTGCTATTACCAGGGAACACTACATTTAAAAAACTGAATCCTGGTGCAATTTGAACCTCAAATAAACAACAAAGAAGAGTTTATTGCAAGTAGCTCCAAAGATAAAATGGATGTGCTTATACTAATTTTTTTAATCTGTTGGTTATCTGAATTAAATTCTTCTAGGAGTGCTGCTTTCCCCCAACCTCCAGCCCCAGGCCTGCAACCATGGACTTCCTGAAATTTTATGGCTTACTATGATCTGTCCATCACACATTCATACACATGGGAGGCTAGTGGGCGGGGGAAGGGAACATTAGAATATATCCTGGTTTGTCTCATTGCAAGGAAAATAAAATAAGGGTAAGATCACTCTTAGAGACCAAATTCCTTATGCCAACGGCAACGGGTTCAGAGCCAGCTTTTGGAAAAAGAACTCTTGGTTCTTGCTGCCCTGCCCCACTTCCTGCCTTCACGCTTGAAATCCCTTCCCCAGAGTAAATGTTTCCCAGTTCAAACTTGGAAAAGCAACTCTTCACCAATTTACAATCTCTCTGTGAGCCCCATGGCAAGCTCTACTGCCAGCAAGCTTCTTCCCCTGCCCCCAATTCCTTTCAGCAGACTATGTTTGGAGTGTCGAGAGGTGGCCAGTTTGATCCTAGAACTATTTTGTGGGCTTGTTTGGAGATTGAGAGTCCAAAACACAGGGTCAAGGAAGAAGTTTTGAGTTGCTATGGAAGCTTCTCTGTTGTTTGTGGGCCCATCTGAATTGCCTTTGGTGCTATTGAGCTGAAGGAAACTAAGCTGAAATAAAAGAAAAGCTGATTGTGGAGGTTTTTCCTGCACTACAGCATACTAGGTGTGGTTGTCCCCTACAATGTAGGGGACATCCTTTACAGATTGACATGCTAGTTGACTGCACCCCATCATAAGGTGATGCAATCTTTCGTATTGACTGTTGTAGATGAACAGTGGTGTCTGATTGCCCATCTCCACCTCCTGTGCAGTGTCATGAGCACCCACACACCACAGGAAAAGCTGCAGCAAGTGTCCGATGTTTTGAATGTCTTCTTGTCAGCTATAGTTTTTTAGCACTATTTTAAATACAACAACAAAATACACAAGAATATTAATGTAAAGGGAGAAAACATTTAACTTAGTCCACGGTCTTGCTGATTGCAGTCCACAGTCAGCTGCTTCTATTGCTTTTAAGACCATGACAAGACAGAAACATGGTGGAAGAACACTGCTTACCTTATGATGTCAAGGGTAGGAGACAGGGATAAGATGTACCCAAAGTCACCCCATCCCAGAAACCTACTTCCTTGCTCTAACTAGTCCCCACCTTCTCATAGCGTATCCAACTGTGAACCCATCAGTGCATTGATCTACTGATGAAGGTAAAGCCATCAAGACCTAGTTACTTCTTAACAGCACATCTGGAGACCTTCAGCACTTTAGCTTTTGTGGGGAATACTTCATGTCTAATCCATAGCAAGTATCTCAGTATTGGGACAGAAATTATGACAAGAATAAAAGAAGGCCCCTGCTGTTGAGCTGCCAGCCTAGTGGGTGAGCTTGCTGGGTCTGCACCAAGTTGGGCTGTGACAAAAGCCTTAGATGGAACAGCAGAGAGAGTTCTGGTTGCACAGAGGAAATAACACCTAGCCTTGAGGTTTCTTGCCCAACTGTCTTTGGCCATCTATCATCCTGGACCTGCCACCAGGACTTTCTAGATAATGGGGTTGACAGAAATAGTGGCCATGGCGGCTATGAGAACTCCAGACATAAGCAGAAGCTGTCAGAGTCCTTCCCTAGGGTCCCTAGATCCTCAGTTGTCAGAAGTCACTAAGGTTGGTTCTGATGAGCCACTGAAATCCCCAAAGAAACACCTAGTTCCTTCTCTGTAGAATAAGATGAGAAAGTAAATGGGTAGCAATAGTGATTGACAGGTCTTTTTAAAAAAAATAATAAAATAAGGTCTCCTATGGCCCAGGATGGTCTTAAGCTGGCTGTGTAGCTGAGGACAGTCTTAAACTGCTGATCTTTCTGCCTCTACCTCCCCAGTTCTGGGATCACAGGTATGAGCCACCACATCCAGTTTTATGCTGTGCTGGAGACAGACCCCAAGGCTTCCTGCATGCTAGGCAAGCATTCTACAAGTGAGATACACCCCCAGCCCTTGACAAGACTTTTGTTGTGCTGTTCTACTAGGAGAGTTGAGTGAAATGAAGCAGCCAGGGTGGGAAGCTGGGGGAGGCTATCATTCCAGGAATTTCCAGAAAGCCAGAACTTGGGAGCAATAAACATAGAGGACAACACATTGTTTCTAGAACAGTCTTGGGCCTGAGAATGTGCAACTCTAAGTATCTGTGGCTTCAGAGCCCTGGGAGTGCCCTCCCACACCTCCCTTTCCAGGCCCCCCACCATCTCCCTCCTTTCTCATTGCAGTTCTCCTGGCCTTCTTCTACCGTTCTCAGCTCATTCCCACTCTAGAGCCTTGATACTAGCTGTCCTCACTCTGGAAATCTCTCCCACACAAACAGTGGTCAATTTCTTGTGAGTCAGCCTCTGCCATTCCCACCCTTCCCAAGCTTTCAATCACTGCCCTTCACTCAGCCTTACCTTCTACACAACCATGCATCATTTACTATTTTCTTGTGTGTCTCCTTATCTGCTGTCACACACACACACAGGCACACATGTACTGAATGTGGATTCCCTGAGGACAGGGGTATCATCTGTCTCCTACTCATCATATGCCCACTTAGGTCATGCCAAGAATACAGTATATACTCAGTAGATGTTGACTAAATGAACAGATCTTGTGGCCAAAAAGAACTCAAAACTGCATGCACAATGCATCTGCTTACCTGTGAAGTGTGCCCTGGTCCTCATCACTCCTGGACAACCCATGTTCATGAGAAAGTGAACTGGAGTGAAAGCCTAGCTTCATTGGCAGGTGCTGGCTTCCTCCCTGGGGAACACAGGATAATGCCCAAAGCAAGAACACTCCCAATGCTCAAGGGGAAGCTAGCTCAAAGGTGAAGGGAAGGCGTCTGATCTATGAGTATGTGGATTTGTTTTCGGGTTCTGCCCATGACCTGAGCTTTTATTTGCATGCAATCTCATTGTAGCCAGGCACAAGCATGCATTTTGGTGCCCTTAGTGCATGACAGTTCTCTCTGTAGGGTGTATTAGTGGACACCATCTCATTGAGGTTATCACCCAGCCACAGAAGCCAAAGTAAAGAAGGGGCTGGGATTCTGATAGGATCCAGTTATAGACTCCATCACCTGCCCTTCTCTTGCCTACATCTTGCTGCTTCTTCTGTGAAGTTCCAGGTATGAAGTTAATTATATGCTTTTTGTTATTTGTTTTGTTTAACTTAGGGACAGAATTTCTTTTTAGCCTGGCTATCCTGGGACTTGCTCTGTAGACCAGACTGCCCCGGAACTCTACTTCCCAAGTGCTGGGATTAAAGGTGTGCACCACCATCACCCAGTATGTAGGAATTTGTCAAACCGTTAACAGGTGTGTCTGATGTAGCTCAACACATTTTGTAAATGACAACTTCATGTCACACCTGTGCCTGGAGGATGACCACAAACTGACTCAAGGTATAGTTCTTTCCCTGCTAGTACCCCAAGAGTCATGTTCCAAAGAATTACTTGCTGCAGCAGGAAGTATGGTTTCCCAATCCTTGAGGGAAGTCCTGGAATCACCTCCCATACAAACGGGAAATTCCTCCACAGCAGCTAGAAACAGGCTTGTTCAGAACAAAGCTTGGCATGATTCTTATTTCTCATCAATCTGACAAAACAGGTATTTATTTGTGCCTCTCAATCAGGATGGCTTGGACATGGTGTTCTGAGTGGCCATGGCCACTCACCAAGTGAAATAACAGTTTCTATAGCAACAGTTCCTTTTTATTGATATCAGAATAAACAGGAATGCAAAACTGCCTCCCATCTCAGGCAGTTTAAGACCCGCCCTTTGGGGGAGGCTGCCTCAGCCCTGGGACCTGCTTAGGGCTCCCTAAGACTGAGAGCTGCAGAGGAGCTTGCAGCCCAGACACTGCTCGGAGACTCCAGTCTATTCTGTCACTTGCTGTCAGGCTGTATTCTGGGAGAAGGTGGAAGGAAGGAGAGAGACCTGGGAGCAGCAGAGCAAGCTATCCTGGCAACCGAACCCTTCGAATTTAGGTACCTGGACTCTGCCTCACGGGGGGGAATGATACAGGGATATGAGGTGGGAATGGGGGACAGGGATTGAGTGGGCTCTCAGTTATACTCTGCAGCCTGGTTGATCTTTTGCTTCTAAATACTGAGCAAAATTTAATGTCTGCTATAGTCTCTCCTAGACCCATTATTACACAATAGGGGTGTGTAGGGTCATCGAAGAGGGGTCACTTAATAATCAACAGATGGACAAAAGCTCAGGTTCTATATGCAATAAGACAAACACAGAACTTGGGTTTAGGCACCAGAGCTCAGGTCAGATTCTGGCTCCTTTATTCACTGGCTATGTGATCTGGAGAAATCAGATGATGCCTCTGAGGTTGATGACTTGCTCCTAAGAAGGGTTGCCCACCTTCTCATTTTATTGAGAGTTCAGTGGGTCCAGGGCTAGATGCACAGCACAGCACTCAGTCTGTACTGTGAGTGCAGGCTACCAGTGATGCCCACCTTGCTGATGGACTTGTGTTTAGCATCGTTCAGTAGAAGGCCAGTCTGAGACTAGAGAAATCATGCCTTAGGGGATCGTATATCACTAAGATGTTGCTATAGGTTTCTAAATTTGAAGCTGTCCTCACACATAGGTTTCTGGGCAGCTTGGATCCTGGTAGCTTTCTTAGCTCAAAGGATGGTAACCTCTGCTGTGATTTTCCCTGAGCCAGCAGCTCTCAGGTGGAATGGGCTGCCATCAGACCCCATGAGCAACAGTATGGGAGATCTGCTCAAGCTGGTTTCTGCTCAACAGCATGACATAATCCCTAACCTTGCAGAGGACCCATTATAGCTCTTCCTTCAAAACCCAACCCTTCTCATTGCCTAAAAAGTTCCAGGGAACCAAGACAAAGAGTTGAGGAAGCCAGTCTGGAGTCCTCTCATCCAGATGGACAGGAAGCTTCAAGAAAGTTGGACTGAGGCTGCAGGGAGTCCTGGAGGTATTGCCAGATATGTTCTTAGGTTACTGGTCAGTGAGCCACAAATGCGGCACCCGCAGGGAGGAAAGGGCAAGCAGGACATGTGGTAGCCAGCTTGTCACTTTTCTGAATGTTTCCCCTTCCCTTGCCAGCTCTTCTCAAAGCCTCCCTTCTGGGTCTATTGATGCTGGACCAGGAAGGTTTGGAGGAACAGGAGGTGAAGGCTGCCAGGCCTGTGGCTTCAAGTGACAGGGTAATGTTTCCATTTCTCACAGGCTGGTTCCCTGGCCTTCATGTTCTCAACTATCAAAGGGGCTCAGATGCTTCTTCCATAGGGTTTCTTGAGCATATAGAGAAAGCAAAGGTAAAAGTAAAGTAAACCTATTCTTCTGAGTCAGAAACACACCTTTTCTGGGAGACAGTGCCATGATAGAAAGAGTACTAGGTTTGGAGTCCAAAGACCCTGGCTTTGCTAACTACCCAACATGTATCTTGGCATAATGGGCCTTGACTTCTTCAACTATAAAATGAGTTGCCTTCATGACAATCATGAGATTCAGACCAAGTCCCATGCTCACCCCAAAATATGCAGGACAGGAGGGTTACAGTGTGCCTTGGGTGGACCTTAACATTATGCACACCATATCATTCCACACTCCAATGACCTTAGAGTGGATGCCATGATCTCTACTGGTTACAGATCAGAGAGTATGACTATCGTCACACTGCTAGAATTGCATGTTACCATCTGTCTCCTTCACTTTCACCACTGGACACTTGACTGGACCCAGTGTCATTTGTTGTTACTGATGCATAAGAAATAGAGTAAGAACATTGAAGATAGAGAAAAAGCAGACAGAAGGGACATTAAAACCATAGGCAGAGCTAAGGATGTAGCTCAGTTGGTCAAGAACTTACCTAGCATTCACAAAGTCCTGAGACTGATCACTGGTACCTCATTAATGGCACATGGTGGCTACACCTGTAATCTTAGTACTTGGGAGGCAAAAGCAGGAAAATCAGGAGTTCAAGGTCATTCTTGGCTATATACCAAGTTTGAAGCCAATCTGGGATAAATGAGATCCTGCCTTAAAAGAGGATAGGAAGACCTTGGGCATCAGCCTAGGTCCCACAGCTACTTTCAGTATGAACTTGACTCTGAAGCAAGAGTATCATTCTCCTCTGTCTCTGTCTTCACTGCCCAGGAAGGGACCAGAAACTGGTGTCAAAGCTACTATTCCACCCCAGCTGTGCACACTCAGAACCTGGCTCAGTCTCTGGGAAGTAGCTATGGGACCTCTTTGGTCACCGGCAGAATCTGGGGAGAACCACAGGTCCCAGTCTCTTCTGCACTCCTGTTTTCCCCGATGCCCCCTGCAAGAGACCAGACTCACCATCTGCCCTTTTGGAGACAGGCAGGCCACTCATTTAGCTGACACCTCTGGCTGCAGAAGTGCCATGCCTAGCAGGAGCTCCTCTGTCTTCCAACACTAAGATTCTCCAGAGGAGGAGGACGCCTGGGTTAAAGACCTAAGAAGTGTGCCCTCAACCAGACTTGCTTGAGTGACTGGCCAACCACAGCCAGCTAGAGCAAAGAGGCTGGAGCAAAGAGGCTTGAATGCCTCCCTCCTCCCTCCCTCCCTCCCTCCCTCCCTCCCTCCCTCCCTCCAGGAGTTTTCAAACCTAAGCTACACCCCTAAGCAACTGAACTAGAATTCCTGAAGTATGACTTGATGCGCCCTGAGGACCCCAACATTCAGCCAAAGTTAGGATCTAATGACTTAACTACCATCTCCTTTTTTAAGATAATAAGACCTCAGTCCAGGGCTAGAAACAGGATGTATTTAACAGTGACCAAAGCTAATGAAGTGGCTGCACTGTGATTCTAGGCCATGATTCCTGGTTTATCTATGGGAGTTGAGGCCCGAGAGTGCACACTCTGCTCTACTCTCTGTAGCTGGCCACTTGCCAAGAGCCTTGTGAGCATCATCAGGTTCTTGTACTGAAAACTGCATTGATTTGGGGACAGAGCTCAAGTTCAACTCCAGATGTGAATGGCAGATATTTCTGTGTCTTCTTTAAGTATATTAACTCCTCCTACACCAACCCTTCCTCTCTCCTGACAGATCATTTTCTTTCAGAGCTGGCCTGTCTGATACCCACTTCTTTGCCTCATCATGGCCACATCCTAAAAGGGGTTGGATTGCTCAGAATTCCAGCAGCTTTTGGAGTGACCCCAGATTTCTACCTAAGGTGTCCTCTCTGACCTCCAGGATAATCCAGATTTTCTTCTGCTTTGAAATTATACAGTGCCTTGTCAAATACCAAGAGAAGAGGGCTCCTATCAGCAACCAGGGCTGCCACCTGTAGTGAGGCAGGTCATGACTATACACCTCCAAGGCCTCCATTGAACAGTATCTTCCATGAGAGGACCTATACAAGGTTTTCCACACAGAAGCCTTATTTATCAAATTAAAAGGCTAGAAGGTTCACATTGCAGTTCTTAAACTGTAAGGACTCCCATGAGTCCTTCCTTCCTCATTCTGTACACACACACACACACACACACACACACACACACACACTCACTCACACATGCACATACACACATATACACACTCACACACATACACACACTCTCTCTCTCACATACATACACACTCACACACACTCACAGTCATACACACACTCACTCACACATACACACATACATACACACACACACACACACACACACACACACACACACACACACCTACTGGAGTTCAGCACTTAGAGAGGCAAAGGCAGCTTCCCCAGTTGTAGCTGGCCTTTGGAGATCCCTACCTCATCACACACCATAGATTTAATTTAAAAAGCATGGAGAGCCCAGAGAGATCCTTAAGCCAGGGCTTGCCACTGGTGGACCTAGTGTGTGAGGTGACTCCATCTGCAGGGCCCAGGACAAAATAAAGGGCTACTCTTCAACATGTATGAAGTATTTCAAGACAGTAACAACAGAAGGTTAAACCAGACAAGGCTTGTCTTCCCAGAGTGATCCTGGAAACCAAGACTGAGGAGGTTGCCTGGGGGTGAAGGTGGACAGCCAGGCCAAGCCAAGGCTTCTCTGGAATGTAATGGGAAAGTACCAAGCAGCACGCTGAAAGTGAAGGAAATAAAAATTCCTAAGGCCTGTTGACCATTTCCCCTCCATAGCAGCCAGAATGACCTTTTAGAAATCTAATCTGCCTCATACTTTCTCGGCCCTGAAGCCAACTGTCCCCCTCATTTCGAACACTCCACCACCAGATCTTGCCACTCTGGGCACACTGTGCCTTTGTGTTCCCAGAACAGACCCAGCTTGTTCAAGGTGCGGGAGCCAGACAGCTGTTCCCCGCCTGGAGCAGCTTCCCCTTCACTCAGCTCAGCTGAGCCCCACCTCTCCACAGAGGCCCTCCCAGCTGATGAACTGGTCCCCTTTGTAATCTTTAGAGCTTAGCTCCCTGTCATATACCTAGTGCTACCACACGCCTGGCAAATGACAAGAGTGCAAGCATCTGCAGAAGGCACGGCACGCACTTTCACACACTTCCTCAGTGGCCATTGCAGTTGTGCAAGGTTCGAATTCTGTGTACTTACTTTGTGTCCCACCACTGAATTTCTCTCCTGTTGTTTTACTGGGAATATAGGTATGTCTTTTTTGTTTGTTTTTTGTTTATTGTTTTTGTTTTGTTTCTTGAGACAGGGTTTCTCTGTGTAACAGCTCTATTTTGGAACTCACTTTGTAGACCAGGCTGGCCGCAAACTCACAGAGATCCACCTGCCTCTGCCTCCCACATGCTGGGATTAAAGGCATTTGTGACCACCACTGGCTATAAGTATGTCTTTTTAATATTATTATTAAATAATTATAATATTATATTATATTTTAAATATTATTGTTACATAAATTTCCAAATGTTATGCAAATTATTTCTGTTTACTGTCTTACCATGTTGGCAATATACAGTTAGTTCTTCAAAAGATGGCGTCTGCACTGTAAAGATTAAGATAAGAAGTACCTGCACTGGGAGGATTGGGACACAAAGAGGATGAGGTCAGAGGAAACAGGGAATCAAGGGAGATATTGAAGTGTGATGTGATGGCAGCCTGGACAGGTTGGGGGCTGGGGACATGGAAAGTACTACAGAGATTGGAGAACTCAGTAATAGAGTACATATCAAACAGAGATCTTTTATTATTATTTATTATGTATGCATTGCTCTGACTGCATGTATGCCTGCAGGCCAGAAGAGGGCACCAGATCTTATTACAGATGGTTGTGAGCCACCATGTGGTTGCTGGGAATTGAACTCAGGACCTCTGGAAGAACAGCCAGTGCTCTTAACCTCTAAGCCATCTCTCCAGCCCCTCAAACAGGGAGTCTTAAAGCTCCAATTTGGACCAAGGCATTCTGGTACATTGACTACCAGAAGATATGAGCCCATCAACTAAAAAACTATGCCCCCTTGGTGGGCACAGAGGGAGGTGGTAATTTTCTAAAGTTCCCATTTAAAGTAACTAGAGGTGCTGGGGATGTAGCTCAGACAGTAGGATACTTGCCTAGCACACATGAAGGTCTGGATTTGATTCCTAGCACTGCTTAAACCAAGCATGATGACCAGGCTTGTACTAGCAGATAACAAGTCCAAGGTTTTTCTTGGCTACAGCACAATTTTGAGCCCACCCTTGGCTACATGAAGTCCTATCTCAAAAGCAAATAAATAACTAGGGTGCATTATGATCATTTTCTTAAGAACCAAAAAATTAGCATATAAGCTAAAAACAAATTATCTTATGAGAAAGATACAGAGAAAGGAAATAATTATTCTCATTTTAGAGATGCTTCCAAGCCAGGTGTGGTGGCACATGCCTTTAATCCCAGCACTCAGGAGGCAGAGGCAGATCTCTGTGAGTTTGAGGCCAGCCTGGTCTACAGAGCAAGTTCCAGGACAGCCAGTGTGACACAGGGAAGCCCTGTCTCAAAAAAGATGCTTCTGAGAATGGCAATTTCATAAAAAGCAGAAGGCAGAGGGCCTGCACAGGTCCAAGCCAGATGGGGTCCCCATGTGGAGGGGGAAGTGGACACAAGCTCTCATTCTTAATCAAAAAGCTGCCTCCAATTGACAACTGTGGGTTCTATAGCTAAAAGGCCTAGAATCTTGTGTGGCCTCTGACCAATAGCATAGAGGTCAGCAGGCCATAAAGTACATGTGACCACCTCTCTAAGGATAGGTAAAAGCCTACAGATGGAAGTCATTCTGGGGAATTAGGTGGGTGAGGTCTGCCTCCACGGATAGCAAAAGGTGGGTGAGGCCTGCCTCCACGGATAGCAAAAAGGTCACCAGGTTGTTAACAAACACTCTCAGCTTTCTGGATGGAATGCAGGTATTTGATTTGTATTTCCTCCATTGAGGAGACACCTCTGTGTGGTTAACATTCCTGGTTCTCTTAGTGCTGCCCTATGAGTACAAGGACCTCTGTGCCCCCAAAAAAACCTAGAGAAAGAAGGCATGGAGTTGGGTGGATGGGGAGGTAGGGAGGAGATGAGAGAGGGCAAACTGTGATCAGAATATATTGTATGAAAAAGTATTTTCAATAAAAAAAAAGGCAGATATTTCTACACTCTGACACCTCACCTGGCTACCACCAGAATACCTTCAAATGATTAATATTTTGCTGGGGTCAGAGGCAGGAGAACCATAAATTTAAGGTTACCTTCAACTATATAATAAGTTCAAGGCCAAAATCTAAGCTGAGAGAGGGACAGAGATCGAGAGAGACTGGGACAGAAGAGATGTAGAACCTCAGTGTGTGAGGCAGGAGCATTCGACCTCCATCACCACGTGGAAACCAACTTAGGGCTAAGGATCCCCAAGACCAAAACCTTAAAAATTTTATCACCAATAACCAACAAACACTATCAGTGCCTACTGAACATTAGACCAGGCACTGGCTCTGCCCACTACATAGAAAGTGCTCAGTCCCACCAGCCAGGCTGCTGACATTTGCTGGTTGGTGCTGCAGACGTGGAGGCAGGAAGGTGCAAGGTCAGCACCAGCCAGGCTTCACAGAAAGACCTGTCTCAGAAAAGGAGTGAGGGTGCTTTCCCAAAAGCTGGGCTGAGGGATGCAGAACTTCTCCTAATATTTACAGTAATTACTCTAAACCGCTAACAACCAGGCAGCAGCTGTCTCTTTCTTACTTTTTTTAAAGAACTTTTCTCTGCCCTCTCTCCTCCCTCCCTCTCCCCTCCCTCTCTCCTCTCCCCTCCTTTTCCTTTCCCACCCTTCCCTCCCTCCCTCTCCCCTCCCTCTCTCCTCTCCCCTCCCTCCCTCTCCTCTCCCCTCCTTTTCCCTTCCCACCCTTCCCCTCTTCTCCTGTCCCCTTCCCTCCTGTCCTCTCTCTAAAGCATTTCAAGAACAAGGAGCTGTCTGGGGTAAAGAAGCCTTTTTGCCTAAATTTGAAGCACACTGACAAAGTTCCGGGACTCTGGTAGAAGTAGGATCAAGAGCAGTCACACAGGAGCTTGGCAGACAGGATGACAGCCGCCCCTGTGTCCCAAGGACACAGCAGCCCCTGCATTTCCAACACTGCTCTCTGCTGTGGAAAATGGGGAGAGCTGCGTCCCTACCCGGCAACTTGGGAACTATGACTGGGGTGGGGGGGGGAGTAAGGAAGGGTTTTTGTTTCTACCATAGCGTTTATCTAAATTGTCTTCAACCGCTACACACACACACACACACACACACACACACACACACACACCCCTTTACATCTTTTCCTTTTTTAATACAAGCTTGTTGAAAAGCAGAAACTCAAACATAATCCCTTTTGTTTGGGGAATATTTTTTCTTCTGCCAGTGTCTTAGTCAGGGTTAGTATTTCTGTGATGAAAACCATGACCTAAAACAACTTGGAGAGGAAAGGGTTTATTTGCCTGATACTTCTGCATCACTGTTTATCATTGTAGGAAGTCAGGACAGGAAATCAAACGGTAGGAACCTGGAGATAGGAGTTGATGCAGACCACGGATGCTCCCTATGGCTTGTTCAGCCTGCTTTCTTATAACACCCAGGACCACCAGTCCAGGGATGGCACTGCCCACAGTGGGCTGGGCTCTCCCACATCAGTTATTCATTAAGAAAATGGCCTACAACTCGATCTTGAGGACACATTTTCTCAATCGAGGTCCCCTGCTCTCAGATAACTCTAGCTTATGTCAGGTTAACACACAACTATCCAGCACAGCCAGTGACAGCCCCGCATGTGCACTTTGGTATGTATGCATATGCAGATGTGTGTGTGTGTGTGCATACACATGTGCAGGCCAGAGGTCATCCTCAGATGCCATTCCTCAGGCATTGTCTGCCTTGCATCCTGAAACAGGGTCTCTCACTAGAACATGGAGCTCACTGGCCAGTGAGCTCCAGGTATCCAAGTGCTGATATTCCAAGCACACAACATCATGCCAAGCTGTGAGTGCTGGGAATCTAACTCAGGTCCTTATGCTTGCATGGCAAACACTTTCAGAATGAACCATCTCCCCAGTCCTATGACAGCCCATATTTTGAATCTTGGTGTCATTTCACTTCTGTAACCCATGTACTTTACAAACATCATCTCCAGTAGTCACAACTTTTAACCTAGGTGTAATGACTGTTTCCCACAACAGGGAGGCAGAAGCAAGATTCAGATGGTCAAATAGCTTACCCAAGTCACTCAGAAGCCAAGATCCATATAAAAGACCCCCCCACTAAGCTGTGCCCCAAGGAGTGGGTAGGACTGTGGACATCCTTGAAGTAACTTCACTACCCATCACTACAGCCTCAATGTACTCGGAGATCCAGAGGGAGAGGGCAGACATTGGGGGACTCATGGCTCGGCCAGAGTATAGAGAGTGGACTCCAGAGCTCATCAAACCCAAGAAGCTGCTGAACCCTGTGAAGGCCTCCCGAAGCCACCAGGAGCTACACCGGGAGCTGCTCATGAACCACAGAAGGTAGGATGGCACTCATCTGCCCGGCCCAGCAATATCCTGCACAGGCCTGCTGTGCTTAGAGAAATGTCCCTAGGGAGGTTGGTGGAGCCATTGTTTGGAGCCCCACAGGGTCACCAGAAGAAACTGTGAGAACGCAAAAGCCCCATCCCTCCCAGGCACTCATTGCATGTTGAATGCCACAGATAGACATTTACTAAACACCTATTGCATGCAGGACACTATGCCCACACCTAGGACACAAAAAAAGGAAGCCCAGTTCCTTTCCTCTCAGAGGAAAATGAATATCAGGCAGGAGAGTATGTGCCTTGATGGAGGCTTTAGAGGAGTATGGGACCCCAGAAGAGGTACTGGGCGTGTGGGGCTGTCTAAATGACTTCATGAAAGAGATGATACCTGGAAGGCCTAGAGCGGGGACAGAGTCAGCCTTGATGGGAGATGGACTGTGTCAGCAGAGAGAACTAGAGAGCACACAGATGTTCCTGAGGTAGCGGGCAGTGGTGGCCCTTTCACAGCCATGGCCCTATTGGTTGAAAGGATGGCAGTGAAACAGAGCCAAGGGGGAATCTGGGGAATGCCACATCTGCAATCAGCATTCATAGGATGTCCAGTGCAGTAGAGGGTGGCCGAGGAGCCACTATGAAGATCCTAACCATATGGCCCAGGCTGAAGGTGGTGGTGCCGCCTTCGTGGCGCCCTCTGCTGGCCAGTTGTATTGGAGCTGGTTGTGATTTCCTTTCTGAGACCAACAGATAACCCTTATACTCTGGGCTGTTTGTGGGTTTGTTTTCACTTAATGTTGTAACACTATCATGTTCTTGGTTTTTTTTTATAGTATTCATTCATTAGAGTATCAAAAATGCCACCACAATGAAAAAACAGCTTCAATCAAACTGAAATATTTGCAATATAAGTAAATTATATTGAAAATTACATATACAGTATAAAATATTGAGATACTCATGTACCTTAGTCTACAAGGAAATAAACAAAATAAGAAGAATTAATTTGCAAGAGGAGAAATGGAAATGCTAGAAACATTTTAAGGGCTGTTGCATGTGACTGATAATCAAGGAAACATGAAAACCAGACATTGTTTCTTGTCTCTTAGACTTTAAAAAAAAAAAATTGTTTGACTTGGAGAATGGGGATAAATAGATATCCTTGTAAGGAAATTAACTCCCAGGAGATTTCGAGAGAGCCCAGCCCAGCATTTCCATCCTCAGAAGCCCTGGTAAAATATACAGCAACCACATGTCACCTGGTCTCTGCGGCCTGAACTGAAATTTTCCTGTTGTAGCCGCCACCTGCCTTGCTGTTCTAGAGGCAGCGGCCCTTTGCCGCCCTTTGCCTTTCTCTATGGCAGGGGTCAGTGAGGACACCCCCTCCAGGGTTGTCCAAGCAGTGGGTTGGCGTCACCGCAAACTGGGAAGGTGGAAAGGGGAATCTCCTGATAGCTCCCCGCCCCACCCCCACCCCCAGGGGCCTGGGTGTGGACAGCAAGCCTGAGCTGCAGCGGGTCCTCGAGCACCGTCGCCGGAATCAGCTGATCAAGAAGAAGGAGGAGGAGCTGGAAGCCAAGCGGCTTCAGTGCCCCTTCAAGCAGGAGCTGCTGAGAAGGCAGCAGAGACTCAACCAGGTGGGTAGGAGGTACCAGCTCGGCCCAAGGGGAAAGTCGTCATGGCGCCAGGAATCTTCCTCTGGCCTACTGTGCAAGTCTAGTACAGTGGCTTCACTTCTCTGGTCCTGCTTTCCTCTAAGGTCCGTTTCCGCAAGTTAGATCTGATGATCATCTGCCCTGAGAGTAGATGCCATCCCATTCCTCTGGGACCGAGGCCAGAGGAATAAACTATTTGAACCAGGCTTCCCAAGGAGAACCCGGTCTCTTGTTCTGTCCCTGTGTGGGACACTGAGATTTCCAGGTTCTTGTGTCCTGGAAGAGTTGGCCCGGGACATGGATAGTAGCAGAGATGAAGTTCATTAAGGAAGAGGAAAGCACTCAGGAATGGACGTGGGCTAGAGAGCTGGAACAGGTCCAGGGTTCCAAACCCCAGGCTGCAAACAGCCTGACCCTTGAGAGGTCGTTTACACATCACCCTACCCCCTGTCCATATTCAGAAATGGTGGAATTTCCTCGTGAGTACTGTTTTGACAATGTTTTCTGAGGTGAGGGTAGGTTTTTTTCCCATGTTAATCGTGATGATCTCAAGCGTCCTGATACACCACCACCACCCCTACCACCACCACTTTGGGATGGTTTGTAAAACTCACCCCGGAGTATTTCTGCTTCCCCATTTACAGGACCTTTGGTCCAACACCATGGCTTTTGAAAATAGGAGCCCCCACCCCGTTCCTTCCAAATTCACCCGTGTGTCTCTCTCCTCCAGCTGGAAAACCCACCACAGAGAGAAGAGGACCATGCCCCTGAGTTCATCAAAGTCCGGGAAAACCTGCGCAGAATCACCACAGAGGAGAGAGCACTGTAGAGTTCCTCCACTCAGCTCCTGCCACTCACTCTGGCCCAGACCTCCTCCAGCCCTCCTGAACCAGAAGGCCCTGGCACATGGTGATGCGAGCAAGGCAGACCTGAGAGACTGGCTGTCCCTGGGAAGCTGGGGACCTCGCAGCCCACAGGAAAGTCTCTGTACGGACTTTTCCTTCAGAGCACCTAGCCTCCCAGTGCTAAGAGGAAGTCACTGCCAGGAAAGACTTGTTGCCCAAGGTGCCCTCCCTGATCCGACTCAACGAGTAAGCTTCCTTAGCAGAAGTGGGAAAGAGGGCCAAGTGTCCCTCCATTTTGCCTTAGCTTTCCTAACAAGAATGTCTTGGAAACCACAGAGCAAAGAAGAGATCTGTCTGTGGCAAGGAACGGGTGGGGGCCACAGCAGGCTGTGGGCAGGTGGGAGAAGTCCTAACCAAGGCAGCTTCGGGCCTTGCAGGCTTGCCTCATGCTTCAGCCTTTTTCCTCCTCTCCTGCCCTCCCTGAATTGCTGACCACATCTCACCTCAGTGCTCCAGCTTCCAGCTTAGAACAGGGCATTGCCAACTTTACTGTACATACAAATCAGAGTCCTGTAAACGGTCCCTGGAAGGAAGCTACAGGTCTAACACTCTCCCAGGGGAAAGCCCAGGACACTGGTTTGAGTAGATAGCTAGGCTGCAGCACCCAGGAGTGGTACATTTTAGAAATATCCAACTCTCTTGGCTCCCTGGCCTGGAGGTCCCCAGTGCCATCTCTAAAGCCCCCAAAATTCTTCACTCACTATCCATACCCCCCTACAAACACACACAAATCATTGGCCTAGAAAACTCTAGCCTAGCAAATCCAAATGTTCTTGTGATTGTAACTGCCAATCTTCGGTCTTTACTGGTGTAACCACAATACAATTCTAGCCAAAAAATAAAATTAAAAAAAAAAAAACAAAAAAAAAACCCAGCTTTTTGGAAAACATATACAATTCCCAATCAGCTCTGGAAAGAGATGGTAGTTTGAACACCCACTGCCATGGTGATGGAATGCCCGCTTTGGGTCAACATTGCCAGTCACTGTCACCTGAGAGCCCCCCAGTCTGAATCATCTCCACTTCTTCCTCCTCAAAAGCCTCTTCCTGTGTGAATCTTTCGCTCCTATACCGTTTTGAAGATCTACAGAAAGACCTGACTCTTTCCCCTAAAGAATGAAACCCATGCTTCAGCTTTCAAGCCCTTCACTGGTGGGAAGTTTATGAGTCGCCTTGGTCATGGTGTTTCTTCACAGCAATAAAACCCTAACTAGATAACTAGACTGTGTCAGTTAGGAAACAACAGTAAGCAACAGACTTACAGCACTGCCAGAGAAGTGCAGATCTTCCTGTGAGCATGCTGGGTGCTCTGGCTCCAGGAAATGACGGTGGGAGAGCAGCAGGGGGTGGACTTGACAGTGAATGGAGAGTCTATCTCTTTCCTGTGCATGGTGCCAGCATAGATGTGTAAATAGACATTCTCTCATTCTCTCTCTCTCTCTCTCTCTCTCTCTCTTTCTCTCTCTCTCTCTCCCTCCCTCCCTTTCTCTCTCTCTCTTTCTCTCTCTCTCTCCCTCCCTCCCTTTCTCTCTCTCTCTCTCTCTCTCTCTCTCTCTCTCTCTCTCTCTCTCTCTCCCTCGTGTGTGTGTGTGTGTGTGTGTGTGTGTGTGTGTGTGTGTTCCAGATCTAAAGGTCTAAGTGCAGTGAAGCTGTCTTAGGTATCTGCTGGTGAGGTGTTATGCTGAATATGTGTGTTTCCTAAATAAAGATAGTGTTGAGGGTTGTGACTGTATAGGTATATGTGCTGTTCTGACACATGAAGAGAAGCAAGACAGGGCATCAGGGATAGTGTAGGACCACTAGCAGTCCCTGGAGGAAATGGAAAGTCACAGAGATGACACCCCAAAAGCACAAGGGACCTTAAAGCAGGTCGTCCAGGAGAACCATGGCAGACACCTTGATGTTCAGTGACTCTGTTAGATCCAACTCCATCTTTCTCACCACCTACCACTAGAGACTATAAATATAGATTCTCACTCTCTCAGTCTTCTCTGCAGGCTTGGGTGACCATGTGACCAGGTATGGCCAACGAAATTGAAGTAGAAGTCTCAGGAGCTACTAGAAAATCCCATGCTTTGCTGAGAGCCTCCCTCTGCCTCACTCTTATTCCTGCTTGACTAGGAATGTTATACCTGGAACATTAGCAATCATGTTTCACCTGAGGAAAAGGCCAAGAGATCCATAGACCTTGTGATCATTTGACCAAGCAAGTGCCAACAGCTCTCCATGTCCAAACTCCTTGTAAATAAAAATAAACTCCTGTCTCGTTAAGTCACTGTAAGTCTGTTACTCACTTTTCCTAACTGACACTGTCTAGTTAGGGGTTTTATTGCTGTGAAGAGATAACACAACCAAGGCAACTCTTATAAAGAAAACATTTAGTTACGGTGGCAACTTACAGCTTCAGAGGTCAGAGGTTCAGTCCATTATCACCATGATGGGAACATGGCAGCATGCAGGCAGACGTGGTGCTGGAGGAGTAGCAGAGAGTCCTACTTCTTACAGGCAACAGGAAGTCGGTTGAGACACTGGGCAGTATCCTGAGCATAGGAAACCTCAAAGCCTGTCCCCATAGTGACATACTTCCTCCAACAAGGCCATACTCACTCCAAGAAAGCAACACCTCCTAAATAGTGCCACTCCCTATGAGATTATGGGGACCAATTACATTCAAATTACCACAGTCCACTCCCTGGCCCCCATAAGCTTGTAATAATATAATGCAAAATGCATTTAGTCCAACTTCAAAGGTCTCCATAGTCTATCACAATCTCAACAATATTTAAAATTCCAAAGTTCAAAGTCTCTTCTAAGATTCATGCAATCTCTTTACTGTAATCCCCTGTAAAATCAAAATCAAAAAGCAGATCACATACTTCCTACATATAATGGCACAGGATATACATTACCATTCCAAAATGTAGGGAAGGGAGTATAGCAAGGAAAAACAGGACCAAAGCAAGACCAAAAACCAGCTGGTCAAACTCTAAACTCTTCATCTCATGCCTGATGTCGAAGTGCTTTTCAGATCTCCAACTCCTTTCAGCTTTGTTAACTTCAACACACTTCTTTCTTCAGCTGGTTCCACTCTCTGTTAGCAGCTTTCCTCAGCAAGTATTCCACGACTCTGGCATCTCTAATATCTTGGGTTCTCCAAGGCAATCCAGGCTTCAACTTCACAGCTTCATGAAATGGCCTCTCTACTAGGCCTCCATTCAGGGACACTCTTGACACATGCCTGGTCTCAGTAGCTGTCCTTAGACATAGAGGCAAATTCCATAATCCATTTCTTTTATCCTTAACTCTAAAGCCAGAACCACATGGCTGAAGCTGCCAAGTTCTATTACTTACTGGGATTGGAACATGGCCCCTTCATTCAATTACATCTTCACCAGCTTCCTATCCTTCACTACGTAAGCTTGGCCATCCTGAAACTGGATTTCTAGACCAGGCTGCCCTCAAACTCAGAAATCTTCTAGCCTCTGCCTTCTCAGTGCTGGGATTAAAAGTGTGCCCACCACACCCAGCTCTAAGTTTTTCTTTAGTTTCTTTCTACAAGTGGGAAATTTGGCTAGGTGGGATCTTGCCCTGAGATCACCACTCCCTTTATTCCTTAATTTGTTTATCTCCTTGAACACAGCACTTAAAGCCATTCCTTTTCTCCTCAAATTTTACATTTTATTGCTCCTTTTCATTATAAATTTCCATTAGAGTTACTACTAATAACCATATGACAGATTCTATACTAGGCTCTTTTGAGATTTCTTCTGCCAATAGAATTAATCCAAAACTCTTCACTTTAGCCTTAGGCAGACTCTTTGGACAAGGGCAAAAAGCAGCCACTTTCTTCACCAAAGTATCTCTAGTCCACATACTAACATTCTTCTCCTCTGAAACCTTTTGATCCCCCCCAGTTTACCAAATCACATTCAGCACCACTATCTTCCATGCCCTACTAGTATGGCCCATTAAGTAGTGCTTAAAGCATTCCACTGCTTTCCTAACCCAAACTCCCAAAGTCCATATTACTCCAAGCAAAAATATGGTCAGGCCTATCACAACAATACCCCAGTAACTGGGACCAACTTCTGTCTTAGGGTTTTTATTGCTGTGAAGAGACACCATGATCCTGGCAACTCTTATAAAGAAAACATTTAATCTGGGGTGACTCACAGTTTCAGAGGTCAGAGGTTCAGTCCATTATCACGATGGGGAGCATGGCTGCATGCATCCAGATGATGTGCTGGGGTAGCTGAGAATCCTACATCTTTAAGGCAACAGGAAGTCAACTGAGATACTGGCCAGTGTCTTGAGCATAGGAAACCTCAAAGCTCACCCCTACAGTGACATACTTCGTCCAATGAGGCCATACACACTCCAAGAAAGCCACACCTCCTAATAGTGCCATTCCCTATGAGATTATGGGGGGCCAATTACACCCAAACTACCACAGACACAAAAGGCTAGCCTTGGTCTGCTTGTCCAAAAATCCCTGTAAGCAAGGCTAACAACTTAATTCCCTCTTTTCCAACAGAAGCCTGCTGGGATTGGGTCCACTGCAGGGCCTGCCAAACATACTCTGATGCTGCACAACTGATTCCAGTCTACAACTGGAAATCATCATCATTAATCCCATTCCCCGGTGCCATGTGTTTCCTGGAAAGACTTGCTGTTCCCTGGATTAGTGCAGAGGCCTCATCCCTTTTGCTGCCCTTGCCCTGCGCCTCCTCTATAAAGCAGAGAGGACAATTCCTATTACAATGTTAAGCAGATTTTGCCATACTCCATAGATGCCCCTGCTGGTTCCCAGGCCAGTGTTTCAAGCAATCTGGAAGGCTTTATGTGTCCAGTTCCCTCTCCACCCTGCCCTTCCACTGTGGCAGTCTGCCTGGCCTCCTGGTACTGCCCAGCAAGCCCCACCTCAATACCTCCCCAGCTGCTACTGGCCAGGAATAGCCTTTCCAGTAGCCACCCAGTACACACCTCATTTTCTTCAAGGTCCCATCTTCAAATCTTTCCAAAAGAAGTCCCAGCTAAAATGTTAGCATCTACATCTAACAAAAGTAGGTGAGGAAGGACCATCTCAAAATGCACCAAAATGGCATACTGATCATTTGGAGTTCCTGGACTACTCACTATTCACAGGTATCTACCCAGAACACAAGCTTCAGGACAGCCATGAAAGCAGCCCATCATAAAACCATAAACTTACTTAAAACATGAGATTTTCATGTGCTGATTCCATTGTGTGGTTCTCCAGCATAAACTGCAGATGATAACATCATGTCACAAAGTCCAGAGGTAGAACTCCCTAACAGCTTCAGAAAGGGACAGTTGTCCTGTCGTTTCCTACAAGCCACACACTATAAAGGTTCCATGGGGAGAAATGTTTTCCCCACAAGACATCAGCACCTGGGTTATCCCAAGCCTGAATAAATAACTTTTCTTCTGCCTGCTTTTATAGGATCCCAGATGTCTAGTGACATCTCTAGAGTTTGCTGCCCCTAGTCCAAAGATCTGTGCTCCATCAGACTTTACAGGCTACTGTATATTGCATAAAAAGTCTAAAAGCATCATGCGTTGGTCATTTTTTCACACTTCACTTTCTTGTGAAAATCCTCATGTGCACATAAAGGTAATAAGTGGTGTGTTTTTTTCTTCTTAGTCTTGTATTAACTTCTCCACTGTCATCAAAATTAGCCGAGTGTGGTGTCATGCACCTTTAATCCCAGCACTTAGGAGGCAGAGGTGACAGATCTCTGTGAATTCAAGGCCAGCCTGGTCCACAGAGGGAGCTCCAGGACAGGCTCCAAAGCTACACAGAGAAATGCTGTCTTGAAAAACCAGAAAAATAAAGAAAGAAAGAAATTCTAGTCAGTCAACATTGTGTTGTAGCCACAGCTATCCAGGGACTTTCAAATCTGAGTGACTACGACCCAGGAACACAGATTCCAGGTACCCTAAGCCTCACGTACCCCAGAGGTAACTCATTCTTTTAAGTAGAAGGAAGTTGCTTTGCCTTGATGGGCTTCAACAAAGCCTAGACGCCTTTTTTTTTTTTTTTTTTTTTTTTTTTTTTTTTTTTGGTAATTTAAATCCTAAGGAGTGAGTAGCAAAGCTGATATTTGCCTTTCTGCTGTTATTGGGGTTGTAGGAGAGGATCAATGACCCCCAAGGCTGTTAATCTCTGTTTCCCAATTTCACAAATCAAAACCCTAAAATTATTTAGGAACCAGACCAGGAATAAAGGACTCCAAATGTTTTGGCATTTCTGGACTTTAGCCAAGACAGAGCAAAGGACATTTTTGGCTTTTGGACAAGGATACAAATCAAGGCCCCATCTCTAAACATTCTGCCCCATTTCGATCTTTCTTCTTTATCATTCCCCACTGTCTTAGTCAGGGTTTCTATTGCTGTGACAAAACACCAAGACCAAAAACAAGTGGAGGAGGAAAAAGTTTATTTGGCTTATACTTCCATATCTCTATTCATCATTGAAAGAAGTCAGGATAAGAACTCAAACAGGGCAGGATCCTGGAGGCAGGAGCTGATGCAAAGGCCATGGAGGGGTGCTGCTTGCTGGCTTGCTCCCCATGACTTACTCAGTCTGCTTTCTTACAGAACCCAGGACCACCAGCCCAGGGGTGGCACTATTGGGAATGGGCAAAAAGCACCTTGTCCTAAGAACTGCCATTTTGATTTCAGGCTCCATTTTACCAGTAGGGTGAAACAAAGTTCAGGTTCCCGAGCCCTAGGGGAGCTGAGAACCTTCCAATAGCTGACTCACCTCCTCCCTAAACCATAGGGAGGTTTCTATACATATTAGAAACATCTTGGCTGTTCCTAACAAGAAAAAGAACAAATGAATCCGATTGGTTGGATTGAAATCTGGCATTCCATGTTGGTTGACACTGATGGAACACACGGGGGAAGCCCTTTATCTTTGAGTCCTGTTTGGTGGGAAAATGGAACTGTAACTTGGCAAGGATATTTGTGGGTTTTGTGCTTAAGTACTTGTTGAAATGTACATTTTGGGATCACAGTTCAGCTCCCAAGTCTGTTCTGCCAGCCTGATGGATCAGTTTTCTGTAGTGCTGCTCAGTAATAAATCGTGCTTTGCAGAACCTCTGCAAAGGTCTTGGGTCTGCTTGGGTTGATTTGAAGCCTCGGACCACAACAGCACCATCCACGGTGGGCTGGCCTTTCCCCCTTGAATCAGTAATTAAGAAAATGTCCTGCAGCTGGATTTTATAGAGGCATTTTCTTATAGAGTTTCCCTCCTTTCAGATAACTCCAACTTATGTCAAGTTGACATAAGACTAGTCAGCACACCCACTCTGAAGAAGAAACCCTAACTGCCATTAGGGAATTTAGATGACTCCCAACCTGGCTTCTGTCTATTGGGTGCAGACATCCATCTGGTGGGCCTCTGCAAGGGTCCTTAAAACCAGCCAGCAAGGTATAGTGAGAAAAGGAGGTCACCAGTGAACACCTGGATAGAGATGAGGGTAAAGAATAAAATCAAGAGGGATCTGGGAGAGTAGGCATTGAGTAAGTTGGGGTGCAGAGGGTTTTAACGATCCCACTCTTACAGACTTTCAAGCCTCAGAGGTTGATCAAGGGGACTCAGGTAGATAATTAGACTTTCTTGGGGCAGACTCCTAGCCAGGTGATCCACAGCTTGTTAACTCCTGAGGTGACAATAATATGGAATGTTGCAATGTTAGGTAGCTTGGGAAATCAGGTCTCCACCCAGAGCCAGAGGCAGAACTTTGATTCCGATCTCTTGAGCAGGAGGAAGTAGCTTGTCTTGAATAGGTGTGAGGTCCAAGCTCCATGCTAGAAAAGGAAGAGTGTCATAGGAGGCTGAGAAGCTGAGAAGCTGCAGGAAGATAAGACATATTTTATTAACCAGCACACAGACTGTTAGGCAGGCAGCTCCTGGTGGGTACCCAGGCAGGCACAGCCTGCGTGTAGACCAGCATGTAGGCCCCACGGAGTTAGGCATACAGGTTTAATTACAGATACACACAGGCAGGTAAGCAATGGCTAAGGCTCAGGCTTCTGTCTTTAAGCTTATATTTATATGGAATCCACACAAAAGTGTCATTCTGCTAGAACTGGTTGTCTAACAGTTGACATCACTATTTACTTTGGGGTTCTCTGAACATTCAGTGCCAGCCATTATGTGCTGACTCATAGTTGTACCCCAACTCCAATAACTATTATTTATTTATTTATTTGCTTGCTTACTTACTTACTTACTTACTTACTTACTTACTTATTTGGTGTTTTGAAACAGGGTTTCTCTGTGTGTAGCCCTGGCTGTCCTGGAACTCATTCTGTAGACCAGCTGGCCTCAAACTCAGAGGTTCACCTGCCTCTGCCTCCTGAGTGCTGGGATTAAAGGCCTACATCACCCCATCACCACCACCCTCCCACCCAACCCAACACCTCCACACCCTCACTTTCAATAGCTATCTTGATTTATGCTGGATATCCACATCAGCATCATGTTGTCTAAACATAAATTGGTCCCTTAGGGCCCTCTGTTCCCAACAATGGACCTCAATAAATAGCAGACAACTCCACCTTCTTATATAATAATTTAAATCCTAAGGAGTGGGGATCCTGATGTTTACCTTTCTAGTGTTACCAAGGAAACAGGAGGCAGGATCCATCCTCACCTCACAGTAATAATTTAAAACTGAATACACTAAGCCAGAGTTGTGGGTACATACCTTTGATCTCAGCACTTAGGAGGTGGATCTTTGTGAGTTGGAGGGCGGTTGTGTGTACACAGTAAGTCTGAGAAGTCAGCAGTACACAAAGAGACCTTATTTCAAAAATCAAAAGAGAGAGAGAGAGAGACAGAGAGAGACAGAGAGAGACAGAGAGAGACAGAGAGAGAAGTGGGAGGGTGGGGAGCAATATGGTCTCAGAAATTAGGAATCAATAAAGAAGAATGAGGCAGTTGTTTGGGGATAAGAAATTTATCAGGCAAAGTATTAACTTCATAGATAGACAGCAGCATTGTGGGAGATCTTATAAAAGTTCGGGCCCATGAGGCAGAGTAGGGATTGTTATGATATTTTGCACACGGGAGGGAGACCCCCAGCTGTGGGGTATCTCACACACGAGGGAAAATATGCTAGCATGCTGGGCAGATGCAGCAGTGGATGGTGGACACACCTTGTGGGCATGGCAGCAGTGGTGGTGGTGGCAGACATCCATTCGTGAAAAGAGTTTATTATAATAGGAGATAAAGAGACAAAAAGACAGAAGGGAGAGAGAGGAAGAGAGAGATGGGGGGTTGAGGGTGCACACTCATGGCAGGGAAGAAAGAGCAGAAGAGAGAGGGGGAAGGGGAGGGGTTTTTCCTTAAAATGAGGCTTTTATGTCAGGAAACAGAGCAATGCCAAGAGGTAGGTCAGAATATTAACATTCCTCCATTTCAATTATTATAAAAAAAAAAAAAGGTGAGTTATGGGAACAAGTGAGGGAATAAGGGGGCTGAATTTTCAAGACTGCTTCAAGCAGACAAGGAGCAAAGTGGGGAGGTGGAAGCCTAGAGTCAGGAGATCTCAGGCATCTGTTCCTTGAGGGAGCTGAGAAGGCAGGTTGCAGCAGAGATGTTCCAGGAGGGGGAACTGCACACCAAATCAGGAGTGCAGGAGCCATGGCATCTGAGTGCAGGAGCCATGGCATCTGCTGTTTCTCTGGAGGTCAGGAAGGAGGAGTGAATCTGCAAAATATACTCGACAAATGGGTGGGCTCAGAATGGGCTCTGGAGATGGTTAGTTTTCATCAGACCAGATTTCTTGATGCAGCAGCAGAACTTTCCCCAGGAACCTGCGGGTGTCTGTAAGACAAGTGGAATAGATTTAGCAAAAGGCTCATGGCTTTGGGTTAAAAGGTATGAACATTTTCTGGCTTCAGCCCAATATCTTTAAATCTGTAACAAGAGGAAATTTACTGAATGGAAGTAGTTGGGTGAGTAAAGGAAGAGGAGACTTCGATAAACATCATCAGATCTGAGAAGGATATGTAAGTGAACAGAAGTGAGACAGCTTTTTTGTCTTTATATTAAAAAAACCAGGATATACTGAGAGCAGTCAATAGTAAAAAGTTACATTGAAATCTGTTCTGTGAGTTTATCTGATCCGGTAACAAGGTAAATTGTGTCTAGGCCTAGCAGTAGCCCTAGGAGAGGGAGGTCTGTGAATTTTATATGGAGAACTGAGAAAGCAGCTGAAGCAAAGCCTGGTCATGAAACGGAATCAGAGATCTGAGAAGGATAAATCACATCGGCATGCAGACCAAGCAGCTTTCGAATCTAGCTCAGTCGGTAGAGCATGAGACTCTTAATCCCAGGGTCGTGGGTTCAAGCCCCACATTGGGTGCCAGATGAAAGATGAATTGCTAACCGGTCTTATTAATAATAATAATAAAAAAAAAACCCAGAGCCAGATATTGGAGTGAAAACTGAGAGATCAGAGAAGCAGAAAGAAGCCAGCACACATTCTTACCACTCAGAAATCCTCAACCAAGAGAGAGCTACTTCCTGTGTACTCATGCCTATATCCTTTCTCTGCCCTGCCATCTTACTTCCTCTCTCCACCCAGCTACACCACTTCCTCTCTGTCTGTACAAACCTCCAGACCTCTATGGTTAACTAGTGCTGGGAATTAAAGGCATGTGTCACCACGCCTGGCTCTGTTCCCAGTGTGGCCTTAAACTCATAGAGAGCCAGATGAATCTCTGCCTCCGGAATGCTAGGATTAAAGGTGTGTGCTACCACTACCTGACCTCTAAAAAAAAATGTCTCATTGCACATGTGGTATAACTCTAGCTTCTTATGGTTTGACAGACAATAATCTGTCATCTAAACAATCTTGCCACTTGAAACTTTAGTATTAATCTCTGTGCCTTGACAAAATAAGTATTCTGTTATATGTGAGATACACTTGTACATAATGTCTATAATAACTAACACTCACTCTAGACTTCTAAGAGATATAAAATTTAGGGTTTTGCCAATGCTGTGGCCCTTTTACCCTACTGAGCCAAAGATCCTAAATTGTACTTCAGTAGGAAAGTTGACTTAATACACACACACACACACACACACACACACACACACACACTTGTGTATAATTCTTCTGTGCAATAATGCTAGTCATCACTGACCCTTTTATATATGTATTACATAATTCATCTAAGATATAAAGCTTTTAAAAACCACTTTATTGAAATGATGTCCTCCAAAGTAGCAATGTTCATAGAACTAACCTTTTTCCAGCTTTATGTTTGTGTAATCTTGATCATAATGTGACTACTCTTTTTAGCCAGTGTAATGCAAATAAACCCTTTCCTCCTCAGTATGCTTTTTGTCATGGTCTTTCATTCATCAAAACAATAGTAGCCCTAAGACAGAGAGGAATTCCCTTGTCAGCCCTCTGTGATCTTCCACAAGTTGTTTCACTTTCCCACGCCGGGTTGGGTTTCTCCATTCTGAGTGGGTTTAGCTCAAGCTATGCAGTTTGCCCTGAGGACAAGAAGAGTCAGGGCTGGTTTCTAGTCTGTTGTGCCATTGCTCAGGCCGGCTTTGGATGCAGCTTCTGTTATTGTCTCTCCTTCAGCCATAATCAGCTGCTGAGTACTTGTGCTGGGCAAACACTTTCTGGTTACTTTTGCATTAATCTTATACACCACTCACTCTATAAACTTTCATATAACATGTAAAGTTCACATACATAGCAATATATTATGGTGATATTGTGTTCCCCAATATATCATACACCCTAATACATTTATCTGGTCAGAGAACAGAACAGCCACTAGACAGAAATGGAGGCCAGAAAATGGTGGCACTCACACCTTTAACCCTAGCACTCCAGAGGCAGAGATCCGCCTGGATCTCTGTGAGTTCAAGGTCACACTGGAAACAGCCAGGTATGGTAACAAGAGCCTTTAATCCCAGGGAGCGATGGCAGAAAGCAGAAAGGTATATAAGGCTTTGAAGACCAGAAACTAGAAGCTTTTGGCCAGTTAAGCTTTTAGGCTTTTGAGCAGCAGTTCAGCTGAGATCTATTCTGGATGATGACTCAGAGGCTTCCAGTCTGAGGAAACAGGATCAGCTGAGGAATTGGCGAGGTGAGGTGGCTGTGGCTTGTTCTGCTTCTCTGATCTTCCAGCATTTACCCCAATAACTGGCCTTGGGTTCGTTTTTATTAACAAGACTCTTTTTTAGATTCATGCTAAAATATATACTTCTGGAAATCATAGATTTGTAAGACATCATTTCAAAAGCATTTTTCACCTGAAACCTTGTCTTTTAAGCTAATCATAGAATGTTTCTAAGAGCAGAAGAGCAGCTTAAGGGTGACAGAGACAAGAAACGGACTTACAGGCACACATTGACCTGCACTTTCCCAGGTCTCCAACAGACAAAATATACGAAGAACACAAATTATGATTATTGTTTTATTATTTTGGTTTTTTTTTTTTTTTTTTTTTTTTTTGGTTTTTCGAGACAGGGTTTCTCTTGTGTAGCTTTGCGCCTTTCCTGAAACTCACTTGGTAGTCCAGGCTGGCCTCGAACTCACAGAGATCCGCCTGGCTCTGCCTCCCGAGTGCTGGGATTAAAGGCGTGCGCCACCACCGCCCGGCTTTATTTTGGTTTTTTGAGACAGGGTTTTTATGTGTAACCTTGGCTGTCCTGGGAGTAGCTCTGTAGACCAGGCTGGCCTCAGAGATCCACCTGCTTCTGCCTCCTGAGTGCTGGAATTAAAGATGTGAACCACTGTGCCTGGCTCAACAAATTATTTTTAAATAACTATTCATACTCATCTAGTTCATCTTTTATGAGCCAAGAAGCTGAAGGGACGCCTTCTTAGCATCCTCATCCTCATGGTTCTGAACTGTTGATGACACAGCTAATGGAGATTGGAAAAGAAAAATTAATTTTTTGTTTAAAATGTTTATTGCACTTGTTTATGTAGGTATAGGTATATTGTGGCACACATATTGGGAGCAGAGGACAACTTTTAGGAATTGGTTTTCTCCTTCCATCATGTGGTTCTTGAGGCTCAAACTCTACTTGTCAGACTTTGCATCAAGTGCCTTTGCCCATGAGCCACCTCACTGGCCCAGAAAAAACAAATTTTAAATGTCATTTGAGCATTCATTACTTACGTTTTTGATTTTGAAAGGTTTAATTGCATTCAATTTGTTTATTTATTTATTTAGAGACAGTGCTTCTCTATATAACAGTCCTGGTTGTCCTGGAACTCTCTGTAGACCAGGCTGCCTGGCCTTGAACTCAGAGATCCACCTGCCTCTGCCTCCTGAGTGCTGGGATTAAAGGCACATGTGCGCCGGGCGTTGGTGGCGCACGCCTTTAATCCCAGCACTCGGGAGGCAGAGCCAGGCGGATCTCTGTGAGTTCGAGGCCAGCCTGGGCTACCAAGTGAGCTCCAGGAAAGGCGCAAAGCTACACAGAGAAACCCTGTCTCAAAAAAACCAAAAAAAAAAAAAAAAAAAAGGCACATGTGCTACCAATACCTGGCCTGAAAAGCTATTTTTATTAAAATAACAAGATGAAGTTCTTTTAAGAAATTATTATTTATTTTTATGTGTATGGATGTTTTGCCTCCATGTATGTTTGTGCAGCACATGCACATAGTGCTTATGGAGCACAGAAAGGGCACTGGATTCCTGGGACTGGAGTTACAGAGAAGTGTGGGCTGTTGGGAATCAAAGCTGGGTCCACTGCAACAGCAGCCATTGCTTTTAACCACTGAGATATCTCTCCAGCAAATGAAAACTTACAAAATTGGTTGATTAGTCACATGTAATCTCTACTGAAATCTCTAATTCATATACACACACGAAGCAATTAACAGCTCAAAATACTAAAATGTCATCAAATCTTGGAGAAGAGTGTTCAAAAGGTAGATAGCAAGAATGGGGGAAGCATTTATACAATCGGGTTTTGTAAGAAAGCCTTTTTTAGGTTTGGGCTAGGGGTTTGGTTAGGCACTCCTCAGGTGCAAGCACCTAGAGGATATTCTCTCTCTCTCTCTCTCTCTCTCTCTCTCTCTCTCTCTCTCTCTCTCTCTCACACACACACACACACACACACACACACACACACACCTCATAGCTGCTATAAGAGAAATGGCAGACACCCTACTGAGAGTCCCCTTGTAACAGGAAAATTATGGAGGGCCTAAGCAAACAAAGGCTGCAGGGACACATCAAAGAGGGTGTGTCACATAATCAAGGGGTCAAAGCTCAGTTCCTTCACCATTGCCTGGGAGTATAAGACACTCTGACTACAAGCACATACTCTGGGCTACTCACCAATTTCATGACATAGAACCTCCTGTAGAAAGGCACCCCTGTTAATATTCTGACCCGCCTCTTGGCATCACTCTGTGTCTTGACATAAAAGCTTCATTTTAAGGAAAACCCCTCCCCTTCCCTCTCTCTCTTCTGCTCTCTTTCTTCCCTGCCATGAGTGTGCACCCTCAACCCCCCATCTCTCTCTTCCTCTCTCTCCCTTCTGTCTCTTTATCTCCTGTTATAATAAACTCTTTCTGCTCAGATGCAGAGCTTGGATTGTGAATGAATGTCTACCTACTGCCACTGCCATGCCTTCATGGCGTGTCTCATTCATTGCCCACCGCTGCATCTGCCCAGAATGCCAGCATGTTTTCCCTCATGTGTGGGATACCCTGGCCAGCTGGGGGTCCCCCACATGCAAAATATCATAACATTGGTGCTAGTGACTCGGCAGAAGCCCTCTGAGTGCATTTCTCCTGCCCGCCGGCAGTCTGAGACACACTAGGAGCCCCGAAACCTTGAACACTCACTCATCCAACACCAGCATAATCGGTAAGACCCCCTTTGGTAAGCCTCCCTTGGCCATTTCCCTACAAGTGAGGATTCGCTCATCTCTTGACCATGGTCTTCCAAAGGTCTGGCGCTGGCACCACATGTCTTTCGGACTCTAAGCCCTTCGGCCCCTGTCCCTACACAAAGGCACATGGAGACAGCCTGTGCCCACTCAATTCCACGGCCCACAGCCTTCGTGACGATGGTTCAATGGCTGTCTTGCACTGTTCATCAGTCCTCGCTGACCCTCTGGGACGATGGAGGTCAGTCTGCTAGATATGGTGATATTTTATTTGTGCTGAAATGTGATTTTATTTGTATGTTAATAAATAAAGTTGCCTGGGGTCAGAGCTAATAGCAAGACATTTAGCAGAAGTCTGGCAGTGGTAGCACATGCCCTTAATCCAATCACATGCCAGGCAGAGTCTGTGTGTTCAAGGACATAGCCAGCTTGGAGACACACGCCTTTTTAATCTCAATACCAACCATAGAGACCTGGAGGTCTGTATAGACAGGCAGTGACGAGGAGGTCATGTGGTTGGGTTTACAATCAATGAGAAGACAGAACAGAAAGTCAATAAAAAGATAGACATGTGGTAATATTGTGTTCCCTGAAATATTGTGCACTCTAATAAACTTATCTGGGGTCAGAGAACAGAACAGCCACTAGATACAGAGGCTAGAAAATGGTGGCACTCACACCTTTAATCCTAGCCTTCTGGAGGCATGGATCTCTGTGAGTTCAAGGCCACACTGGAAACAGCCAGGCATGGTGACTCACATTTTTAATCCCAGGAAGTGATGGCAGAAAGCAGAAAGGTATTTAAGGCATGAGGACTAGGAACTAGAGGCTGGTTAAGCTTTTAGGTTTTTGAGCAGCAGTTCAGCTGAGACCCATTTGGATGAGGACACAGAGGCTTCCAGTCTGAGGAAACAGGATCAGCTGAGGAACTGGTGAGGTGAGATTAGCTGTGGCTTGTTCTGCTTCTCTGAACTTCCAGCATTCACCCCAATACCTGGCTCCAGGTTTGTTTTTATGAATAAGAGCTGTTAAGATTCATGCTACAACTGGCACCCAATGTGAGGCCAGACACACAGGAAGTAGGTCTCTTTCTGAGGGGAAGGACGACAGCGACAGCGAGGGGTAAGAAGCGGGTCTTGGTCTCGGCTCTTGGCTGCTGCTTGATCTCTGGTCTTTTAACTCTGTCTGCATTTGGCTCTGTGTTTCTTATTTAATAACACCGTTCAGAATTACATCTACAGCTGGACCTTTATCTCACTGTGGAAAATGTGTCTATGCCCCCCCACCACTGCCACCGACCCATGGCTTGGGTTTGTTCCTCTGCCGCAACCCCGGGAGTCCCTCTGCACTGCTACTCGGTTTCCTGGTCCCTCCACAGCACTGCCTTTGAGCTCCAATTTATTAGCTGTAAAAGTTTTCCAGAAAAACCTCTCTCCTGCTTTCTTTCAAAAAGTCTATTTCCAGTATGCAGATATGATTGATGTGACCACCTATATTTCTTTCTGACTGACTTTTAAATACTTCAATTTACCTGTTCCTTATCTGCTCAGTTTATTTTGGGAAAAAAAAACTAACATGACCATGTGATCAGTCACCATATTTGATAAGGGTTGTCATGTGGTCAGGCAGACAACCGTCTTTGCTAAGGTCAAAGGGGGACAGGTCATATAACCTCACTGCCATCTTTACTAAGGGCACGCCCTGTCCATGGCTCGAGCATGAGCAGAGCACCCGGTGCTCAGGCCATCTATACAGGGGAGAAGTCAGGAAATAACCTTGCACCACACATTGTTTTACCATTGTTTTATGGGCCAAGGAAAGTCCTCTGGTCTTGGCCTGGAATTCCCCAGCTACCACTCTCAGGCTTGAGTGGACTGGGCCTGGAGATCTATCTTCCCCACATGCTGGTGATATAGTCAACTTGCCAGCTCATTTCATTGCCTGACTCAGTTGTGGGCAGGGGCAGCATGCTCCTGTGCTGGGATAAAGTGGCAACAGTAATGCTTAAGAGATTTTTAATTTTTTTTAAATGCCATATACTTTATTTTTTATATTGCAAGAAGACATTTGAGAGATCTTGAATCTATCCTTGGGAGCAGTTTTTTAGGTCTCCTGATAAACAATTCAGGATATAAATACCAGTTACAAAAATATGAATTTAAACTTCTCATCAGGCTAACGACTTCTCTCTGTCCAATCTGTACCTGGGGCTCTCTCTAATAAAAGTTGTACATACTTTTAAACCCAAGTCTGTAATTTTGCTAGGACTCAAAAATATGCACCTAGATACTCATTACCTGCTTTTATATGATTTGGATTTCAATACTGATTGATAATACTAATATATCTAAAATGTTTATGTCCTTTTATAAAATAAGAATTCATATAAGCCTCAGAGGATCAAAAGAAGCCAATGGATCCACTTCACAGAAGTCAAAAGGACTCCAGATAAGTACAATAGTACAGCCTGAGTTTTCAAACTCCTCCCCTCCCCAATTACTAAGGCTGTGAGCCTAAAGATTCCAAATACGTTCATAAATTTAACTTTTGTCTCTAGTCTATCTGCTTCAACAGGTTTTCCACTTGACTGGCAGACACATGGAAGAGCAGTTGTGGACCACAACCTGCAGCATTGGACACTGGGTTCCCCAGCTACGGATGCCAGCAGAGACTCTTGTCTATATGATTTGGGCTGATCCAGTTAAACACAATTGTTCCCTGTCTCTACATCTAGGTCAGATGACCAGATGCTTCTGATAAATGCCCCATTGCCCAAATTCCCTCCTTACCTTTGACTAGCCAGGGTCCTCACCACTTGAACCCCATTTCAGCTTGAAGCAGTTATGGAGGAGAATGTGTTGTCCTCTGCTCCCTGCTCCCAAAACAGGCTAAAGGGCTAAGTTAAAGGTAAAACCCCTTTAGTAGGGGACCATATGGCTACCTAACACCTATTAATTTATGCAGAACCAAGGAAGTATATGACCTTAAGAAATAATTATTTCTATATAAATCATTCAGGATTATAATCTGTCTCTAGACTAGAACTACAGGGCCTTAAAAATAGTAATAAATGTAGATATTGCTGCCAATGGCTTAAAAAAATGTCTCTCCTTACTCAGGGTCTATTCAGGCCTAAGAATGTAAGTCTCTTTGTCCTTACTAAATTTATCTGTTCAGATTAACAAAAGCTAATTTAGAGATTTATACCTCTAGAAAAATTAAATAAATGATGGCATATGTTTAATAAGCAAGATATATATCCTATGATGGAGTTTCTGGTCCCATGAGAGGGTCCTTTTCACAGAGGGAACCTTTTCTCAGAATTGGGCTGCACCCTGACTCACAAACACTTTTCTCCTGTTTCCATTCAGCCTTGGGATCTTTCCCATCACTCTTCTTTGCCTTCCCAGGAGAGAGCAAGTCCTAGCCTTATGGAAGCTGCTCAGATATGGAGGACTTAAGGAATACTAGCTGATAGCCATTCATATCTAATAGACAGGCAGGTATATAGTCCTCAAATGCTCAGAGATTTGAAGAATATGGCATTTAAAATGTTGATCAAAAAGCGTTTTATATCAGACAGAGACTCCCAGATCCTAGCAGTGACCCAAGTTCTCCGAAGAATATGAGGCACCACGATGTCTCCACCTGGATGATGGCAACGCTGACCTCTAGGCAAGATGCCCCAATGTGACACCTGCTACCAGGACCTGGCCACCTGTATGGACAAACACCAGGACATTAGAGAATTGATTGTACCCCTTTTGCTTAGACAAGGTAAGATCAGTCTTCTCTATGTCCCTCCTCCACAGGAAAAACTCCCACCTTATGGACCTGGTGGCCAAAGATTGATGCTGTTTGATACTTCTGCCTCCAACGATGTGGAGACCTGGGTATGGACTGGTTCCTGTCATTTTTAATAGATTAAAAAGCTGTATAACTTTTCCTTCTCAGATCTCTGATTCTCTTTGATGACCAGGCTTTGCTTTAGCTGCCTTCTCAGTTCTCTATATAAAATTCACAGGTCTCCCTCTCCAAGGGCTACTACTAGGTCTGGACACAATTTACCTTGTTACCAGATCAGATAAACTCACAGAACAGATTTCAATGTAACTTTTTAGTACTGACTGCTCTCAGTATCTCTTGGAGAGTTAGATAAAAGAAACAGCTTTAAAGTTAGTTTATATGAAGATAGGAAAGTTGTCTCACGTCTGTTCACTTACATATCCTTCTCAGATCTGATGATGTTTATGGAAGCCTTCCTCCTTTTTCACTCACCCAACCACTTCCATTCAGTGAATTTCCTCATGTTATAGATTTAAAGATATGTTTCACTGGGCTGAATCCAGGCCCTTTTATGTTCACACCTTTTAACCCAAAGCCATAGACTTTCCCTATGACACCGAGATGTAAATCTGTTTCAGTTGTTTTACACACTTACAGTTTCCTGCACAGATCCACCCCTCCTGTCAGACTTGTGCCATGACCAACCCTCAGGGGCTCTTCAGATATACCACCAGCCCCTGCACCAGCTCTGAGGATGCCTATCACCAACCGAGAATGCCAACTGGGTGAAAACTGACAGGTTAATTTCACCCATATACATATTCGTGAAAACTTTGTTATCTCCTAATTCATTGACACTTTTTATAGGATGAATGGAGGTATTTCTACCTCCTGAGAAATATCAGATGCAATGGCTCCTGTACTCCTGATTTGGTGTGCCGTTCCCCCGAGCTCCTGGAACATCACTGCTGCAACCTGCCTTCTCAGCTCCCTCAAGAAACAGATGCCTGAGAGATCTCCACAATGACAGCTAACTGAATGCTTCTTCACTCACAGCTCCCACAATGTGTGACCCCAACTTTCCCCTCCCCACTTTGCTCCCAAATCAGCAGGAAGCAGTCTTGAGAATTTGGCATCCTCACTCCCCCCTACTTGTCATCTATAACTCACCTTTTAGAATAATGAAAATGGAGGAATGTTAGTACTCTGACTCACCCCTTAAAGACCTGCCCAGAGTCCTGATGTAATCTTACATTGAAGGCCCCTTAAGAGGAAAAAACTCTTCCCCCTTCCTCTCACCAGAGGTAGCATGCATCTCTCTCTCTCTCTCTCTCTCTCTCTCTCTCTCTCTCTCTCTCTCTCTCTCTCTCTCTCTCTCTCCTTCCCTCCATTCGCTCTCCCCTCTGCCCAGATAAACTTGCCACATGGACATCACACTTGCCGTGTGAGTGACCATGCCATGCTGCTGTCCACTGAGCCTGCATGTTGTGCCTCACCCACCACAGGGCACCTTGGTCCCAAACCCACGCAGACCTCCCACATACTGTATCATTACACCAACCCAGCTGCAAAGCCGTCAGTCTACAAGAGTGACCTGCCTGCAAGATGTGCTGGTGCAATAGTAACACGAAGCTTGTGGGAGTCACCAACCAAGACCACTCCATAAAATGGAACCCATACCAGATACTGCTTGGGTGATCAAGACTGAGACTAGATAGGCCAGGGACCCAGGGAAAACAAATATGACTCCTAAAGACACTCTGCTATACTCATAGATTATGCCTTGTTCAGCCATTGTCCTGGCTAGTTTTACATCAATTTGACACAAGCTAAAGTCATCAAAGAAAAGGGAACTTCAATTAAGAAAACGCTTCCAGATCATGGTGGTGGCATGGGCCTTTAATCCCAATACTCAGAAGGCAGAGGCAGGTGGATCTCTATGAGTTTGAGCCCAGCCTGGTCTACAGAGCCAGTTCTAGGACAGCCAGGGCTATACACACACACACACACACACACACACACACACACACACACACACACAAGCAGCTTCAATAAGATCAGACTGTACACAAGACACACACACACACACACACACACACACACACACACACACAAACACAAGCAGCTTCAATAAGATCAGACTGTACACAAGCCTGTAGGGCATTTTCTTAGTGATTAATGTGAGAGGACCCAGCCCTGTAGCAGGAATTCTAATTGGTCTTAATAATAAAAACCAGAGTCAGATATCAGGATGAAAGCTGAAAGTTCAGAGAAGCAGAGTAGCCAGCCACTAGAAAAACTTCTTACCTCTAGGAATCCTCAGACCTGAAAGGGCCCAAGCTCCTGTCTCCACCCTGCCTTATCAATTCCTGTCTCTACCTAGTCATATCCCTGGGCTGGCAGTCCCCTGAGCAAGCCATGGGGAGCAAGTCAGTGTTGTGGAATATTATTTTAAGATGTGTTACATTTGTTTATGCTGTAGAACATTTGTTCAATGATGCAAAGATGTGTTGCATTCTTTTATGTTACATTTGTTTAACTCTGTGAAGCTGTGTTACTTTACCTGTCTAAAACACCTGATTGGTCTAATAAAGAGCTGAACAGCCAGTAGCAAGGCAGGAAAAAGGAAAACTTGGGCGACATTCAGAGAAAATAAATAGGAATCTGGGAGAAAAGATCAGGGAATGAGAAAAGGAGAGAAGACTCCAGGGGCCAGCCACCCAGCTACACAGCAAGCCACAGAGTAAGAAAGGCATATGAAATAGAGACAGATAAAAGCCCAGAGGCAGAAGGTACACGGGATAATTTAAGAAAAGCTGGCTATAAATAAGCAAAGCTAAGGCTGGCATCTATAAGTAATAATAAGTCTCTGTACATGTATTTATTTGGGAGCTGGGTGGCAGGACCCCAAAAGAGCCAAAGAATAAAAAAGAAACCAAAAAACTACAAACCAGTAAGCAGCACCCCTCCATGGCTTCTGCATCAGCTCCTGCCTCCAGGTTCCTGCCCTGTTTGAGTTTCTGTCCTGACTTCTTCTAATGATAAACAGTGGTGTAGAAGTGCAAGCATCTTCCTGCAGAGCAAACTGTACACTACCTTGGGGATACACTGGGGAGCTGTGTGGTCTCTTAGTATGTGAGTGTGTGTGTATGCATATGAACACACCCATGCATGTACACACTTTTGCATGTGCACACATGCACACATATGACACAAATAGGGAGATGGACAAGGTCCCAGATAGGAAGACACCTACCCAGAATCACTAAGCTTCAGAAGTCTTGCCAGGAGACCTGGATCTGTGACTTCTTTCCCAATATTGCACAAATGGAGCAGGAGTTCATCTTTGTCACCTGAGATTTGGCTCAAATTTCAGGTTGGTGATTTATTTATTGCACAACCTGGACATATGGCATTACCTAGTCTTCACTTAACACATGAAGATTCACCCTACCTTCTCTGGGAAAGGGTGGAGGGAAAAGAAGCTCTCAGTCTGCCTCACTCACTTGTGGAGATCTGGTTCTCCTCAGTACCCTACATAACATACTGCAGTACTCCTCAAATACTGAGCCAGGAGTCAGGGGTCAGGTGTACATCAGTGATGAGCATGATACAGACAAGGGCACATTTAGAGCAAAGCCATTCACTTCACAGAGCAGTCCTTTCCCAGAAGAATCACTGGGAAGCCTGCTCAGCTCATGTGACACTTACAGGCAAGTAGGGTCAACCAGGACTTTGTCCAGGATCTCCCTGTGGAAACACCACCAGGAAACATGGCTTTAGGTCCTAGCACCTCAAAAGGATCCCCAGCTCTGAGACGGGAGGCTGAATCTTTCCAAGAGCGCCTAGCACCTGACACAGTACACCCCACCTGCCCAGGAACATTGGCAGGAAAGAGCAGGGCAGTGCTCTGGCTGGGCCCTAAGGGAGGAGAAAGGGGTGGAGCCAACAGTCTGAAGATTGGGCCAGTCAGAGAGAAGCCAGTCCAGGCGACAGAGCTGCCCAGGACAGAGGTGAGTGAAGGAGAGTCCCAGGCTGCAAATGGAGAACTGACAGACCCTACCTAAGGTGCAGCAGGAGCCTAGACACCCTTAATGGCTTTGAGCGCTGCCCTTCTCCCGTCACTCTTATTTACAAGCACCTCCTAGAGGCAGCAAGTTTAAACTTTGGTAGGGGGAAGCTGGTAAGGGCAATAACAAAAAATGTAATGAGTAACTTGTCCAGCCTGTTAGACGGTTAGGGCAGAGAGAGGGTATCAGCAATGTAGGTAGGGGGCTTGGGCTGTTAAAGGAGGTGCAGGGAGCCTCACTGAGGTCTGATACCGAGGCAAGACAGGGGAAGCCATGGTGACATCTGAGGAAAGAGTGTCTAGGCAGAGGCAGGGCCCTGGCAAAGGCTGGCCATGGCAGGAGGCTGGAGAGCTGGGGAATAGCAAGGGTATCTGGCACAGAGGAAGCTAGAGGCAAGAAGAGGCAGCTAGGCAGCCTCACAGGAAGGCAAGCAGACAAAGGGCTCTTGTACATGCCAGGTCCCTGTCAGTACCCCACAGCGCCACTTCAGAAGCCTGCCTGGGCTGAGGCCTGACAAGGGTACCCTTTCCTCAGTCCTGTCCTCACTATGAAATGGCTAGGCCCTTACTGTATAGGCTCAGGAGAGGAAGGAAAGGAAAGCAGGTGACAGCCACACTCTGGGACAAGGGAGACACAATGCCATCTTCCTAGCACTCACTGCTTGCCCAGTCCTTACAGGAATGTTCTGTTGGGAGGGTTGCATTTCTGTAAGGTCTCCAGAGACTGGAACTCACTAGGAACACTGCAGAGCTGAGCCTTGGCCAGGGAGAACAGGGCAAAGATCAGGAAGAGAGGGGGGTTGGAGATAAGGTACAGAGCGGGCAGCCTAGCTGCAGGGAAGCACGTGGTCATGAAAGGACTCCTTTCTGCAACCGACTTCCTTCTGGACACTGAGGATCCACTTACAAACAAGAAAGGAAAACATGACCAGAGACACTGGGGCCAGGTGAGAGGTGAAGGTGGCTGAGTGATAGCCAAGGAGATGGCAAGGAACAGATGGAGTTCGGGTGCTCAACGAAGGTGAATGGATGAGTCTTGCTGTTGACTCACTGTGAGAGAATAGGGGTTTTGAGAAGGCCAAGGGTTTGGTTGAAGGAGGCAGGAGCCACCTTGGCTATAGGGAACTCCGGGGACACGGGGGAATACTTCACAGGAAGAGAGCAAACTCTCCCCCTCTGTCTTCTTTTTACAAGTGTCCCTTCTTCCTCCTCTTCCCTCCATCCTCTTCTTCTACAGTGACAGGAATTTAACCCAGGGCCTTGTATGTGCTAGGCAAGCACTCTCCTACTCTTCTATTACCATTTTGAGACACAGTGTCACTAAATTACCCAGACTGTCCTTGAATGTATTCTGTACTCCAGGTAGGTCTTGTGATCTTTGCCTCCCAAACAGATGGAATTACAGGCCTATGCCATCAGGCCCCACTGCACAGTACTCATTAGGTATCGCAGAAATGGAGATGAATGAAGTGAGTGGGACCACAGAGTCCCTGCACTGAGCCTCCCAGTAAGGTAATAATGAACAAGGTATATGCTTTGTGTCAGACCCCAGCCAGCTCTCAGCCAGCTCTAGTAGTAGCAGCTCACAAAACCTCTCTGGGACTGTTCTCTTCCACATGCCTCCCACTGACTCTTCATGAAAACTATCCCAGGTATTGCTATGACAAAAGCTATAGAGGGTGGAATAGGAGCTTTGTGGTCAAATCATCATGACCTTGGCTACTTCACACAGCAACCCAGGCTGCATTCACTCATGAACAATGTATGGACCACAGCCAGTAGCCATGAGAACAGGGTAGAAGTGCTGTGGGACGGTCTGTATGTCAAATTGCTCTGATTGGTCAATAAATAAAACACTGATTGGCCAGTGGCCAGGCAGGAAGTAGGTGGGACAAGCAGAGAGGAGAATTCTGGAAAGTGGAAGGCTGAGGCAGAGAGACACTGCAGCCGCCGCCATGACCAGCAGCATGTGAAGATGCCGGTAAGCCACCAGCCACGTGGCAAGGTATAGATTTATGGAAATGGATTAATTTAAGCTATAAGAACAGTTAGCAAGAAGCCTGCCACGGCCATACAGTTTGTATGCAATATAAGTCTCTGTGTTTTCTTGGTTGGGTCTGAGCGGCTGTGGGACTGGTGGGTGAGAGAGATTTGTCCTGACTGTGGGCAAGGCAGGAAAACTCTAGCTACATAGAAGTGTGATGTCATTCGGGTAATTAAGACAGGCTCTGACTGACCCAAGCCCTGGGCAATGCCTTTTGCATGCAGGTTCTTGGCTCCTCCCAGTGCTCAGAGCAGACCCTCAAGGCAGCCAGGCCAGAAGTGTTTCTCTCTCAGACACCAGGCAGATCCAAGATGGGTAGCCCAGTGCACCGAGTATCACTGGGAGACACCTGGAGCAGGCAAGTTCACCCTGACATAGACAGCGAAAGGTGTCTACCATCCTTCAGTGTGGAGCGGCTCACCAACATCCTTGATGGAGGCGTCCACAACACTGTGCTAAGGAGGAAAGTTGGTAAGCAGAGGCAGGAGGCCAAGAGTTGACTTTGAACCTGTATGTTTGTTTGTTTTTTTTTTTCTAGAATAGTCCTTTAATTCTGTACGCCTCCTTTAACTAATGGTCATTGTTGTTGCTTGCTTACTCTTTTGAGACAGAGACACTTATAGCCCAGGCTGGCCTCAAACCACTACATAGCCAATGATGATCTAGAACTTTCTGCCTCTACCTCCCAAATGCTAGGCTGCTGTGCCTGGTTTCTATGGTTCTGGGGAACTGGTGCTATGGATCAAAGCCAGAACTTTATTCATTCTGGGCAGTCATTCTACCAACTGAGTTCCATCTATAAGCCTAGTCCCTCCTTCAAGTAACAAGATGGTCCTTGACACCAGACACCTGGGCAACAGAATATCCACATGCTGGTCCTGGTTCCACCAGAGCATAGCTTTGCATGAGCGGTCAGAGCACATTTCTCTCCTCAGGGGTCTCAATGGTTTCATTTGTTAAATGACAGTGACAACTGACCTCCTTCCAAAATCCATGAGGCAAGCGGGTGGGAAAATTTGAAGGTATCAGGAACCTTCTCCAAGCCACCAAAGTCCTCTGTTCTCTCTGCTGCAGAAAGCATCGTCCAAGGTGACCCAGTGTTCAACCTGAAGGACCATTACTTCATGACTCAGGATGAGCAATACGAGGCTGCAGTTCAAAAAAGATTCCACCTTGAGATGCTAGCCCGGCGTCTGGGCTGGTCAGAAGGCAGTCCTGAACGCAGTTATGCTGACAGGTGCTCATTGGGGCAGCCCCACCAGAGAGGCTTGCCTGCAACCCCTGGGCCCATGAGACATCTCCCTCAGCAAAGGACGACTTACTGGAAGATTAGCATGCCAGATGCCCCTTCCCTCCTGTGCCCTACCCAGGTTGAACATTTATGGACCCATCTTCCAGAGGCTACTCATCTATAACTTCTCTCCCCCACAGGGTACTTTCTGGATATGCCAACTTAAGCTTACATGGCATTGCCATGAATGCTCTAAGAAGCCTGGGCTCAGATGAGCAGATTGCCAAATGGGGCCAACTCGGCAAAAATTTCCAAATCATCACAACATATGCCCAGACAGAACTGGGACATGGTGAGCCAGAGCTACTGCATAAGTGTTCAGACTACACAACTCCAGGGGACCTATTCATAGCTCATAAATATGCATACTAATTTGGAAACGTCCCAGCAGATGGCAATCACAGGTCTTGAGGAAGGAATGCCTTTTTCTAATGTGTATACATACATTGTATGAGCTACCAGAGGGGCAGGTTATTCCTCTTGGAAGTGTTAGCATGCATTCCTATGTCCTCACACAGCCCATAGATAAAGGGAGAGAGGGCTGCAAGTGCATCCAGGAGCTCACCTTGGCTCAAACAGTCTAATTCTCCTCCTTGATCCCAAGGGACATACCTGAGGGGCCTGGAGACCGAAGCTACCTATGATGCAGCCACCCAGGAGTTTGTGATACACAGCCCTACAATGACTGCCACCAAGTGGTGGCCTGGGGACTGTGAGTATCTTCCTTCCTATTTCCCTTTCTCTCCACAATGAAGACTAAGCTGGAGCTGAATAGCACTAACTTTGATGTCCAACAGACATCAGGTTGATTTTCTGTTCTAGGCTGATCACCTAGAAATCAATTGAAATAGGTAGGATGTAAGAACTTCCTTAGTAAGTGGCAGGAAGGTCTCAAAGGAGCTTTGAGTAGATAAGGAAATGCTCCCATCCTGTGGGTGATAAGGGCCAAGAACATACCACATATGCACTGCCCTGACACAACACATGTGTGATGCACACAACACACACACTACCCCACAGAGAGATATGCAAGCATAAAACACACATAAACACATACTGCCCCCTACAGTCACAGATACACACAACATGCATTGCCTCACAACACAAACTTTGTCCCTACAGACATGTATGCACTGCCCATACATAGACAACATGTAGATGTAAACATACACATACTGCCCCCCCCAGACACACATGTGAGAAGAATCCTGTGGCAAGTCTGGCTCATCTCACTCTGGCCCCTGTAGGAGGCCAGTTACCTTCATTTCAAGGTATTGTATATCTGTTCTCAAGCAGACACACCTGTGCATATACACATCACACATACCCCAATGTGTATGTACATAACACTGATACCCACATGTAGGTACACAGCATACACTACCACCATACAGACACACCTGTACATGTATATAACACACAGACACTATCTTTATCAATACATGTACACAAAAATATGCACACTACCCCATCACAGACACTCATGCATGTATAGAACACATATGCTGTCCCTCTAGACACACTTATGTACATATAACAATACTCATACATACACACCACCTAGTCTTATCCTAAGAGCTTCCCACAATATCATGTTTTAGCCCCTCAAGTTAACAATAAGCTTGCCACCTACCAAAACACATGCCCTGAAACTAGTTAGTGACTAAACATCCTCCCTGCCCCTGCCACTTCAATACTCAGACAAGCTCCAACCACATAGATACCAGGTGGCAGCCACACTAATGTCACTGAGCTCCAAGGCAGGGTCCTACCAAAGGCCCCTTTGAGAAATCATTTCTCAGGACTCTACTGCAGCACTTGAAGACCCAGTGAGAGAATGTCTGGTATGGACATTGAACAAATAAATTATTTGAATTCAACAAAAGCAGGGCAGGTGGCAGAATGGGGAAAGCAAGGCAGGAAAGAAGAGAGGGTGGGGGGACAAAGACAATTGAGTGATCAATATCAAGTTTTCAGGGCAAAGAAACCCATCTTTAAGATCAGGCTGATGTGGTTTAAATTCCAGCTCTCCCCCTCCAGGCCAGTGACCTCCAGTGTGTCACTCTGTACAGAGCCTCAGCTTCCCTATCTGGAAAATAAGACTCCCCTTACCTGCCCTGCAAGAACCAGGAAACCTCAGTCAAGAGCTGGGCTCTTGCTAGGTCTTGATAAGGGATGGCTGTGCTCATCATGGGGCTGACAGCAGAGCGCCTTAGCTGTTGTGGTAGAGTACAACTATTCCTTACAAGTTTGCTCACTTCAAACTCCTTTGCCAAGTCACTGTTTCACTGTAGCTAGATTTTATGTGTGTGGCAATTCCTTCTGTCATCAGTGACTTTCCCAAGCCCAGGAGGCAGGGGTAAGACATGGCACATAGGGCTTCCTGTGATGGGCCTCTCCTATTTCTGTCTAGTGGGACGGTCAGTCACGCATGCTATAGTCCTTGCCCAGTTGATCTGCTCAGGAGCCCAGCATGGCATGCATGCCTTCATTGTGCCCATCCGGAGCCTACAGGACCACACCCCACTGCCAGGTAAGCCCTGCTGCTTCCTCAAGGACCCCTCCTATAAGATGGTCCCACCAACTTGCCCAGTCCTGAATCCCCAAAAGATGTGCAGAAGAAGCTGGGGCACGTCTCTCTTCACCAGAAGAAATCCAGTTGACAGAGCTGGTAGAGCTGGCTGTTTGACTGGCAAAAGACTTAGCATCTGTCTGACTTCAGCTTGCTTACCTGCCTCCTGAATATCACGGTGTGTGTGTGTATACCTGTGTGTACACCTGTGTGTGCCTATGTATGTCTGTGTACCTGTGTATATGCCTGTGTGTGTCCCTGTGTATACCTGTGTGTGTGTGCGTCTGTGTGTGTGAATGCTTGTGTCTGTGTGTCTGGCATACTATATGCACTCAACTGACAGGCGTTCTCATCTCTACCCAATTCTAGGAATCACAGTTGGGGACATAGGGCCCAAGATGGGCTTGGAACACATAGACAATGGCTTCCTGCGACTGAACCACGTGAGGGTTCCCAGAGAGAACATGCTGAACCGCTTTGCAGAGGTTAGGTGCTGGGAAGACTATAAACCCAGACTGCCTAGGGAAGGGGCTTTCCCTTTATGTACTTGCCACAGGCTCTGATTTGCCTCAGCAAAGCTGAGTTTGGACCACAAGCCTCCTTACCCCCAAAAGAGGCTCAGGGGTCCCACAAATAAGGAAAAAACCCAGCTTAGGAGCATAATGGTGTTGGGAAAATCTTGTCACTTTAAGTCTCAGACTCCCCATGTGTAAATACTTAGCACATGGTTTTCATGAGGTACAGTGGTAAGGCAATCCCCAGAAAGGGGAGGAGCTGAGGGTGAACATATTGCTTTCTACAATCAGTTACAGAACAGATATGACCCAGGTTTGCTGGCAGAAGTCCCCTTCTAGCCAGGCTTTACCTCTTTGGTGTAAAAGGTGGGGGTTTCTAGGGTATCTCATGCAAGCATTTAGTGGTCATGCTGCACAAGGGATCTGCTTTACACGAGCAAAAGTGGGTTGCCTGCAGGGATGGAGGCTCCTGGAAGAGCAGCCTGGGGAGCCTTGGCTCCAACCCAGTACCTGTCTCTGTTGCACACAGGTCTTGCCAGATGGTACCTACCGGAGGCTCGGGCCAGCACAGAGCAATTATCTGGCCATGTTGGTGACCCGGGTGGGGCTGTTGTTAAAAGGAATCCTACCTTACCTCCAGAAGTCTTGTGTCATTGCTGTGCGCTACTCAGTCATTCGCCACCAGTCCCATATTCGGCCTAGGTAAGGAGTAACCCAAAGGCTGACCCTGACAGAAATGGCTGACACTCAGCCCCACAGTGTCTGCACTGACATCACCTCTGCCAGAGCCATGGTGTTGGAGCAGATCACACACTTGCACATGCACACACATGCATGCAGTTCAGATGGGGTCTTTGGCTCTCTCTACTCCAACACCAGACTGTCTGACGTAACCTGTTAGTCTCTTATCAGTGTGTGGTCCTATCAGACTCTCCGTGACCATGTCTTCCACGCTGCACCATCTGCTGTGACTCAGGCTGTTTGCTGAGTTCCAGTTTGTCCTACATGGCTTTGACTAGCTAGTGAGTTTGTGTCTGCCAATTGTCGAGGCTGGTTGGTTGTTGTCAAGTTGCATCTGATAAAAGCCAACTGCCTTAGGCTGCATGTGGCTAAACTCGTGCTCCTTGGCTCAAACTCAGTGCCTAGCTGTGAGAAGGCTAAGTCTAGACCTTTCTTTTCATTACATCTGTTGCATCTGGCTCTCGTTCCCTCCATTCTATGACACAGAATGGCAAGGGCTGCTATATGACATCTAAAAGTATATGTGCATATTTCCAGAAAGACTCCACTAGTTACATTTAAATTCAGGGAAACAGTCTTTTGGGATAGGTCCCAATTGGACATAACTCTCAAGATGCAGCAAACTACAGTGAGAACAGGAAGCAGGAGCAGAGCATGTCACAGCCTTAGGGTCTGTGGCGCTGAGGAGAGTTTTCATCTCAGCATGACTGATTGGTCCTGGACTTGAGGAGGCCCTCCTGGGTCTATGTTCTCCCTGTGCATAGTGAAGTCAGGAGGACTGAGCTTGAGAACATGCAGCCCTGGGGCCGGGTGTTCTTTCATGCAATGGGCCCTCGCCTGCACTGAGGATTAGATGCCAGGCAGACCTGGACATCATGCACTTCTTTCTCCTTTAGCGTCCATGTCTGCAAAATAGAGGTAACGGGCAGTTTCAGGGTGGTGATAAGGGTGAAATATGGAAAAAGTACAGAGCTTAAATCTCAGTTGCCTGTGGTGGTATTGTGTATTCTAATAAATTTATCTGGGGTCAGAGAACAGACAGCCACTAGATACAAAGGCTAGAAAATGGTGGCACTCACACCTTTAATCCTAGCATTCCAGAGATAGAAATCCCTCTGGATCTCTGTGAGTTCAAGGCCACATTGGAAATAGCCAAGCATGGTGACACGCCTTTAATCCCAGAAAGCCAGCCTTTAATCCCAGGGAGTGGTGGTAGAAAGCAGGAAGATATATAAGGCGTGAGGACGAGAAACTAGAAGCATTTGGCTGGTTAGGCATTTGGCTGGTTAAGCATGTGGCTGGTTAAGCTTCAGGCTTTCGAGCAGCAATTCAGCTGAAAGCCATTGGGATGAGGACTCAGAAGCCTCCAGTCTAAGGAAACAGGACCAGCTGAGGAAATGGCAAGGTGAGATAGCTGTGGCCAGTTCTGTCTCTCTGATCTACCAGCATGGACCCCAATAACTCGCCTCAGGTTTGATTTTATTAATAAGAACTTTTAAGATTCCTGCAACACCTGGCGCCCAACGTTCGTGTTACGAATTCATGAAAAAGCTGTTTGCCTGTGGCCTTGTGAGCCCCGGCTCAGGCCCAAGCTACACTCAGCCGGTTGTGGTGGCGCATGCAGGTAGGATTTGCTGAAGGAGACAGAGGCAGGAGGATCCCGAGTTTGAGCCCGCCTAGGAGGCTTGGGAGAAGCATTGGCCTGGACTGAGCCACGAACAGTGGTGGGACCATGGAAGCAGTGGCTACTGCTCCACGTTGCCAGCTCCTTCTCATCATGTTGGTGACTACGGTGATGCTGCTACCTGGGACGAAGGGTTTACTGCTGCTGGTTCAGAGAAGAATTGCCAGGACCATCGTGTTACAAGAAAGCATCGGCAAAGGTCAGTTTGGAAAAGTTTGGCAAGACAAATGGTGGGGAGAAATTGTTGTGAAGATTTTCTGTTCTAGGGAAGAATGTTTATGGTTCCGAGAGACAGACATTTATCAGACTGTGATTGCTCCAAACCACAGAGGAGGCAAAAAAAAAAAAAAAAAAAAAAAAAAAAATCTGCAGGAAACCATGACCATGCCTAACAGTGACTTTGAAATCTTCAAAAGGATGACAGGATCCTACAATGATGATTCCACATGGACTATGATAAAGCCATTAAGCTGATTAACACCATGGAAAAATCGACTTTGGACTACAAACTGGTCAGGACAATTTCGAGAGGACTAGCTGAGATGATACAGCCTGACAGACTACTCGAACAAGGACTTGAAACAAGCCCTGAACTTTCCTTTTATGCAGAGAATGGACAAATGATACAGAACTTGACGATTAACCCAAAAATTTTCTTTTCAAGATTCCCTAAAGATATCTTCACCCCTAGAAAGCAAAAAGAAAAAGAGAATATAGATATGAGATAGATCATTGAATCTACTCTGAGAAAAAAGATAAAAAGAGAATATAGATATGAGATAGATCATCGAATCTACTCTGAGAAAAAAGATAAAGAAATAATAGGATAAATAGGTAGATCATTGAATCTACACTGAAGAAAAAGGGGAAGATGTAAAAATAACAAAAGGTAGACTACTGAATCTATTATGAAAAGAAAAAAGAGAAAATATGGATATGATAAGATAAAAAGGGAGATTATGCAATCTACTTTTAAAAAGGAACTACTTGTTTTAAATAAGATAAGTAATGAAAATTTTTTGGTCTGAGTTTATCAGATGTTACTGGACTGGACATTGTTAATATATATAATGGAGTTTTCATATGAATCTGTCATGTTAATGGACTAGACATCATTAATGTAAGTTTTGGCTGTATATATTGTATATACTTATTGGATAGTTTTTTCTTGTATTAGTTATAAGCTTTTTTTAATTTTAGACAAAAAGAGAGGAGATGTGGTGGTATTGTGTATTCTAATAAATTTATCTGGGGTCAGAGAACAGACAGCCACTAGATACAAAGGCTAGAAAATGGTGGCACTCACACCTTTAATCCTAGCATTCCAGAGATAGAAATCCCTCTGGATCTCTGTGAGTTCAAGGCCACATTGGAAATAGCCAAGCATGGTGACACGCCTTTAATCCCAGAAAGCCAGCCTTTAATCCCAGGGAGTGGTGGTAGAAAGCAGGAAGATATATAAGGCGTGAGGACGAGAAACTAGAAGCATTTGGCTGGTTAGGCATTTGGCTGGTTAAGCATGTGGCTGGTTAAGCTTCAGGCTTTCGAGCAGCAATTCAGCTGAAAGCCATTGGGATGAGGACTCAGAAGCCTCCAGTCTGAGGAGACAAGACCAGCTGAGGATCCGGTGAGGTGAGATAGCTGTGGCTTGTCCTGTCTCTCTGATCTACCAGCATGGACCCCAATAACTCGGCTTGGGTTTGATTTTATTAATAAGAACTTTTAAAATTCCTGCTACAGTTGCCCTTCCTCTAGAAACCCACAATAGCCTCAGAGTAAGGCCTGGGCTTTCAAATTCTAGGCTAAAGGCATCTTCCCTGAAGGACTGAGGACTCAGAAGAAGTGATGCTAGTGCTGCTGCTGCCGGCAGCAGAGGTTTCCCAAGGGCTATGGGATGTGCTGTGTACACGTTATGTGAAGAGGAGATTCCAGGTGCCATCAGCTTCAAAGGACCTCTCTCCTCTCCTCTTCTCTTCTCTTCTCTTCTCTTCTCTTCTCTTCTCTTCTCTTCTCTTCTCTTCTCTTCTCTTCTCCTCTCCTCTCCTCTCCTCTCCTCTCCTCTCCTCTCCTCTCCTCTCCTCCCTCTCCTCTCCTCTCCTCTCCTCTCCTCTCCTCTCCTCCTCTCCTCTCCTCTCCTCTCCTCTCCTCTCCTCTCCTCTCCTCTCCTCTCTCTCCTCTCCTCTCCTCTCCTCTCTCTCTCTCTCTTCTCTCTCTCTCTCTTCTCTCTTCTCTCTCTCTCTCCTCCCAATCCCAATACTCAGGTCTCTACATGCTGGAGGTAGTCCTAGGTACTGAAGACACAGCAATAGACATGGACGACAGTTCCTTTCTTATGTGTCTTTGGGCCCAAGTTCATGCCCTAAGAGTTATTAAGCTCAACACATTTCTTATCATACAGCAAGCACATGGTCATAGGCAGTGAAAGGTCATGAACTCTAGTCTTCAGTGGGGTAGGGCCACACCCCTTCACCTGGTCTTTGGGTCCAGGAGGTTTGGAGTTTAGATTTTCAGATAAGATTTATATGCTGTATTTATTTTTACAGGAAAATGTGTGAATGTTGGTGATAGGTAAGGTTTAAACCATAGTAGCCTCATGTTGGCCTTTCAACGGTCCATTGTTATGACTTTGACAGTGTGAGGAATATGGGAACATGGTTTGGAGTGGAATTCTAAATCTTTTGCTTCTTTTCCTCTCAGTGACCCAGAGGCAAAAATCCTGGACTACCAGACACAGCAGCAGAAACTCCTTCCTCAGCTTGCCATGAGTTATGCCTTTCATTTCCTGGCCACTAGCATCTTAGAATTCTTCCACAGCTCCTATGGTGCCATTCTGAACAGAGACTTCAGCCTCCTGCCTGAGGTATTCTGTTTGCTGAAAGCTACTGATGGAGGGTAGCTAATGCTACTCCAGTTGTTGAGAAGTGGCTACAACCTGGCTCCCATAGGCCCTCACTCTCCCAGTGTCCCAGGGCAACGGGGTAAAATGTACCATACTACATGGGTCCACAGACAGTTGGCCCCTAGAGAGATCCAAGAATGTTAACAGTAATGTGAGTGTAGAGTCACAATCCCCAGTGCATGATAGAAACCAAAACAACCCCAAACACAGTCATTCGAACTCTTTTGATGGCACAGTTTGACCTGAACTAACCTGATTTATTCTGCTGGGCACAAAATAACAGAACCATCAATATGTTCAACCATGAGTATAGCATACCTCAGAGGCTCTGTGTTGCCTTTCAAAAAACCAAAGTCCTATCAGGTCCAGAGAGAGCACCACAGTCCAAGCTATGCATTGATCCAATATCTCAGAGTCTAGGATGAGGCTGTGACTCACATCTTCAGTCTGTGTAGGCACTGCACTTTTAAAGCATTGCTTCATTAACCCTTCCCATAGTAGCTACCACTTTATGTTCTTATTTTGCAAGTAAGGAAATAGAAATAGAAAGGAGAAAAGGAGGCCTTTCTCCCATGGGTGTGAAAGTCTGAAAGATGGATAGGGGCTTTCAAGAACTAAAACCTTAAACCAACCTGCTGCCTGGCAACTTCTGCCAGCCCGTTCAGTTGCTCTAGCAAACGTCTATAAACTCGGTGGCTTGTCCACAACAGAAATTAATTTCTCACTCTTCTGGTGATGTCCAGCCTCTGTCATGGTGCTACTATTTGGGAAGGGCCTTCCTGCTGTGTGGTAACATGGTGGAAGATATCATATGAACAGAGAAAGAGTGAGAGGGTACTGAGAAAGGGGACTCAGGTTTATAACAAAGCAACTTCCACCACACCAAACTCAGTCCCACAACAGCATTAACTCATCCATGACATAGGAACTCTCATGGCCCAGTCACCTCTTAAAACAGTTAAGATGGCAACTATAGGACCAGCAACATGGCTCTGTGGAGAAAGGCACTTGCTGCCAAGCCTGATGACCTGAGTTCAATCCCTGAAACCCACATGCTAGAAAGAGAAAATTGACTACTGCTAGTTGTCCTCTGGCCTCCACACATGCACTGCCATCATATTACACACACACACACACACACAGAGAGAGAGAGAGAGAGAGAGAGAGAGAGAGAGAGAGAGAGAGAGAGAGAGAGAGAGAGAGAGAGAGAGAAAGACAGAGACAGAGGCAGAGACAGACAGAGAGAGACGGAGAGGGAGGGGGGAGAGAATGAAAGCTTTCAGAGGCAGCAATTGTGCAATTGTATTTCAACACAAGTTTTGGAGAAGACATCCCAGCCATTGCAGCCATTAACACTCCTCATGGAGGTTTCACCTTATGACCTTATCCTTGTCAAAGGTCCACCTCCTAACACCATTGCTCTGGGATTCAGATTTCAACATATAAGTTTGGGTAGACAGTTGGACCATGGTACCCTCCTACAACCTGGGAAATGGGCTGATAGTAGATACATGTCTTCTTTGGCCACCTTTCCAAACTTCTGCCTGCTGGCAAGCCCCCATGACTCTTGTAGGATGGCGGACCCAATCCAGGAAGGCCCTTCTTCTGAAGATCCTGGAGACACTGGCTAGGACAGATTTTCCTTCATTCTTACACCCCACAGCCACACTACCTAACTGTGTGACTTTGTATGAGCCATACCCTCTAAGCATTCACTTTGTCTGATACTCTGGGAAGCAGTGAGCTAGGCACAGTGCCAACCTCCTAGCTGTGCCAGCATGCAGCAAGTACTAAAGACTGGATGGTACCACAGGACTCTCACACTGCTCTGTCCTTGCAGCTCCATGCACTGAGCACTGGTATGAAGGCCATGATTTCAGACTTCTGTACCCAGGGGGCAGAGATATGTCGCAGGGCCTGCGGTGGTCATGGTTACTCAAAGCTGAGTGGTCTGCCGACATTGGTCACCCAAGTGACAGCCTCTTGCACCTATGAGGGTGAGAACACGGTGCTCTACTTGCAAGTGGCCAGGTAAAGTCCAGTGTTGTCCAGACCTCTGCCCTACACTGGGGATCCTCTGAGCTTCTGCTTAGCAGAGGCTTCTGTCTGATGCTATGGAAGAAGTAAGCTTTGGAAAAGTACCATTTGAGGGCTGTCCAAATCCCACTGTGTCCCTAATCTGCCCACTTCCTCCAGATTTCTTGCTATTCCCAGCCAGGCTATCCTTCTGTCTCACCCAGACAACAACATCAGGCTCCTCCCCTGAGGTCTTGCTTCTCTCCTGTTCCCACTTCTCCATAGGCAACCAGGGGGCTCTTTTCAAAGCCTAGAGAAAAATCACATCTTTTTCTTGTTTAAAATGGTTCCCTCTACTTGAAGGAAAATGCCACAGTATACACTATGCTCTTTCAGTCCTTACGACCCAGACACTGCCTGACCCAACCTGCTCTCAGGTCCTCCTGCCTCCACTGGCCATATTCTTCTTTCCAAAGTGCCCTTGACCCCCTGCCACTCAAAACTACATTTCCTTTGGAAGTTATCACAATCCCTAATTACCTGCAACTTTTTGCTTAGCTTTTTAACTCTTTTTCCTAGCTAAACCAGGATTTCCTGCCTTGCTCACCAAGGTATTCCCTGCTCACAAAAGAGCACACACAAAAACACCCTGAGAGGCAATTAGGCCTCACCAGCCTCCTCCAAATAGGCTGCTTCTTTCCAGCTACTCATGATGGTTGATTCTCTCATACTCATTTATTCTCTGGTGACCAAATGGCACAGATACTTCAGTATCCAAGGAAAAAGGAGTTCACTGACAAATATGACATATAATATTTACTGGGTTTTTCTTTTTCAAGTTATAAAAATAATACAATAGCATGCATTAGGTAGCCTGTACCTGCACTTGACAAGCAATTCACAAGTGTCTCATTCAGCTCTACACACCTGCCCTGTTAGACAAGAAGCATCATTCCTATCATCCGTTAGAAACTGACCATCTTCAGTGGTCTCAGAAGAGCTAATGGAGTCCAGGGCTGTCTCACACAGAAGCAGCCTGGGGTCACCCTCATTCTTCCTAATGCCAGTACTCTTTCATGTGTCTGACTCGTTAGAAGGGCACAGACACTGTACTTACATCCTAAGCCCCCAGTCAGAAGTCCTGATGGTGAAGCTTCTGTTGGCACAAACCTCAGAAGGGCTTGTGCTTAGGATCTAAGGGAGTCTAGCCCAGCTTTTCATCCCCTGTCACCTGGTAAAGAAACTAGTACTTTGGGTACATCTCACTGAGGGTCCTACAGAAGATGGGGTGGGGGGGAGCAAGGAGGTTAGAGTGAAGAGTGGCTGTCAGAAAGGAGCTGGGAAGAGACCTGGAGCCTTGGCTCTCCTCACTGGAGTACAGCATTAAAGTGTATGCCCCTGGGAATGAGGGAGCTGGGCTAGGTTTCCCACAGAGTTTCACACTGCCTCATCTGTCTCTACCTTCCCCCCACCAGGTTTCTGATGAAGAGCTACCTGCAGGCTCAGGTGTCCCCAGGCTCCACACCACAGAAGTCTCTCCCTCAATCTGTCATGTACCTTGCCACACCAGGGCCAGCCAGGTGCGCAGCCCAGACAGCAGCCGACTTCCTCTGCCCAGATCTCTACACCACAGCCTGGGCACATGTGTCTGCCAGGTAAGCCTGTGCTGAGGCATCAGCATCCCAGTCAGGGTGGGCTCCTTCCCACATCATCAGGGCCAGATGGATGGACACTAGTGGCAGTGCTTTACAAACTCCTGCCATGGGTGAAGAAGGGACACCTTACCCCTCAGGCATCGACCACCATCATTTCTTTATTCTGGTCACAGTAATAGAAATGTATCTCCTCTCTGACTAGTGAGAGGAATTTTTTAAACCTTTGGGTTGCTACAGTGATTTCTAATATAACAAGTGCACTCACACATAAATCACTATAAATGAACTGATATACAAATCAGTGCCAACAAGTAAAGTAGTGTTTTAAGTCTGAACTATCCCACAATCTAAAAGTAATTTTTGGAGTTGATATCCACAGCACCCATGTAAAACAGGCAGGCATAGTTATAAGAACTAGTAACCCCAGTGTTGTGTGGAGCAGAGACAGGGTGACCACTGGAATTTGCTGGCTGCCAGCCTAGCTCCAAGTACACTGAGAGACCCTATCTCAGGGGAATAGGGCAGAGATTTATACAGGAGGACCTCAGACACCCTCCTGGACTTTATGCAAGTACAGGTACCCTTTGATACACACACACACACACACACACACACACACACACACACACACACACATATATATATATATATATATACCACATGTATATAACACACACATTAAATAAATAAACAATAAAAGTAATTTTCAAAAGTGTAGTTATATCTCAGAAAAGAACTGGTTTATAGTCAGGGTCTAGTAAAGTCCAAGGAACATGATCAAAACCAAGGACTCAGAGCTAGAAAGATGATTCAACAATTAAGAGAACTTACTGTTCATGCAGAGGTCTCGGGTTTGATTCCCAGTACACACAAACTCCAGTTGGGGGAACCTGATACCCTTCTTCTGGCTTCCATGGGCATCTGCACATACATAGTACACATAAACCCACAAAAGCACAAATACATGAAAATACCTGTCTTTTTAAAAGAACATATATTATTTGTTGTTCTTTTCTTAAGTAAAGGTCTCACTATGTAGTCATGACTGGCCTGGAACTCACTGGGTAGACTGGACTGTCCCAAACTCATAGAGATCCACCTGCCTCTGCCTCTTGCCTCCTCAGTGCTGGAATTAAGGATATGTATTACCATGCCTAGCTTAAAACATGAATTTTTATTATTTATTTTACTTTTATGTGTATGAGTATTTATCTGCATACATATCTTTGCACTATGGGTAAGCAGTGCCCATGGATGCCAGAAATGGGCACTGGATCTCCTGGAGCTAGAGTTACAGACAGTGTGAGCTGCCATGCAGTTCTGGGACTTCAAACTGGATCCTCGGGAAGAGCAGCCAGTGCTCTTAATTGCTGAGCCATCTCTTCAACCCATTACATGAATTCTATTAAAAAGACAAACAAAAACCCAAGAATTTGCACATACTGTCATTTAACAAATATCACCAAGTACTGACTATTTGTCAGAAATGGCTGTGTTCCAGAGGCTGTGAAAAGAGACACAACCTAACCAACCAAATGCAGACACCATCACCGAAGAAATTTAACTACCTAGAAGGGAACTTTGTGAACTGTGCCCCAGACCAGAAAGTCAAAAACTGGAGAAAGTATTTCCAGTACACACTAAGAAGGCTTACTTCCAACCTGTAAACCAAGGAGGGTAGCAGCTATTTTAGGATCAAAGGCAACTTTAGACATTTGCTTCTTCATTCCACAATACTTTTAAATGCCTTTAATATGGAAGGTACTGTGTTTACAAGTGGGGCTCTACCAATAAACTAGCCTGATAAATGCACAGGACACACAGGGCTAGGGTCGCCGGGAAGGTTGGGAAGGGAAACACAGACTTCTGGGGAATTAAAAAGGCACTCTGCATCTCCTTTCTTGGAACTCAATGTACCATCCGCTTATCATTTCCCTGACAAAGCAAACTAAATGTTGCTTAATAAACAGTTTGCTTTACACCCAAATTCCAAGGGCCAGATAAACACACAGGGAGTAGGAAAACAGACTAAAGGTTAATATAATGGCAAATGACTAAGTTGGCGGCTCAGAGGATAGGAGGTGGTTTTCTGTTTTTGTATTAGGTACCTCAGGTAGGACTTGCAGCAGGATTAGACTTAGAAGAATAAACAGTCTCCTTGCTCTTGTCATAAGAAGTAAATCAACAGAATGGCCTGAAGTTATCTGAGATCCTAAAGTTAAAAAAAAAAAAAAAAAAAAAAAAAAAAACCACAGGAAGCTAAAGCAGGAGGACTTAAAGTTCTAGGTCACTCTGGGCTATACAGCAATACTGTCCCAACAGAGAAAAAGAAAAATTTTAGCCCTATTCCCTATTAGCTGTGTGACCCTGAATGAGTTAATTAACCTCTCTGGGACTGTTTTTCCCACTGTAAATTGGGAATGCCTGCCCTTAAAGAGATGCTTATAAAACATTTAGCTTTATAACATGTAAGAGGTCAGTGAGATAATTTCCATTTTTGAAAGACCCCAGAAGTCCATCAGTTCTCCTTCCTGCTCATTCAGGATGCTAAGCCTCTTTTCTTTGATTTCCAGGCTCATAAAGGATGCGGTACACCATACACAGACCCTCATGAGATCTGGGATTGACCAGCACGATGCCTGGAACCAGACTGCTATCATACACCTTCAGGCTGCTAAGGTGAGATGTCTATCAGCTGAAGTTGTGAGGGGCTTGTTCTGTTTCCCAGGCAGGCCACCAAAGTAAGAAAGCTCAAGTTTACATTCTTCCCCACCCCTGCTCCACAGAGACTACCCTCATCTTACATCCAAGGCTGTAGTCCAGAAATCTTAATTAAAGGACTTGACTCCAAAGCATCTTGCTGGCAGCCTTTAGGAAAATGTAATGAGGCTTTGGGTTGTTCAAAAAGCTCCTCCCAGACAGAAAAGCAGCTCAAGTCCCCCCTCAGCCCCACAACAGGCAATCCTAGGATGCCTTATCTAATTTACATTGTCTTTTGTGTTTGTGCACATTTCACCATCAGTCATCAAATATTTGACCATTCACTCTGAGCCAGCACTGGGTACTAAACAGCGAAGACACTGCCTACAAAGAGCTATACGCAAGCAAGCATTAGGATGGGGTGGGAAATGGCAGCTGGTTGCACTCCCTGCAGAGCCCAAAGGACTTCCCAGAAGGGGTCCATGGGCTAAGATTTCAAGCAGCAGTTGGCTGTCTGAGGGTGGTGACAGCTTGGGAGAGGTTTCCCAACAAAGAGAGCACAGGTATCAAACCAGGAAAAAAAGGCTAGGTGCCTGGGAGGCCAAAGCAGGAGAACTGAACTAAAGTGAGGTAAGGAGAGCAGGAGGGAGGTGAGACGTGAGGCCTTCTGGAGCATGGTAAGACGGCTGGTTCTTCCTTCCCTTGCAGGTGGAGAATTTAGGAGTAATCAGAGCTTCTACAAGAATTGTGCAGGGTGCAGGGGGAGGGGGAAGGACTGGAAGCCAATCAGAAGGAAGCAGAGGCAGTCTGGTTAGTCCTGAGGTTGGCTCTTCCATGAGCATGGTGGAGACTGTAGGGAGAACTGGGGAGATGCAGAAATACATGGCATAGGTTACAGGACTCAAAGTCATGAGGTGGGGAAGAGGTAGGATGCCTCCTAAGCTGGGACACCTGAGATGTCTCGCTTATCAACAACTGGAAGACTGAAGTGTTCATTCCCGTTTTCAAAGCCCAGGCCTGAAAATGGCACTCTTAGAACAGAGTCCTGAGAAGTACCTGCACAGGCATCCTAGGCCAGGCTATCAGGCAGACTGAGCACGAGAGCCACCTGGCGACCCAACATTCAACCCACAGTTGGCATGAATTCTGCAGCCCTCAGCTTCTGGGCATCTGAATTTCATTTAGTCTACTGCCTGCAGTACTGAGACCCCTATCAACCAGAGGGTTAGCCAGAACTGTACACTCTCCTTAGATCACAGGAAAGGAGACACACTTGCCCAATGTTCATTTGTCTGTCTTTCAAACCTCTGTGCTCTGACTTTAAACACAACAACCACTACTTGCCAGGACTCCATCAGTTAGCATAGGGAGGCTAACAGAATCCTTTCTAAGGTGGAGGACATACAACTCATAGGAGTGAAAAAACTGAGCCAAGATACTTTCCTTTCCCATGTGCCACGAAGGCACAGTTGTGTCTGTCCTCTGGAAGCTTCCAGGGAGATACCTGCTGCTGAATATTGCCTCTCACTCCCTGGTAGAACTCCCTTGTCCTCCCTCATAAAGGAATTACTCCCTGCACCAGCCTCACACTCTAATCATTTAACAAACAATAGGTGTCCTGAAGGCCTCCCACTGAGGCAGGTTTTCACCCTTTAGTTGTTGGGGTGAGGAGAAAGGGAAAGAGTCCAGATGGCAGAGGTTTGGTGGCAGTGGTCATTTTGCTGATTCCCACTCTATATTAAGTGGTTAAGAACCACAGAGTCAGCCCTTCTTCCATGGCCTAGTGAACAGCACTGCTTACATCCAGGACCTTATGCTTCTGCTAGTATACATTTTACACATACATTCCTCAGTGCACACATGTGCACATACACTGCCTTAACATGGCAGATAGTAAGTAGCTGTTTTCTTGAGAAAAGGGGGCTGCCACCCTCCAAGTACCACAGGCTAGCCTCCAATACACCTATATTCTTTCTTTCTACTTTCTTTTGTTTTTGTTTTCTATAGTAAACAACAGTTCTTTTTAATGTCAAAAGGGAATACAATCATTTAAAAGTATTTTTCAAAGTTAAATAATGAATTAGTCCATTTTGAGTACTCTTTGCTGTAGAGTTAGTGATTTTGACATAATCAAATGCTGTACACTAATGATACAACTTTTACAGGTAGCAGGAATGTGGCTGACTTGATTTTCACATTGGTGAAATTTCCTAGCATTGTTGCATTTGATATTTATTTGAATTTGCTCAGACTAACTAACATTACAGTTTGTAATCTAATTAAGCACCTTCCTAACACACTTTCTAACATTTCCAAGAGCTTTGAAAAGAGGAACCTAACGAAATATCCAAACACTGCAATGTATTCCTTCTCATCTTCCTGTTTTTATTTTCTATTATTTATCTACCTATCTATTTATTTGTTCTATGTGTTTTTCACATCATGTATATTGATCCCATTTATTCCTCATCCCTTTGCATCCACCCTCTGCCACTGCACCCCTACCACCTAATAGAATGAAATTCAAGAGAAAGAAAAGGAAGAAAATAAAATGAGAAAAATAAAAAAAGAAGGGAAGGAATTAAAAATCGCATCATGGAAGCTGTACTGTGGCCCAACAAGTCATGCCTTTGTCCATATATCTCTAACTGGCAAGTGTTCATTGCAGTCATTGGTCTGGTTGTAGGACCCTAGTCTTCACTACACATTCAATGCTGGGCCCCCACTAGGACTCTTCCTGGACATCCCACTCCACCCTGTGTTGTGGAGATCTTTCAGCTTTGGATCTGTGGGTCATGTCCCTTTATGTGCTCTAACAGATCATAGATGAGGTGGATGTTGGGGCAGACCAAGTCAGAACCCTGGGTCTGGGCCTGGGCAGCTGCAGGGTTGGTCTGCCAGGTGGGAGATGGGGGCAGCTCTCTCATAGTTACAATTTCTGGGCTGGTTCACCCACATCCCCACTAACAGTGTTGGCTCTATTGTGCTGCCCTGGTGAGGTGCAGGGCCTGCTCTCCCAAGTGTTGGCTGGTGAGGGTCAGGGATGGCTCTCCCACAGTTATCATCACAGGACCAGCTCTCCCACTGTCTCAGGTGTTGATGGGCAGGGGGGCAACTCTCCTTTGCTCATGCTGCCACAAGGCAGATGGGTAATGGGGACAGATGTCCCATACTCACGCCTCCTCTAAAAGGGCTGGCTCTGTTGTGCTACCCTGGCGGGGTACAGAGCCTGCTCTCCCTGGTGTTGCAGCTGGTAGGGATCGGGAATAGTTCTCCCACTCTTATGACCATAGGGCCAGCTCTCCCACCTGCCCCAGGCGTTTCTACTTTCCAATGCTCTTGAACATGTCTCAAGTAAATGAGGATTCCAAAGGCCCAGTTTAACAGTCCACCAAGCCCCTAACACATACACATACACACACACACACACACACACACACACACACACTCATACATCAAAAAGATTCAGTCAGACAAAAAATAACCACCAATCCTCTGGAAGGCATACTTACTCCAGCCATCTTGCCAAGCTTCCAGGATGGCCTGTGGATCTGGGAATGAGAAGGCTTGTGCATCTTTGTGTCTTCGTAGGCTCACTGCTACTACATCACTGTGAGGAGTTTTAAGGAAGCTGTGGAGAAACTAGACAACGAACCAGCAATTCAGCAGGTGCTCCAACGCCTTTGTGACCTCTATGCCTTACATGGTATTCTGGCTAACTCAGGTGACTTTCTTCATGATGGTTTCCTGTCTGGGGCCCAAGTGGACATGACTAGAACAACCTTTCTTGAGCTGCTCCCCTTGATCCGGTAAGTGACTGGGACTTGAAACCATGTTAGACTGTGGTGCACAGACTGCTTCTCACTCCAAGGCCTTGCAAACTTGAGGTCTAGACAGGCTAACACCTAGCACAATTATACCAACAGAAAGCATTAGGGCTTAATGAAAAAAAAATTAGAGGAATTAGGAGAAAATTAAAAATTAAAGAATAAATTAGCCACCTCAGTTGAATTCTTCAACATCAGCAAGGAGCAGTGTCTAATAAAATCAAGACTCCTATATATGGGCATGTTAATAATAACAATTTTAATCATAACCAGTGTTTAATGGGTATTTGTATGCTAAAAGCTTTTATATGCATTATCTCATTTAATCCATACAGCCTTTGAATTGGATTTAATCTTCCTGTTCTTTGAGAAAGATTAGGTTTATGAGAGTGAACTTTTGTACCTTTGCATGATTAGCAGAGGAGGAGCTGGGAACATTCAGAGCTTCTGACCACTGAGCATCACTCTTCTCCTGTGGAATACGGTGCCTGGGGAGGTCATTATTATGTATATGTTATGCATAGCCAGGTCTTTGTTGACTATGCTTTAAGCAAATTCTTACCAAGCTTAATAAATGTATTTTATTACTCCTTTATATCCCTTCAAGATGCTTTTTTAGACTCAGTAATTTATGTACTGATTTGTACAGCAATAATACAGATACTTTTTAAATGTAGATCTGATCCTGTACAATTTAGAGACATGAATACTAGTGGCATTTATCCTGGTATTTTATAGATAAAGTAAATATTGCTTTAGGAACACATCAAGGGGCTGGAGAGATGGCTCAGAGGTTAAGAACACAGGCTGCTCTTCCAGAGGTCCTGAGTTCAATTCCCAGCAACCACATGGTGGCTCACAATCATCTATAATGAAATCTGCTATCCTCTTTGGCCTGCAGACATACATGCAGGCAGAACCCTGTATACCTAATAAATAAATAAATAAATAAATAAATAAATAAATAAATAAATAAATAATTTTTTTACAAAAAGAACACATCAAAACCAAAGTCTGTCCTGACCAGATAACTAGAAGAAACAGGTAGTAAAACACTATGAATTGCCAGGTGGTGGTGGCGTTCACCTTTAATCCTAACACTTGGGAGGCAAAGCCAGGGAATCTCTGTGAGTTTAAGGCCAGCCTGGTCTACAGGACGAGATCCAGGATAGGCACCAAAGCTACACAGAGAAACCCTGTCTTGAAAAACCAAAAAAACACTATGAATTATTTACTAGTATCAGTATATATATATATATTGGGTTAATTTGAGAACACAGCAGTTTTGAAACTTTGCTGGGCAAAACATATGATGTCTATTATGTGTGGAGGGAAGTGACTTTTCCCCTGGGACTTCCAACAGTTCTCATTATTAGTAAAAAGACTTTAAATATGTATAGGTTTTTATAAGAGGTTAAAAAATTTCAACCAAATGCCTTTTGTTTCTAAAATGCAGTATTAACAAGCCCCTGTGGCTAGATATCAGCATCTGACCAATAGCTAGTGGCTAGTAAATGTTTATTCAATTAAACTATCAAATATGGGGCCAAAGAGATGGCTCATGGGTCAAAATACTCCCCACTAAGCCTGACAATTTGAGTTTGATCCCAAAGAGTGGAAAGCTAGTTCCAGCTTCCATAAAGGCATTTTCTAACCTCCAAACACATACCATGGCCTCTCCACCAGAATAAATAAGTAATAATCTAAACAAAAATGGTCAAAAGTATACCTAATACAATTATACTAGGTATTAAACTTACCTTAATGTGGAGGGATTCAGTATGGGACTGCTAAGGGTGTAATTTGTACTACCAAATTCAAATGCAAGTTGGCCTGTCTTTCTGAAATGATTAACACTTTTAAAACACATGGGGAAAAAAATCACCTAGGCCTGGGCTGGAGAACCATAACACGTCATAAGCATGGTGCACTCATGCCTCTGTGTGTGTGTGTGTGTGTGTGTGTGTGTGTGTGTGTGTGTGTGTGTGTTAATGTGCATTCTGCTTTTCTAAGTGCTTGCCTTGCCAGAGACATAAACTGCCAACTCACACCTAGAAACCACAAATTGATTTACTTACATTGGGTCCTAAGTTTCCTTTCTTACTGCAAGGTAATTATGTGCAAAACAGATCCCATGCTCTTATCAGTTCAGCATCACAGCTGTGTGCCTGGATTAGCCACTGTCACCCTCAGATTTCGGGGATGACAAATCAAGGGCAGGACAATTCTGAGAGACACCAAAACTAGCTCTCAGTGTGAGGCCAATGAACTGATCCAGCTCAGTCTTAGTACCTTAAGTGATGATTAAAAACCTCCACTGAGGGACTTCTGAGTAAAAGTGGCAAGCTGAACATATGCATTCATTTCCAAAGCCCTACTAAAACATCAGTATAAACATCAAATACATATTTGTTTTGAGACAGAGTTTCATGTAGCCCTGGCTTTGAACTTGCTGTACAGCCACGGATAGCCTTGAACCTGTGATTGTCCTGACCCCATTTTCCCAGTGCTGGGATTACCAGCAATACCCAACACATCCAGTTTTTATGAAGTGCTGCAGTTTGAACCCAGGGCTTTGTGCATGCTGGGCAAAGGGGCTACACACCCTTATCCCTTAAAACATTAAGAAATTTAAAGGTATCAACCTACAAAGAGGAGGACAGAAGAAGCATGAAAGTTGGAGGACATGTGGACAGTGGCTGGCAGACAGGTTCAGCAAAGACACAGTGCTGTGTCTGACAGTGGGGTAAAGGTGAGATGACAGAACACACTGGACTCCCAGTTTCCTCCTTTCTCTTGAACCTGTTCTGCTAAAAGGGTAAACAGCAAGGCAGTGGACTAGAAAGCATTGAGCACAGCTGAGGACGAGACTGTCCTACAAAAATCACTTCACAGGCCCTTCCCAGCACATTTTCCATTGGTTCCTAGAAGGCTGGCAGCCTGTACTTACAAAGATGGCAAGATAGTCCTTCAAGCAGCCAAGGAGGAGCTAAAGATGCAAGCCACTTTTAGCATTTACAATCCATCCAGCTCACTCCACAGTGACCCCATTAAAAAGTAATACCAGGCTTCTACTAGTTTGGCTAGTTAGCACCCCACTATCAGCTAAGATCATACACTCAGGATCACCATGCACCAGAGGAAAGCCCTTAATCTAAAAGATGGAGACCCAAATAAGCAAGAATAAGACAACTTGAAGGATACAAATAAACCTGCAGGGAAAGTAAAACTTAAAAACAGAAAAGAAACATTTGTTAAAATCACCAACATCTTCAAAGAGATAAGAAGGTCGAGATACTGCAGCTATGAAATAAGAACAAAAGTACCAGACGGGCGGTGGTGGTGGTGGTGGTGGTGGTGGTGGTGGTGGTGGTGGTGGTGGTGGTGCACGCCTTTGATCCCAGCACTCAAGAGGCAGAGGCCAGCCTGGTCTACAGAGCAAGTTCCAGGACAGCCAGGGCTACACAAACAAACCTTGTCTTTCTTGAAAGATCAAAAAACAAAAATGCCGTCAATATTCAGAGAGCAGAAAAAGGGTTCTGAAAGTTTAAAATGATAATATAAATGAAACATCAGTGAATGGATTAGAGATGGAGTTGTGACAACCTCAGAGAAAGAGACAAAAAAAGGCTTTTAAAAAGAAGGCCAATCAATAAATTTTTTAACATATTTTAAAGAAAACTCATATTCACAGTCCATCATGTGAAAGACAGGTGAAAAAAAAAAGAAAACCAAAAGGTGGCAAATCATCATTAAAATAATTTACAAAAATTTATCTCAAGTAAAAGATACAGAGTTTCAGGCTGAAAAGGTCCACCGTGCCTATAAGCAGAAGGAGACAGGTCCTCACACAAGCAAGCATTGCCGTTTCAAATGTTCTTGTTTTAATTTTTGTGTGCTCCTGGAGATCAAAACCATGGCCTTGAACATGTTAGGCAAGTACTCTACCTGTGAGCTCCAGACCTTCAAGCATTTAAATAGGCTGAAGAAGGAGGGTGGCTAGGAAGGTGACTTCCCAGGAAAGGCCTCAGAGTTCAGGGAAGGGCCTTAGGGCAATCAAGAGAAATCATGTGGCTGCCAGGAAAAAAGGGCCAGACAAGCTGAGCACAAGACAAGGAGACAGGAAACTAGAATGCTTGACTTATCTACCCAGAAGCCAGAAACAAGGCCAACAGAGGTGGGAAGCATGGCTATGGTAGAGAAGACAAAGGTGTAGGTGCCAGTGAGACAGGAGGAATGGGGTATACAATTGCAAAGACTTTAATGACCTGGGCTCTTACTATGTGTGAGAATGAATGTTTTTACCGGGCGGTGGTGGAGCATGACTTTAATCTCAGCACTTGGAAGGCAGAGGCAGGTGGATTTCTGTGAGTTCCAGGCCAGCCTGGTTTACAAAGTGAGTTCTAGGACAGCTAGGGATACACAGAGAAATCCTGTTTCTTGTAGGGGAGGGGTGGGGAGGAGAATGGGAAGGTTTTGAGCATAGCACAGTTATTATAACCTGAAACAACCTAACCTTGTGTGTATATTCATACCTAGGAGGTATGTTTGTGGGTTTTTTATTTCAGGTTTGTTTGTTATTGTTGTTTTGTGTATGTGCACACCAGAGGACAGCCTCAGGTGTTCTTTCTCAAGCGCCAATGGCTAGATAGACCAGCCAGTGAGCCCAGGAGCGATCTGCCTGTCCCCACTTGCCCAGTCTAGGATTACAAATGCCCCCGTGATAAGTAATGGCTCATGCCTTTAATCCTAGCACTCAGAGGCAGGCAGATCTCTGTGATTTCTAGGCCAGCCTTGTCTACAGAGTGAGGTCCAGGACAGCCAGGGTTACACACAGAGAAATGCTGTCTCAGAAACAAAACAAAGCAAAACAAAAATAATGCCCAACATGACACTCAGCGCCCCCACCTCCCCCCACACACACATAAGTACTGGGAATGAAACTTAAGTCCTCAAACAGTTTATCAACTGAGCCACCTCCCAGCCCCTTATATATATTTTTGAATAATATAAAGCAGGGCCTGGGAGTACAGCTCTGAGGTAGAGTACTTGCTAAGTGTACATAATGCTACTGATTTAACTCACAGCCCCAAAATTAATCATCATAAATAATTAATAAATAGCAACAAGGAAATGGGTCTGAAAGCCAGGTGAGAGATGATCATGGACTGGACGAGAGCAGAGCACTGACTGATGTGGGAAGTAGGCAAAATTTGGACATGCTTTGAAAATAGAACAATGTTTGCTGACCATTAGATATGGCACAAGATAGAAAGAGGAAGTTGGGCCATTTATCATAAAAGAGAAAGCTATAGAAGGACTAGGCGTAGATAAGACAGACAAGATCAGGAGTTTGTTTTTGGCATTCAGTGCATTTAGAAAGCCTGTTAGAAATCTAGTACAGAAGCCAGTGAGCAGGTGACACAGCAGGGATAAATTTGGAAGTCAGTGGCATGTGGCTGATATTTAAAGCCATGAGAGAGATGATATCATCAAGGAGTAAGTGGATGAGAAGGACTCTCCAAAGACAGTAAGGAGACCTAGACAAGAGTCGTTTCCATGAAGTGCTGGAGGTAAAAGTGAAGTGAATCCAGTCCTCTCCAGAAAGTGCAGAACTGGAGACAAGCAAACAAAATACTCCCAAATTCAGTCAAAAGAGGAGCCAAGATCTAGGGTGGAGAGGGAAAGGAGTAGAGCCAAATGTTTGTTTGTTTTCATTTTATTTTTTTTAATTTTACAAGTATTCTTCCATATATGTAAGTGCAACACACCTGTGCAATGCCTGAGGCGTTAGAGTTGTGGGCCACCAACTGACTACTGTTAGCTAAACCAAGGTCCTTTACAAGAGCAGCAAATGTTATTAAACACTGAGCCATCTCTCCAGCATCCCTACCAAGCTTGTCTTAAGAGAGATGACAGCAAGTTTCTATACAGATGGAATGACCTCATGGGGTTTCTGACACCGTACAGGATGGAAAAGTATCCTTCTCCTGTAGGTAAAGGCTGAAAGCATCTAGTGCACCAAGAATAAGCAGACTAGGATTGGAGATCAGAGCTGACTAGTGTAAAGGAGGGCTATGTATAATGCTCAGAGGCGGGAACCTATGGGAAGCTCATCTGACTTCCACTTGATCAGTGAAATAGGATGCAAAGTCACTCTGGTAAGGAAGAGGAGCTGGGTGCTATAGACTTGAAGATGTAAGACTATGAAAAAAATCACTAGGAGAGGGGGTCAGTAAACCAAAGCAATGGAATATGACTGTTAGGCTGTGTCTCAGCTACCTGAACTCTTAGGACAGCAGCGTAGGCTGGTTTTTCCAGCCACATACAGTCACATAGGCGGTGGTAAACAGTGAAAACAAGGAGTGGCCTGGGCTATACCAGTATGACAAGGAAAAAAAAAAACTGTTGAATATATTTTTAGGGGGAGAATACAATGGACCATGGAATTTCACATGACTACAGAGAGACCTGAGCCCATCAGGGTCATAGGGGATATTAAACAAGAAGTATTCATTAAACTCATTAGCACTTGTCAAAACAGGAGGCTCATTAGTTATTGTCAAAACAAGATTAAAGGCCAGCCAAGATGGATGGCTTGGTGGGCAAAGGTACTTGAAGCCAAGACTGACAATGTGAGTTCAATCCCTAGGCTGATGATGTAAGCTTGATCTCAGAGACCCACAAGTGGAAAGACTGACTCTTGCATCTTGTCCTTTGACCTCCATGTGTACTGTATAGTTCTAGACCAGCCAGAACTACACAGTGAGACCCTGTCTCAAAAACAAACAAACAAGAACACAACAACCAAGGCCAAATTGATCTATATGGGAAGTTCAGATCAATCAGACCTTAAGCAAGACAAAACAAACCAAACAAAACAAAAATTTAAAACACAAAAATATAATTAGGTTTATTATCCTATCCACCTCAAATGTTTTGATGCCATATAGTCATTATAATGTCAACATTAATTTTCAAAATTACAACTACATTTGAAGGCAGGAAAGCTAAGGGGAAGAAGCATGAGGTTGAGGAGATAGAGATGAAGAGAAACTTGCTCAATCCAGACAAGTGTGTGGAACATGCCTGTAATCCCAGCAATCAGGAGTCTGGGGGTGGAGCATTGAGGGGAGTATAATACACCAGACTGGGTTGCATAGAATTCCAGGTAAGCCTGGACTGCATGATAAGATTTGTCTCCTTTTACTCCCCCAAAAGGAAACCCTTGCTTTTATAACAGTCAGCCAATACCATCTAAAACTGAAGCATCAGGAAAAAACTAGGAGATATTTGCTCAAATATCAGCTAAAAGACCAACAGTGTTTCCAAGGAGAAGAAACCTGGAACAGAGAGGCTGGTGCACTAGTTGCTTTCCCTTGTTGTAATAAAACACTGACTAAAACCAACCTGGGGAGGAAATGGTTTATTTGGTTCTCAGGTTATAGTCAATCATTGAAGGAAGCCAAGGCAGGAACTCAAGGCAGCATCTGGAGGCAGGAACTGAAGAAGACACCATGAAAGAGTGCTGCTTACTGGCTTACTCTCCATAGACTGCTCAGTTGCCTTTTTATATAACCTAAGACCACCTACCCAGGGATGGCACCACCCACAGTGGGCTTGGCACCCCCATATCAATCATTAATCAAGAAAATGTTCCAACAACATGTTTACCAGCCAATCTGATGGAGGCAATCCCTCAGCTGGAGCTCCTTCTTCCCAAGAGACTCTAGTTTGTGTCAAGTTGATTTAAAAAACAAAACAAAAAAAAACAAAAAACAAACCAAAAAAACCCCCTAACCAGTGCACTGCTAGATAGGCTGATTTTTTTTTTTTTTCATTTATTTTTTTCCAATGTTGGGAACTGGATACTGGACTTTATGCCCAGTAGGTAAGCCCTATTTTTTTTTTAATAACAAGCCTTAAAGAACTCTATGATTCTTTATCCTGTGCATATATAACTAATAAAAGTAAAACCCACAAGGCTGTAGAGATAGCTCAGCAGTTAAGAGCACTGGCTGCTCTTCCAAAGGACCCAGATTCAATTCCCAGCACCCACATGGCAGCTCACAGTTGTCTTTGACTCCTGTTCCAGAGGATTCAGGACCCTCACACAGACATACATGGGAGCAAAATACCAATGTACATAAAATACAAATAAAGTTTAAAAAAAAAAGAAGTTTAAAAAAAATTAAAACCCAAATAATAAAGATGAATTGTTCAAACAACAGATAATGATGCAACTTCTAATATTTCCTGTGGATCAATAAGGTGAAATGCTCACAATTTGTCTCCTCTCTCAGGAAAGATGCGATCTTGTTAACTGATGCTTTTGACTTCACGGATCATTGTTTAAATTCTGCACTCGGCTGTTATGATGGACATGCCTACGAACGTCTATTTGAGTGGGCTCAGAAGTCACCAGGCAATACTCAGGTATTTGAGTGAAACCCATTATAAATTATGTAAAACAGCAGAGAACAAGCAGTAAATACATCTCCATGTTTCCCATTTTAATCAATTCCGCTTAGGTTGAAAATCACTTGACACAGAGCATCTGTTTAAAATACTTTTAGGGAGTACATAAAAGAAACCAGGGGTGCGACTTGGCAGGAACTGAAATCAGCAAAATGCACAGTTCAGAATGTGCAAAGGGCATTAAGAGAAAGGCTCATTTCTAAATCATGGCTTGACATACCCAAAGGCACACACATAGAGCAGCAAGCTGGCTTTTACATTTACAAAACTAAGATAAAGCCGGGAGGTGGTGGCGCACGCCTTTAATCCCAGCACTCGGGAGGCAGAGGCAGGCGGATCTCTATGAGTTCGAGGCCAGCCTGGGCTACCAAGTGAGCTCCAGGAAAGGCGCAAAGCTACACAGAGAAACCCTGTCTCGAAAAAAACCAAAAAAAAAAAAAAAAACAAAACAAAACAAAACTAAGATAAATCATATCAGTGGTAAACTATTTTATTTTCAGCCTTTTAGCTCCATTTTATGTAAATAAAAGAGGATCAGAGGTAACAGGAAATATGAGGTACTGCCATATGTGGGCAGGAAAAGTACATATATTATAAGGGGGATGGTGATACGACTGTTCTGGATGGAATACGAGAATTCCAGTTATCCCAGCCTCACTGGACAAAGTTAAGAACATCAACCAGTAGTACTGTACTTCGAATTTAGGGAGCCCATCCTGAAAAGCAGATTTGACACAGATGATCCCAACAAGGGACCTATCTATCTATAGGCACACACAGTGTTGGGTATATTCGATTTTAAAAACAAATGTCTTTCAGATGGAAAAACTTTCTATTTAGTCCAGCTTCAGAAGGTGTCTTAACAAAGAGGTGACCAACACTCGCACTTAGCCAGACTTGCTCTTGACAGTCCGTATTCTGTTACACGTCAGAGCTTAGCTTAACATTGTCACCTAAAGTTATAACCTCAAAACGGCTGCCAGAGAGGTCAGTCCATTTCAGTCAAGTGCCATCCACAAGATAACATTGTTTTAGCTGAAGGAAATATAAACAATTTACCTACACATTCACTGCTCCTATGGTTAGCCTACTTCTAGCACATTACTTTTCTAATGATCATTCCTCTGTCCTTGCTAATGTTTAAATCCTGGCATAAAAGCAAAGCAGTCCTTCCCAATCCAGCCTGCTTCCCACGGTCTCAAGAGAGAACTATGTCCTTTGGTATTCCATAGAACCATCATGCCTCTCCCTGTTCACCTGTCAGAATGCTGAGACACATAGCTCAGACCTGTTTTATTGGCAACCCAGGCAACATTCCACTCCCCTAGATTCCTCATGGTCACCAAAGACTGTAGTGGACCATCTTGTTTTTGTTCGTTCTTAAACACTTTAATCTGGAAACCATAGCAGGTTTGTAGATATGACTGACCCATCATACTGATTCTGTAAAATGTTGACATACTTCATCCTGTTCTTTAGTCTCTACTTCCTTCTATTTGAACAAGGATGAAGCTTCTCATGACCTACATGATACAAGAGCAGCCAGTGCATCCAGACACCACAAATACTCATCAGCCAGCCTTATGTTACCTTGTTAAGTGACAGGTGCAGCAGTGTGGCTCTTTCATGAATGGCAGTTTAGAAATGTGAGGTTACAGATGACTTTGACTCCCACTTGGTCAAAATGATACTTGGTTGACTGCTAATACATAGCCACATGATTATACTTTCAGATCCTTTGAAAAGCACCAACATTTTTAAAGCCTATTTTTTGATCTGCCATAGTCTGAAGTGCAGCAGATATTTTAATAGAAAAAGGCACATTACAGGTAAAACAGCAGCTATGTTGTACCCTGTGGACACAAAAGTACAAGTAAGAATATTTCTCACTGGTGATCTTATGCTGGAAGTAAAGCGCTATATGCTAGGCTGTATGTCTTAGTGCCACAGGAGCCTCTCCTGTCTGGAGCAGGCTATGCTGAGCTTTCTCCCTAAACAGGATGACATGTGCTTTTGGCTTTGACTGATCTAGAAAACTGCCACAGAAGATTCTCCCTCTTCACATGAAATCATGTCCAAGTGATTCCCTAAGGAAGCAAGAAGGACTCATCGGGGGTCATTTCAAACCAAGAAACCCCTTTTTTTAGTGTTTAAGGGTCTTGTGTAGCCTAGGCTGGCCTTGAACTCCTAACTTCCAAATGCCAGGATTACATGTGTACATCATCACACCCCAGAATCCTAATCTCTCAGTAACTATATTGTAAAAACATGCCCAAGGAATAGTGAGAAGTGTTAAACATTCTGGTTCATTCCATCATTCAAAGAGTATTTATTGTGCAATAATGGTGTGCTAGTATTGAAGAAATGGTGGAGAACAAAGGTGTAGACCTGTGTTAAGGACCTTAGGATTTTTGTTTTGTTTTGTTTAAGATTTATTTATTACATATACAGTGCTCTGCGTGCATGTATGCCTGTGAACCAGAAGAGAGCACCAGATCTCATTACAGATGGTAGTGAGTCACCATGTGGTTGCTGGGAATTGAACTCTAGTGCTCTTAACCTCTGAGCCATCTCTCCAGCCCCCAGGACCTTATAGTTTTACTGTAAAAGAAAAGGAAATAAACAAGAAAATAGTATGGAAGACTGAAGTTTAGCTATGAAGAAAAGAACTCAGATGCTGCAGTAGAGGATGATGGGAAAGCCTATTCACACACAGAATATCAACTACCTGATTCTTTCTGGTTGCCTGTTTTGTGGTTCATGTTCAGTTTCAAAGAGCCTCAAATACTGAAGGCTTTTATTTGTATTAAATTCCAAAAACAAAGAATAAGCTGTAGGTTTTTCTTATAATTAGCCACCTGCATGCAGTTTAAAATCTAAGAAAGGAGGCTTTTTGGAAAAGTGTTTACCATATGTTCACACAATATGAATTTTAAAAATAATATGAAAAATTAAGAATCTTGGGTAATTGCCAGGTGGTGGTGGCACACACCTGTAATCCCAGCACTTGGAAGGCATGGAGGTGGATCTCTGTAAGTTCGAGGCCATCTTGGTCTACAAAGTGAGTTCCAGAATAGTCAAAGCTGTTACACAGAGAAACTCTGTCTCGAAAAACAAAACAAAAAAGAATCTTAGGTAATATTACTCTTTTAACATGAAGTACTTAATTTGAAAGTGAAGTTATTAATTCTAGAAGTGTTCTTCTAATACTGTGATTCCTGTAAACACAGGAGAACCCTGCCTATGAGAAATATATCCGACCACTGCTACAAAGCTGGAGACCCAAGCTATGAGAAGCCAACAGTACTCAGGATCAAGAAGCACTATGGTGGTTCTACGGCATACATGTAAAGATTGAAAGTGAAAGCGAAGGCAGAGTGGCTAGCTCCTCAACTCTTAGTGAGCTGGTACGTGAATGAATGTTCATCACATTATTCTACTTCTGAGTATATTTGAAATTTCTCTTTGTCTATTTGTAGTATGTATTTGGTTAAATGCTAGAATTTTCCTTTAAAAATAGCAAAAGCCAATAAACTCATTAGTCACTACTTATGTTGTTTATTTATCAAGGGTATGCTGGGATCAAAAAGTCTGATGGATGTCAGCAAGCACTCTACCACTGAGCTACCCCTGTGGCCCACAACTTACCTTTAGCATTTACCCTCAGGTTTACAGGAACACATATGCAGCCTTTCAAAGCTACCTGGATGTGCTATAATCTAAATAAAATATAAAGGCTCAGATGCAACATATCATTTTTTAAAATCAACTCTTCCACAGTAAAATGCTGTGGATATTACTCTATATAAATAAAACACTGGTGGCCAGTGACCAGGCAGGAAGTATAGGAGGGACAAAGAGAGAGGAGAATTGGGGAAACAGGAAGAAGGAAGGGGAGACACTGCAGCCACGGCCAGGACAAGCAGCATGTAAAGACTCTGGTAAGCCACCAGCCACGTGGCAAGGTATAGATTTATAAAAATGGGTTAATTTAAGATAAAAGAACAGTTAGCAAGAAGCCTGCCACGGCCATACAGTTTATAAGTGATATAAGCGTCTGAGTGATTATTTTATAAGTGGATTGTGGGACTGCAGGGCTTGGAGAACCTGGAGAGAAGCCCTCCAGCAACAGTAAAAATTATTTAAGATTTCATAAAGAGGCAGAATCATCTCAATATAATCAAATATAACCAAACTACATTTTTCATTTCATTTTCATTTTCATTTCATTCATTTTCATTTCATTTCATTTCAACTACACAACAACTACACAACAGTTATGGCATGAAATACAGCTAAGTGATGAGCACTTACCTAACATGAACAAGACCCTGGTCAATCCTTAGGACTGAGGGAAAAAAACAAACAAAACTTAAAAATCTTGCTAGCTGCTTTTATTCATAGAAGCAATCATTTACCTGCTAATAATTAGTGAACCAGAGAAAATTTGCCAACAGCAAACTTCCTTTTGGGAGAATGGGAACAAGGAAGAGAACTCAGTAATTTTTCTTTTTCCCAAACTTGAAACTAGTATTACTCCTACTTCCACAACTTTAAACATATATATGCATATATATATATATATATATATATATATATATATATATATATATATATAGTGTGTGTGTGTGTGTGTGTAAGCCAGTGGTGCCAGATCTGCCTAGAGCTAGGGTTACAGGCAGTTGTGAGCCACTGATGTGGGTGCTGGGCAACAAATTCCAGTCCTATGCAAGAGCAGCAAGTGCTCTAACCCAGAGCCTTCCACAATAGTTCTGAACCCAAATCAATTCTTCATATTGACTTCAGCTAGCTCCATGGCACATGACCAATTTGGATCTTTATTTAGGAAACCATACATCAATTTACAATAGGAGCAAATGTTCCAAACAGTAACAACTTCTCTCCAGTTCATCAATATACTGAAACTATAGCAACCGGTCAATAACAATGAAGTATCCTAGTTTGAAGATGAGGTAATCATGGGTTTCTTATATGTGTGCGGGAGAAGGGGTGGTAGTTTGGCAATCTTAAATTTTCAGAGACACATAAGTAAATATTTTCATCTTCCTTTCAAAGGGAGAATCTTAGAATAGTCTCAGAGAAGAGGAAAAGTATCTTGTCTGCCCTAGGGCCAAAACCACAGAAGTCCACAATTCCCTTAAAACAGGGAAGTTGTTATGTGATGTTCACAAACTAGAAAGTCTCACCATAATTAACACACTCCTTCCAATGAGTAACAGAATCACATCAACTCGACCATGAAATAAGCAAATGTACATACATTTTCCCAAGTGTTTCCAATCCTTCACTGCAATTTATTTCTTCTCAGAGTTGAACTTAAGCTTGATAAAAACATACATTTGCAGCTACCACAATACATGAGAATAGAATCGCTGGAGTTATTTTGTCCCCACGTGTAGCACAAGCTGGAGTGAGTCATATTCATAGCTGTGGCAGCTAAAACCCTGTAATAGTCACTGTAAATCCGATCTGAAAAGACAAAACTGTTTACCTCTGGTAACACAGCTGGCTTTATGAACTCAAATCTAAGGTTCCACTGAGTCCTGTCAACTCTATTACAAATGTGCTATAAGCAGTTTAATTGAGACATAAACAATGCATACTTTTGACAAAGAATATGATTTTCCCCTTACATAGCAATAAATACAACTCTTAATGTTCATACTCCATTTTTTATTAGATTTCTCTTTCCTGGTAGACAGTACACTTGGGAATGAAACTGTACCAGGCATAAGGTTTCTACCACAGGGACATTCTGTATTGAGAATCCAATATAAATATTTCTAGTCAGACATTTCAATGGCTACAGATATTTGGTTGCTTGATTTATATGCATAGAAAGAAACAGTTGTCAAACTGTAGGAAGCGGTCCTTAACAAGTACCAGCAGATGACTGGCCATGTTTCCTTTAATATACTGCTGCCTACTGGTCTGGAAATGAGGTCACCCTACATGATATTCTGATTTTTCTCAAAGACATCATGAATACTCTGCTTAATCTTTCATTACTGTATTTTTAGCCTTCCAGTTGAGTTAGGGACCACATTATCAGATCATTTTAGCACTGTTAAGGGTAGATTATATATCATAATGATTTTCAGATCTCTTTTTAAAAAAAAAGGTTTTTGGAGACTCTGAACAGGCACATGCATACTTGGGAACAAAACAGGGAGAAGACTGCTCACACACGGAACTTCTTTCTGGTCCTCAATGCCTTCAAATAAATACAAATATTAAAAAGGGGGGGCACACTATGATTTAAAAAACAGTAACAGTCTCTTCCATGTCCCAAGAAAACATGAGCTTACAGGAAGTTCTCCTGAGGGTTAGTGATCAGTCATCTGTCTTCCGGGCCAGTCTACAGAAAGTCCAGTTGTGCTCTACTGTGTTCTCATTGGCCCGCTCGCTCATGTGATGCACCCGAGTATTTCGGATAGTGAAACCTTGCTTTGTAATGTATTCCATCAGGTGGACCCGGAGAGAGACTTCCTGGTGATAATCGCATGGTCCAAAGGTGAAGGAAACCTGGCAGTCTCTCGTGTCCATCATGTGCTTATTCCACTTGGTGAAATAATTTGAGATGCCTTCTAGTAAGGAATGGACCTTGGTGGTGATGGTTAATTGAGTTATGATGACAGCCACTGGATTGGAATATTTAGAAAGCTTCCGAGTACTAGACAGCTCTACAACTTCTTCAAAAGTATCCATAGGATACAATGGCTTAGGGTCATTGAGACACTGAATTAAGGGTTCAATCTGGTAAAAATCAGCTTCTTTCCGAAGCAGATCAAATTCCTTAAAATCCAAGGGGAGGGTCAATTCTGAAGTTCGTAAGAAGTTGAGGACATAACGGAAAAGAGGTCCATCTCGATCAATGAAGTAATTGCCTTGAGGGTCTCGGGCTGTGGGGAAGTCCCCCCCAAACATAGCTCCAAGCATGGAATCTGGGTAACGTGTCAATGTGGTAAGGGACGTTGTGTACAAGTGTCCACCTACATTCAACGTGACTGGGTCAGTCATCTGAAATTAAAAAAACAATCAGTCACCTGAAACCTTAAAATCTTAACTTCAACAAATTAAGAAAATAAATACCAATAAGCAAGCACAAGATTCCTTCAAGCGTGTTGGGGATTTAGCTCAGTGGTAGAACACTTGCCTAGCAAGCGCAAGGCCCTGAGTTTGCTCCTCAGCTCAAAAAAAAAAAAAAAAAAAAAAAAAAAAAAAAAAAAAAAAAAAAATCCCTTCAAGCTATATCTGGCAGTTATAGGGTGCAAAATGGCTTTACTTTCAATAATAAAACTCACCCAGGAGAAGGGCTTCAACATTTGCTCTCAAATCACATAAATCTAATCTTTTAAAAGTTACTCTACTCCTGCCAGGTGTGACCTTTAGTATCATACAGTCAAGTCCAGACTCTGTAGAGGTTTTGGGTTAGATCTGCCTGCCTCTACCTCCCTAGTGGGATTAAAGATATGTGCCACCACATTTGACATGACCTTAAGATTTTTTAAAAATTTAACAGAAGCTAGAATAAAAATAAGCTGATAATGTAGCAACAATTAAATCTGGGACTTCTTTGGGTTTTTCTCCTCAAAGGAGACATGTATTTTTTTTTTTTATTTTTATAGACAAAGTTTCACATAACTTAGGCTGGCCTCACATTCACTGTGTAGCTAAGGGTGGTCTAGAATTTCTGATCCTCCTGCCTCTGCCTCAATCCTAAGACCACAGGTGTGCACCATCACACCCAGCTACAAAATCTGTGTATGTATTTATTTTATGTGTGTGAGTGTTGGCCTGCATGTGTGTATGTGCACCTCATGCAGGCCAAAGGTATGGACGGGTCTAGGAAATGGAGTAACAGGTGGCTGTGAGCCACAGGCTAGATGCTGGGAATCAAACCCAGGTCCTCTGCAAGAGTATAAGTGCTCTCAACTGCTGAGCCATCTCTCCAATGCCAAAATGTATCTTAAAGACAAAACTTTGTTTAGAATTAATCTTGGTAATTTTCTTCATGGAAGCAACAATTTCTTTTTCTTTTCTGGCTTTTGTTTTTGTTGTTGATGAGATAGCATCTTACTGTGAAGATAAAGCAGGCCCAATCCTCACAAACCTCCTGCTTCTACCTCCCAGGTGCTGATATTACAGGCCTGTGCCATCATGCCCAGGAAATAAGTTCCCAAAACTAAATTAAAATATATAAGGTTTGGTGGATACAATCTAGCCTATGTCTAGCCCTAAGCTACCATATACCCAAGGGCTGGTAGCAGCTTCAAAATGTCATAACCTGATTGTGTATTCACTTTTATAACATTAATGCTGCAATCTGACCTTTAATTCTAAGAAGGAAGCTTCTCAAAATAACACACCTCCAGCTTTAGAAATCCTATTTAAGAAAAAAAAAAATCAAACACGGTCTTCAGGTTCTAAGAAAGTGAAGTATTTCTTACCAGATGAAGAAGGAAACAGGGAGACATAGACACATGTGAAAACTGCATGTGAGAAGAAACTCCTTCTACCTATTAATCTCTTTACTACATACAACAAAGAATTCTTCATTCCATTCTCCCCAGTCCTTTGGACATTCCAGTCAATGAACAGAGAATTTAAAAAGTAATATACACCAAAGACCAAAGCATCACGGTCTACCTGACATTAGTGATTATAAATAGTTACTAGGGGGTAGAGAGATGTCAGGAGTTAAAAGCAATGTAACTCAGTGGACCTAAGTTCCATTTCCAGTACCCATGTCTAGGTGGCCCATAGCAGCTCCAAGAATCATATGCCCTCTTCTGGCCTCCAAGAACACTGCTTCACCATACATAATTGAAATAAAATAAAATTTTAAGCTATTTGGAGAATATGCATTGAGTCTTTCACTAAAACATCAAACCAAATAAAAATGCTCACCCCAAATACATCTAGACAAATTAGATGGAGCTGCACAAATTCATAGTTTTCATCCATGTAAGATAAGCCTATGAATGTGCAACTGAGAAAGACATCAAAATCATTTGCCAGCCTTCAAAGTGCAAGAACCACTCACCATATAGCCCCAGTCTCCATTATCCATCTGCTCCAGCACTGCGTCTTCAGGAGCCCAGGAGCCAGAAGACTCTGGAAGAAGAAAAACAAACACATAACTATGACAATGGAGAACAAAGGCTATTCTGCCCAAGGTAACAGATCAAACTTTACAAAGACTAGAACCTACATCGGGCCAAAAGTGTGGGGAAGAAAGCTATGCCATGCTGTGTCCTTACCTCTGGAGCCCACTGGGCACAAAGAACTAGCCTATACTTGGAGAAAGGAAAGGATCATTCAGTCTCTCACTCTCGGCTGGCAAGATGGCCCAGCAGGTAAAGCTGCTTACCTGGAAACCTGACTTTGATCCCTGGGACCCTCATGGTGGAAAGATAAAACTGACTTCCACAAGTTGTCCTCTGACCTTCACACACACACACACACACACACACACACACACACACACACACAGTCACACGCACCACATGTAATAAAAAATCTGACAAATTCTGCCACTCTTCTCTGAAGATGTAACTTTTAGATTTTCAGAGAACATTATGATTAGGTCTACAACTTTACATTGATTCAGACCTATAAGATGCTTTACATCAAAAAAGTCATTTAAGAGAAGGGACGGGGGTGGGGGTGGGGGGTGTTCTTTTGGATCAGCATGCCAGTAGTATAAACTAAGCATATCAGAAAGCATTTAAAATCATGAGTTTCAAAAGTAATGGTCACTTTCCCAGGGAAAAACACCAGAATATTATTTTCTTATAATATAAAAAAAACGAATCGGCTTAATAATGAAGTATTTCTCTTTGTATATTCATCAAAACAGACAGAAATCAATTTAAATGCCACACTGTTAAGGCACAATTTGGTACAAAAAGAACCTTACAGACCTGGCTGAGGGTCCCTCAGCCAACACCATTGAGAGCCAGGCTTAGGCCACTGGCAAATGCCCCTGTACTAATGATGCCGGCTTCAATCTGCTTTTATCTCCAATTCAAGGGCACGCCACAGTTCCCCAGCTACTGAACTGCCTTCATCAGTTCCCTCTCACACACACTATTCCCAAAATCAACCTGCAAAGCAAATTGCAAAGCAAATTTCAAAATCTAGCAAAGATGCCAAGAAACATGGATTCATCAGTCCTTTCACCAGGAAAAGCACCAGCTTTGTATGAGGTCTTTGAAGATGCATTTTTCCCATTTTTAGTGGAATCTGGTCCCCATTTCCAGAACAAGAACAAGCCCTGGCTAGAGAAGATCACAAAGGCTCTTTCTCAAAAGGTCACTCAGGCATGTAGAGAACATTTGCATAGCACAGCAGGGGCTGAAATCGGAGCCTGCAGGAGCTATTCCTCCACCTTTACAATTTCTTCAAAGCAAACAAGCTAAAATGTGTACCAGAGGAGACGCAGTCAGCTGTCATTCTTTACTCTCAGCAGCTGGGTACAGACAGTCAGGCCTCCACATACTATAGTGAGATGGAACAAACATAAGACCAGAGCTATCTTACCTTTTCATTCTCTGACTTACTCCACAAACCACATCTGATGTAAATGGAAGAAATGAGCTTTACCAAGTTTTTGGTTTCATTACTAATAACAACAAATCAACAATGAAGTGAGTTAAAAGGCAAACTCACACACATAAAATAAATACATACACAGATTTTGTAGCTGGGTGTGATGGTGCACACCTGTGGTCTTAGGATTGAGGCAGAGGCAGGAGGATCAGAAATTCTAGACCACCCTTAGCTACACAGTGAATATGAGGCCAGCCTAAGTTATGTGAAACTTTGTCTAAAAAAAAAAAAAAAAATACATGTCTCCTTTGAGGAGAAAAACCCAAAGAAGTCCCAGAGTTAATTGTTGCTACATTATCAGCTTATTTTTATTCTAGCTTCTGTTAAATTTTTAAAAAATCTTAAGGTCATGTCAAATGTGGTGGCACATATCTTTAATCCCACTAGGGAGGTAGAGGCAGGCAGATCTAACCCAAAACCTCTACAGAGTCTGGACTTGACTGTATGATACTAAAGGTCACACCTGGCAGGAGTAGAGTAACTTTTAAATTCTTTCCCCAGTGCCTCAATAATCATGCAACCAAAATTTATTTTAGGACTACTATCATGGGGCAGGGGAGCTCATGTGAAATACAGACACACAGGAATAAGATAGTGTAACCCTGACCTCGTGGAGCTTTCGATCTATGAAGGAAGGCAACATGCAACAACTGAAGTCCACAATATAATCCTAAACTGCTCTATACTAAGAAAGGACTGGTGGAGCCCTCAGGAGGAAGAGACCTAGACTCCAAGTGGGAAAACGCAGGGCTGAGAGAAGAGCTGGCCGAGTGGGACAGGTGCAGCCTGAGAAGTGTTCTAGAGTCTTTCTGCTGGGGAGCACAGTCCTGTTTAGTTTTAAGATAAAGAGGGAGGAACACCTGAACAAGAACTTGTGTTTTCTGACTCCTAGTCTAGATTTTTCCAAAAGCCCCTCCTATAGTAGAAATTCAAAGAACAAAATACAAAAAAACAAGAGAGTGAAAGCAACTTTGTACTCCCTATAGTCAACTATTAACTCCATCCACCTGGCACTTTATTTACAATTTTACAAAAACTTAGGCTAACTAACTAGTTATAATGAGTCTGTACAAATTTCCACCACTAAAAAAAAAAAAAAAAAAAAAAAAAGGCAAGAACCTACTCAGTAGTGTGACCGACTGATGGCTGCTGTCCCATCTTAAGCAACAGGAAGAATTTCAGTTCATGAACATTCAAATGGCTCATGAGGAATGCAAGCCCAAAACCTAAGAAAATCAGCAATGTCACTGCTCTGGTTTTTTGTTTGTTTGTTTGTTTGTTTTTGTTTTTGTTTTTTTCAAGACAGGGTTTCTCTGTGTAGCTTTGCGCCTTTCCTGGAACTTGCTTTGGAGACCAGGCTGGCCTCGAACTCACAGAAATCTGCCTGCCTCTGCCTCCCAAGTGCTGGGATTAAATAAAGGCGTGCACCACCACCGCCCAGCAATGTCACCACTCTTATGCCAGGACTAACCTTTCATGTTTATGTCTTCACTTCTAAATCAAAACAAGATAACTTCTTGTGCAAACATTAAAACAAACAAGCAAAAAATTAGATGTTTCTGAATCTCTTCCATAGGAAAAGCCAAGGTCTGGCTACAAACATATAACGTTCCTCAAGCTTAATAATTTAGGAAAGCGGTCATGGAAATGTACGTGTTCCCTCCCTCCTTTCTTTCCTTCCTTCCTTTTTTCCTCCCTCCCTCCCTCCCTCTCTCCCTCCCTTCATGTGTGGGGGTTGGAGGCCGAGGCACTTGGGCCAGGTTGCACCTTACTATGAAGCTAGCTCCGTGATCCAAGCTCAGGTTTCTTAAAAAGCACCTCAAGGCCTTGTATGTAAAATACATCAAAATAAAATGAGACAGTCTCTGCTAGTCATTTCCAATATAACTAAACTACCTAAAATAATAATAATAATAATAAATTATTTACTAATAAACTCAAAAAGGGAAAAACGTACTCTTGATTCATTTAAAAATGACCTCTGCGCCTTGCTTGTAAACATCTGCTGCAGTGGAGCATCCCTACAAGAATCCTAGAGACAGGGAGGGGCAAGATTCTTGCTTATCCAACAGCCAGGTTCTGAGCTGATAACTATGAGGGACATCTCAGACATGGATGCAGTAACAAATAGCCGAGAAGACTTTCCAGAACAGCTTCAGTCTCTCCCACTGAACCCTTCCCAGGGTGCTAACAATTCAATTCCTTTTCATCTTCTCTCCCATCCGGCACAATCTGCAGTGGAGGACTTAATGAGAAGTTTAAATAACCACAAGCCAGGCAACAGAAGGCCATCAAGTGGGCATCAAACAGGCCTGTTTTACTTGAGGGGAAGGTAAAGAAATACTTTTTAATAAAATCTGTGAGACAGTCCTCATAAAATTCCTTTAAAAGTATTTCCCTCACTAAAGATCCTGCAACCAAACAACAACTATAAAGTTCAAAGAAAGGCTTTCTGACTTTGTAAAATCAGTTCATCTGAAAATATCTGACCTTTGATACAAATAAAACTCATATCCTAAAGACTAAGCTTCTAAGGTTATTGTAGCTAGTGTATAAACGAATAGCATGTGAGAAGGTAGTTAAGAAAAACAAATCCTGAAGAATTTCTAGGAGGCTGAAAGAAATTATGAACTTACTGACCTAGCAAATCTGAAGAATGCACAATTCAGTAAGCTAACTGCTTAAAACCATGTGAGAACCCCAGTGGCATCCTTCTTAACACAGCAAAGCGGCACTAGGGGCTACAATAAATTAACACAAATATTCTAGACTTTCTTACGCTATAGACTGAGGCTCCCCAGGTCAAAAGTCCTACTCCCATGCAATAGTCTACACGCTGTAATGCTAAGGAGTAATACAACAGTAATCGCTTCCTTCCCAGGGTTTCTGAGTAGCCCTTTCAAGTGCTTTTCTACAGGGACCTCTGGACCTGGTATCCCCAAACAAGGACTCAGTAAATTCTCTCCACCTATACTTACCTTCCAAATTGCCTTTGTACTAAGTTTCTCTGTTCTTGGAAACATGGGAGTTTGAAAGTGAAATATTTTTTATAATAGTTGGTTCAATGGCATCTAAAGGAGTCATATGAGTTAACATCCACACACAGGCCAGCACAAGCTGCCAAGCACACCAGGATAATGGAATTATAAAACTAAATTACCGATAACTAAACCAGAGATGGACTTTTTTTCTCTTTCTCCCCCTCTCTCAATCATGTGGGCTAGAAAAAAGGAGATGAAGGCAGAAAGCAGAAAGTCTTACAAGAAATTATAAGTTTTCTAAAGTATCAAAACAGAAGAATACACACACTCTCCAGTTAAAGTGTTGTCAGAGTACAAAAAAATAAAACCATAAAATTCCACTTCCCCTTAGTTTCCACATAAAATGGGCAATTATGACCTTCCCAGAACTAAACACAACATAGGTAAAACTAGCTGGCAGGGCAGTGATGAGGAATGGAATTCTGAAGTCACTGTGCTGCCTCCCAGCAGAGAAGGGCTAGCTATGAGTAAATGAGAACCTGAGTAAATCGCTCTTTACTCTTGGAAGCACAAACAAAATTTGAGTAGCGAAGTCAGGCACAGTGGCAAACACGGAGTTCAGTCTGTGCTCCCAATTGCCCAGGCCCTCCTTTCCCAGGAGTTCCCGCAAGGGCTGCCTGCGATAGGAAGAACTAGGTAAAGGATATCCCAGCGCTCACAGACACATGAGCTCACGGAACTTCTAGAAAGCATGACTCAGGGCTGTCTCCAAGATAAAGCAGAACACAATTATATGTGGTCCATTTAAAATAGACCCCAGCTATTAAAATTCAAGATACACCGAACGATTCATAGGAATGATTATAAGACTGCTTTATATGATACTGTTTCCGCTAAAATGTGCTTGACGAACATTCGAGCCACAAACCTTACTGATGGCATCCTCTATGGCTATCTTTCTTTCTAAGGCATTACAGAAAAACGAAGAATCCGTTCAGGCACCTCGTTCTCAAGGGCGATTCTCCTACCCCACCTACCTGCCCGCCTGGACCTTTGCTCTTTTGAAAACACTTCCCGGTTTCAGGCCTGTGCTACCCCAGCATTATTAACCTACTAGAATATTTGCAACAGAGAAAAAGAAGAGCCTGCCAAGGGTGATACGTTGGAGACAGATGCTTGGGATATCCCAAACATTCTTAGCCAAACCAGATCACCCCGGGTCTATTTGTCACCCAAACCCCTTGCATCACCAAATACTGCAACTGGGTTTATCAACTTGCTGTGTGAACTGGTGTACTGAACAGAAACATGACAACTTCAGCAGAATATCCAAACAGGATCTCAGTCACGCTTCGTTTCTCCGTCCCACCCCCAGACACAGCCTGCTCTGCCATCGCCCAGCAGGTGCTGCAGGGGCTCCCCACGACCTCGCCATGGTTCACCTCTGACACCCAGCACTAAAACACCGTGACATTCCAAAATCCCAGCAGAAAGCTACAATCTGTGCAGAAAACCCCAAAGGCGGGGCTTTAAACTAGGGCAGTGCCGACTAATAAGCGCCACTCCCCAAAAACAATCCTTTCCCCGCAGAACCCGCGGGGCCGGGCCGGGCCGCACTCCGCGGTCGCCCGCAAGCCAAGCCCGGCCGGCCACGCGCACCGAGCCCCGAACCCGAGAGGGAGCCCGGAGCCCGCGGCGGCCGCGCGTCCCCGGAGTCCCCCGCCCAGGCCCCGCCGCGGGCTCGCGCCGCCCCCGCCGTTCTCCTCAGCCCGACTTCCCGCAGCCCCGGCCCCACAGGCCCGGCTCCCGCCCCACTCACTGCGCGAGCGCAACGGCGACCCGTCCGGGAGACGCCGGCGGCCCGAGAGCGCGAGCGCGGGGACGAGCGAGCCTGCGCCCGGCGGCGGTGGCAGCGGTGGCAGCGGCGGCGGCGGCAGGGACGACTAAGCCGGCGCCCGGAGTTGCGGCTCCAGCTGCCCGGCGCGGGCGGCGCCTTCTCAGCAGAGTCGCGGCGCCGAGAGCGCGGACGCCCCCTGTCGGCGGCGCGGGGCGGAGGCCGGGGAGCCGGGCGGCCGCGGGCGCTCTGGGCGCTGCGGGGTCGGCGTGGTCACGCCGGCTCTGCAGCAGTCCCGAAGCCCCGCCTCTGGGCCGCCCCTGGCCCCGCCCCGCCCAGGACTCCCTCGAGGAGCCCCGCCCAGACCCCGCCCCTAACTCCGCCTCTGCACTCCGGCTGTAGTCATCCCTGCCGCCGGACTCTCTTCCGCGCGTGCCATGGCCATCGTCTGTTTTTGCAGCCTTTTCTCCTCAGCTGTTTTCACTAAGTTGATAGACCTCATCGTATGCTGGGCTTGGAGAGTACACTCAGACCGAGGAGAATCCCGAGACTCAAGAAAGCAGCCAGTAGACAGAATAAAACAAGTTCGAATCCTGTTGGGAGGGGCCTGACTAGAAGGCTGCCTCGGAGAATTAGGGAAGAGGGACTCCTGCTTTCCGATGTGAGGCTCTGTCTATATGGCCAGAGCCCCCACTTTGTACATTAATGGCTGTGAGGGACCTCCTGTCCGGCCTTTGGGAAAGAAAGAACAGCCGGTTAGAAGGGCAGAGCTAACATCATCCTGTACAAAGCCTCTGAGGAGCTTGGCCTGGATGGGGCTGGCAAGGATTCTGTCCCCACTTCAGGAGGGAGGCCAAGGCGGTAGGGCTAATTGGACTTGATGTATAGACGAGTTCCAAAAGCCTTTCACTTCTGGCTAGTTGGATCGCGATCCACTTCTACAAGGATGAAAAACCACTGGCCTTAGAAACTCACGTGGGCCAGGCATGGTAAAGGTGGTGCATCCCTTTAATCACAGCACTGAGGCAAGCAGGTAGGTCTCTTGTGAGTTCTGGGTTAGCCTGGCTTACATAGAAAGCTCCAGGCCAGCCAGGCTACATAATAAGACTTTGTCTCAAAAGAACAAAACAGAAACTCACCTGGTTTACACATCTGCATGTTTCTGAGGTAATTCTGGAATCTAGTTTTTATGGATATGATCTTGAGGGTCATATCTAATTTTCTCCAAAAATCAAATTGATAAGTTAAATAAGTAACATGGACTTCAACATAATGGAGGGCTACATTGACATGTTCACTAAGTGAGAATACAAACTAAGTAAGTTTACTGGGAAATGCTTCTACAAGTCAGTATACAAAATAATGCATGCAGTATTCTAACATTGATTTTTATTTTTTATTTGTTTGTTTGGGGGAGGCTATTTTGTTTTGTTTGGATTTGGGTTTGCTTTTTTCAAGACAAGGTTTTCTCTGTAGCCCTGGCTGTCCTAAAACTCACTCTGTAATGACTGGCTTCCAACTCAGATCTGCCAGCCTCTGCCTCCAGAGTACTAGGATTAAAGGCCTGTACCACCACTGCCCAGCTAATGTTAATTTTTAAATGAATATACATAGACAAAATTTTGAATGATAAACCATTGAACATAGTGTTCCAAAGTAATAGGCTACAAATATCAGTGATTAGTGACTTATTCTTTTTTTTAAGATTTTCTCAAAAATTTTGTGTGCATGGGTGATTTGTTTGCCGCAGAAGCTTTGCACAGGGTGATGTTAGCTCTGCCTTTCTAACTAGCTGTTCTTTGCTTGCCAAAAAGCCAAAGAGGTGGTCCCTCACAGCTGTTAATTTACAGAACTGCCTGTAAAAGCAGCGGCTCTGACCATAGACAGATCTTTCATGTAGGGGTGCTACCGTGTGCAGTGCCCATGAAGGACAGAAGAGGGAGTTGCATCCCCTGGAACTGGCCTTATAGATGGTGCTTAGCTACTATGTGGGTGCTGGGAATAGAACCCTGAGCCTCTGGAAGAGCAGCCAGTGCTCTTAACTGTTGATCCATCTCCCCAGCCCCTACTTGATACTTCTTAACGTTCTTCTGAATTTTATTCATTTTCTAGAATATGTGGATATTGTATTTACAGTCAGAAAAAATACAATGAGTATGTATGCTTGTCTTTGTGGTACTAAGGATTGAACCCAGGACCATACAAACTAAATGTACCCTCTACTGCTAAACTACACCACTGATCCACAATGTACTCAAAGAGAGAGAAAAAAAAAAGGAAAGAAAGAAAAGAAAAAAAGAGAAAGAAAATACAGAAATCACTCATGCGATCTCTAGGATTGCTGTCACTACAATTGCTTCTGATTTACTGATATCCCTGGAAGATTCACCTCCTCTATTTCTCCAAATAAAGACCTTTTGTTTGTTTGTTTTTCAAGACAGGGTTTCTCTGTGTAACCCTGGCTGTCCTGGAACTCACTCTGTAGACCAGGCTTGGCCTCAAACTCACAGAGATCTTCCTGCCTCTGCCTCCTGAGTGCTGGGATTAAAGGTGTGCGCCATCAGCGCTGCTGGCTTTTTTTTTTTTTTTTTTTTAAGACAGGGTTGGTTGGGCAGTGGTAGCATGTGCATTTAATCCCAGTACTCAGGAGGCAGAGGCAGAGAGATATCCGTGAGTTCGAGGCCAGCCAGGTCTATAAAGCGAGTTCCAAGACAGTCAGGGCTGTTAGAAAGAGAAATGCTGTCTTGAGAAGGAGGAGGAGGAGCAGGAGGAGGAGGAGGAGGCAGCAGCAGGGTTATCAAGTAGACCAGGCTGGCTTGAAACTCATAGAGATCCTCCTACCTATGTGCTGAGATTAGAGGCATTGTGCCACCACACCCAGTTAATTCTGATAATTCTTGTCTCAAAGGTTATATAGATATTATAAATTGCATTTTCAAATTTATAATTTATTAAAGTGACTTTGACTTTTTGTATAATAACATTAAATTATATATATTATATATCCAGCAAACTTAACTCTTAGTTTTAATAAGATTTAAGGTATATTTAGATTTTCTGTATAAATAACCATCGAGTCCAAAAGTAATAGCAACTCACAGCTCCTGTCTAGTCTTTATCTAATTTTTTCCTTTTTTCTGCTGACTAAATTCGCACACATTGAGCTGAATACCACCCGTGACAATAGGCATCATTACGTTGTTTTGCTTCTAACATGTCACCACTAAGTATGGTGTTGGCTATCAATTTTATCAGAGAAATCTTTGTAGAGTTAGGAAGCATCTGCTTTGCTATGAATGGGTGCTAATATAAGTTCTAGTCTTGAATTGTTGTTAAACTATTCATAGATTCTTGATGATTTATTACTTTTTTCACTATACTGTTGAATTTTCTTGGCTAGTATTTTATTAGGGTATTTTGCTTCCATAATATGAAAGAGACAGGCCTACTTTTGTACATTGTTTTTATATTACATTATTTTGTATATCCTTATGCCGTTTGGCTATCCAAGTAACCTGAGACTCTTAAACTAAGAAATTGTTGCACACAGCAGAGCTGCAACAGGGGTTTTCTGTAATTTAGTTCTGTAAATCATCCAGAGCTCTTGGTCAGGGATTGAGAGTGGAAAGGTTGCCCTGGTAACTATTTGACTCCAGACAACTCAGGGTTGCAAGGCTGTAGGGGAACACCAGCTCCTGGCTGGCAAATCCCCACCCATGCACCCACACTCCAATGATTCCTAGGACTCTTATTTTCCTGTGTAGCCTTTAGGTATCAAGGCTCCTGTGCTGAAGAGAGTCTGGATGGTCTTGTCTGCCCCAAGGCTGGGCTAGCCTGGAAGAGGCCATTACTATGGCAGCTGCAAATGCATAGGGAGGGAATCCAGACCAAAAGGCTGGGAGGCAAAGACAATGGAGAAAAGAGAGCCACAGCTGAAAAACCTGACCATGGAATTCAGCCTGCCATTCTGAGTTATTCTTTACCTCATTGCTGGTTGGTGGACCTCACCTCCCACTTGTCAGAGAATGTTGCATCTTCAGTGGAACTCCCAGGATCCCTCCTCTACCTGCTCTGGATTTACCTGCCTTTCACTGTTCTTTCTAACTAAGATGGCTAAAGGATTCTCTTTCCTGGCCAGGTGATGCCCACCTAGGTCCATCCCTGTTTCTAGCCCTTTAGCCTCCCTAGAATGAGTTCTTCCACTCTGCCTCTGCCTACTCTGTCCAGATAAACAGCCACAGATCTCTCCCTTGACCTAGTGACCCCTCCCTTTATTCTTTTTTGATACATCTTCCTGTTACAAATCCAGTCTCCTCATAGGGCCCACCTCCTACTTAAATTGGTCTTGCTAACACTAGTAGGACCTTCCTTGGTATTGAACAATCATGACTCAGGCCTCGGAGGTGGAGGTACCCAGTGTCCTGGGATGCCATACTCTCTGCTTTCCCCCTTTTCTCTCTCCTCTCAAACTCAAAAAGACTTCTCTTGCTTTTCCCATTCTTTACACCCAAGTTTTGATGGCAACCTCCCCTCTCTATCCATCATTCTCCCCAGACTGGCTTCAGCCATTTCTATGAAATTCATGGTTGTTTCTAAACCAAGCATTCCCAGATCCATAACACCAGCCCAGCCTCTTCTGACCTCTAGAGTGGAAGATCTTGCATATATGACAGCCCCAACAATGTGCCAGACACTATAGGAAGTATCCCTGCAACAGTTAGTTATCTCTTGCTTGGTAACAAATCGTATCAAAATATAGGCGTTTACAGCACCTAGTTATTACTCATGGTTTCAGGGCCTAAGAGCTTGCAGTCCACCCTTCATCAGGGGTTACAGTCATCAGAAGACTAGAGAATTCACCCCTTCACTCATGTGACTTTTAGACTTTTCTTTGCCACATGCGCTGCTCCTGACAAATGACAGCCAACATCCTCAGTGTAAGTGACCTGCTAGACAGTAGCCTTGCAAGCCAACCTCAAAAGTGATATGCCCATATTGTTTTGGTCTTACAGACCAAACCTTTTACAATAGGGGAGTTGTGAATAGCAGTAAGTAGAGGTCATTGGGGCCTACTCTGCAGGCTGCCACAACTGCTGTGAGGATTGACTGGCCTCCCCTACCTACCGTACACACGAGAAAACTACATGGGATGAGTGAGAGCATCAATGAAGCCACTGGGCTGAGAATGTAAAGTGGGGGTCGGTTACAGCTACCTCTGCTTAGCTTCATGTGGTTCTTCCTCTCTCACAGCCCACCATTTGCCAGCCCACCCCCAGCTTCATCCTTGATAACTTCAAAGCACACTCTTACTCTTCCACCACCCTCCAACCTCCTCAGCCCTGGCTAAGCTCAGAAAATGGTACCACTGTCCTACCATCTGCCAAAACCAGCAGCTTTGAGTCATGCCTGCTCCTCCCTCCCCCTCACTCCCCACTGCCAGGAAGCACAGGCTTGCCAAGTCTCCCTCTAAGCACAGCCGGCATCCATCTCTCCTCCTCCCTCTTTGTATGCATCACCAATTGCACCAGGCCATGCCATCAACAGTACCATTATGGACATCTGTAGAAGCATTCACTCTGGTCTCCCTCGTTTTTCTCTGCCTCACACCTCCATCTGTCCTTCTCTCTTCAGTATGAGTCACTCAAAACTGACTGTGTCGTCCTGCTTGCTTTATATATCCTGCAGTGTTTCCCTGGACCTAGACCCCTGGGTGTAGTCTGGTCCCACTCACTTGTCCAGCCTCCTCCCCTGATCTTCTTTCTTCTGGTTGGGTCCTTGCCTCTCTCACAGTTCTATTCTGAGACCTACTGCCCGTTTGTCCATGTCAGGAACACCATGGACAAATCTGCTATTCCCTATATCCAGAACACTGTGTCCTAGCCTTTGAATTTCCATTTCCTCCTTCCCTCTGTAGCATACTGTCACTTTCTGACCTCCCCCAAGAGTCTCAGGTCCTTCAGCTATAAGTTGCACAGGGCCTGCCTTCCCTCTCTTTGCCTCTCTGCTTTTCAGTTGGACTGTGAACTCCCTAAAGGCAAAGGCAGCGTCTGTGTGACTTAGAACAGCACCATACAAAGAGAATGAGCCACACCAGCGCCAGGTACTTCTCACATACTCAACAGCGGTGTGACAGTTTGGGGCGTTCTCTGCGTTGCTCTTTTCTCCCAGGTTCCTCCCACTCCAGTGGAGTCGACAGCGTTCCTTTGATTTGAGTCCTGGGATACCTCCTCCACTGTAACTTCCAGGTCTTCGCATATGCTGTTCCTTTGTAGGCTTACCCTTCCTTTCTCTCTGTTCATTGGGGTAACTCCTATTCATTCATCAGCAATGTGGACTGCCAGATTTAGCAAATGAAGACAGGACACTTGGATCAATTTGGAGTTTAGCTTAGCAACCTTTTTAATATAGGTATGCCAACCACTGTGCTAAACACATCTTATCTTCTGTCTGGCAACCACATCAGGAATCAACACCACTGATTCCCTCTTCAGGCCTCCAAACTGGCAGTTTGGCTAACATAATGGTGATAGAGGTAAAGAGGAAGAAGAAAAGATGGATCCTCTGCTCACCTTCTATCCCCACTCTAGGCTCTGAAACTAACCCCCTGCTTGCCCCTGCCAAGCACAAACCTGGTCTACAGAGGGAAAACATAAAAAGCAACAAGAAGCAAAACAAACAAAAAACAAAAAAAACGAAGTTAAGGAGATGACAAAAGAATCCACAAATGAAATACTGCCGGGAAGACACGAAGCAGGCAGAATGTTCTGGACAGCTGCAGTAGAGAGCTCCCCTCTTAGCTTTGTGTCTGTTTCTTAGTCCCACCACCCTCCACCTCAGAGCATCAAGGTACCTATGAAGCAGAAATGACACAAAAAGAAAGTGTCTGGATCCCTTCAGTTTTCAAAGTCAGCCACATGAGCATTAGAATGGCCGACTCCAGAAGGATCAAGGCCCTAAGGATGCCAAAGCAGGGAGGCACTCTCAGAGGTGAGCATGAGGTCAAGCTGCTGTGGAAATCCAAGACAGTAACCTGAGGGCTGAAGCCACACTCTCATGTCAACTCACATTACCTCCCACAGCCCCTCAGAGCTGAAAGCGTCCCTGGGGACCACAGTGGTAGACACCCCACTAAGGCAGCTGATTGCATAGATTCTCTGGACTCAGATTTGGCTGAATAGCTCTGTCTCCCCATCAGTCCCAGACCCTTTCTACATGTGTCCCAGCCCACAGGGAACCCCTTTGGCAGTAAGGACCTGGAAGCAGCAGTTTCCAACACCTCCCCCACTTCCAGCCACAGAGCCACTTAGGTAAGTTTGGCAAGAGTGTTTTTCCTTTTTATAGGATTTATAATTGCCTGCTGTTCCTGGCCTTCTCTTTTAATCAGCTTCCAGAACTCTGCTGGGAGTGACAGAACCAGAGAAAGGAATCTGGTTCTCACCAGTATGAGGCCTGTGGGTGTCCTTGGATGTCATCAGCCTCTTTACCATTATGACTTGAGTAATTATAGAGAATGCCCAGGACTCAGAAGATCCAGATTCTCTCTTTAGCCCCATGAGTGTCTCCACATGTCAGCTTTGAAAAGTTTCCTGGTCCTGACAGGCCTTCTGTGTCACCAAAGCTGCATCATCAGCTGGCCTGTAGAAGGCTTATAAGAACTCCGGATTCTGAATCTCCTCCCTGGCTGCTCTAGAACCCACATACGTCAGTCCCACATTTTCAGCCTTGCTTTGCCCTCTTACCCCAGTCCTAATCCAAGGCTTCCTCACATGTCTGTTAGTTTAACAGACATGTTCGCGTGCAAAGCCCTGCCTTTGCCTGTTCGTTCCAGCCCCTCTCAGGCTGCACCTCTCCAGTCCTGAAAGTCCCTGTTGTCATGCTTCTTCCTGTGCGCCTGTGTCCTCCCTCAACCAGCAAGAGCCATCCATACACGCTCCCCACCTCAAATGCAGGAGTTCTGCATGACAACTTCAAACATGTTTGTTAGAATGGAGTTCAGGACACAGCACTTTGGCTGGAGGAATTCATTTTGTTTTGTTTTTGAGATAAGGTCTCAGGTAGTCCAGCTTGTTTCAAACTCGCTGTGTAATGGAGACTGGCCATGAACTACTGATCCTTCAGTCTATACCTTCTGAATTCTGGGATTACAAATGTGTACTACTATACCCAGCTTTCAAGAGGAAGTCATTTAAGAGACAGCCAGGTACAGAAAGGGGTCTCTTGATCCCCTAACCAGTTTCTAAGCCCCTCATGTGAGAATTGTTCTCTCTTTGTCCCAAACACAAGGAATCTGATAGAGATAGAAAGACTTTTAACAAAATCCAATATCCATCCATGTTAAAGTCCTGAAGAAACTCAGAATAAGGAACATATTTCAACATAATAAAGGCTATAAACAACAAAGCTATACCCAACATCATTAAATGGAGATTTCCATTAAAATGGAATTAAGTTTCTATTAAAATGAGGTCTACTTTTCCCACTATTGTTCAATATACTGCTGGAATATAAGGTTGAGAGACATCGAAAGACAGTTTGGGGTTGGTAATACAAGTTAGGATAGAAAATGAATTAGGTTCAATACTTTGGACTCACCAAGATAGGATAGATAATGGAGTATTTTCTCTGAATTTGTCAAATGCAAATGGACTAGATGTTGTTAACATAATTATTGCTTAATAATTGTAATTATTATACAAAATAACAAAAAACAAAAAAATATATACTACTGGAAATATCAGCCATAGCAAGAGAAGCAAATAAAAGGAATACAAATAGGAAGGAAGATATTAGAGTTTTTTACTTGCAAATGGTATGATTCTACACGTAAGGAATCTAAGCACTCTACCATAAAACTTAGAAGTGGTAAACAGTGTCAATAATGTGCAGGATGCAAAGTTAACATACAAAAATTAGTGGCTTTCCTACATACCAGTATACAGAGAAGGGAATCGGGGAAATAATTTAATCCACAGTAACTTAAAAAAAAAAATCTTGGAATAAACCTAACCAAGAAAGTAAAAGAACTCTGTAGGGAACCATTTAAAATACTGAAGGAAGGATTGAAGAAGACACATGCTTATGGCCATTTGTGAAAAGTAATCTACAGTTTCAGTGTAATTCCAACAAAAATTCCAGAGCCATCCTTGGCAGAAAAAAAAAAAAAAACTCGTATGAAAGACCCAAGAAAGCCAAAGCAATCCCAAGCAAAAAGAGTAGGGCTGGAGAAGGGATCACCTTACCTGACTTAGTTATAGAGTGATAGTAATAAAAACAGCATGGTGTGGGCACGAAAGCATATATGTGAATTAGAATAGAGGATCCAGCTATAAATCCACACAACTATAGCCACCTTATTTTTTTAGAAAGATGCCAAAAGTACATACTGAAGAAAAGATAACATCTCCAATAAATGAAAATAGGAAAACTGGCTATCTGTACAACTCCAAATGGATCAAGGTTCTCAACGTATGACCTGAATCTCTGAAAGTACTAGAGGAAAAAGTAGGGAGTACTCTTCAACATATACGCATAGGAAAAAGACTTTCTGAATATGACTCCATTTAGGAAACACAGGCAATAATCAACAAATGTGACCTCATGAAATTAAAAGCTTCTGTACAACAAGAGAAAACTGTCAAGTGAGTAAAGAGGTAGACTAAAGAATGGAAGAAAATCTTTGCCACCTATACATCTGACAGAAGGTTAGTATCTCAGATATACAAAGAACCCAGAACTAGACATCAAGAAAACAAACAACCCAGTGGGGGGAAAATGGGCCATGGAATCAAACAGAGATTTCTCAGATAAAGAAATACAGGGAGATGGCTCAGTGGTTAAAAGCATTTGCTGCTCTTGCAGAGGACCCAGGTCTGACTTCTAGCACCCACATAGCGGCATGCTATGAGCTGCAGGAATATGAAGTAGGGATTCAGCTGTATATGGTAAAGCTATACCTGGAAGAATCAAGGAATTCTTCCAGAGGAATCCAAATCTCAAGAAGTATTTGGTGTTGTTTGGCTTTTACTATATCAGCTGTTTCCTGCTATGGATTTCATGTGTGCTCTCATAACTTCCCCCAAGAACTTCTAACAGTGTATTTTATCTGAAATACCTCTCAAGCATCCAAGACCAAAATGACAGTTAGAATAAGCATTTCAGATAAGGTAAATAACCATATGGAGACACCTCCTAGGTCAGGCAGAAGTTAGGTACATAGCTTTGTTTCTTGTGCAAATTAAGCTTTTGCTTAATTTAACTTTTGACATTTAACTTAGAACAAAAGGGTTTTTTGCACACCAGATACATCAAGCTGAGACACAGCTGCCTAGAGATCCCTGCCCTGCCAGTAAGGACAGAGCCGAGTTACTGAGACAGTTAAAGCCCCAGAGAAATATAAGCAGTTTTATTTTATTCATGATTTACACTGACATTATAGAGTACTAACATTTTACCTAACCACTTCTAGGAATGTAGTTTGAGCACATAAATTCCCTTATTCTCTTTTAACCATTCCTATTTTGGGTTGTAAAAGAAAGCCTGACAGTCACTGCCTGAGGAAAACTCTTGTCTGACTTAATGACCCTGCAAGAATTCAAGCCTGGTGACCTTGCCTTAGCCAGAGCATTGCTATTGCATGGGTGTATAACTGTAAACCTCAGAGACTTGGGAGAACTAGATTGGAGGATGAGAACTAGAAGGATGAAATGGAAGATGAGGAAGAGCTGGAGGTGGAAGAACTAGGTGGGTAAGAATGAGATGAGAAAGACCAAGATGGGGCAGAACTAAGATGAAGGAATTAAGATAGTATGTAGAAACTGGGGGGTGGTGGTGGCGGCGGCACACACCTTTAATCCCAGCACTTGGGAGGCAGAGGCAGGCAGATCTCTGTAAGTTTGAGGCCAGCCTGGTCTACAAAGCAAGTTCCAGGAAAAGTGCAAAGCTACACAGAGAAACCCTTTCTCAAAAAACAAAAAAAAAAAAAAAAAAAAAAAAAGATAGCACGTAGAGGGAAAAAGAGGTAAGTAAGAGCAGAATAGAAGCAGTGTAGAGAGAGAACTGACTCAGAAAAATAAAATGAATGAACTAAAGAGTTTAGTGTACATATTCATTTAATATTGTCAAAGATTAGATTATCAGCTGATTGTAGATTCTTCCACGGACCCTGGGAGAGGGCTACCAAGGGGCTGGACCCCAATAGTCCTCAATAGTTGCATACAACCATTTGTAACTCTGGTTCCAGGGGATCTAGCACCATCTTCTGGTCTCCATGGGTACCAGGCATTCACATGGTATACATACATACATGCAGGCAAACACTCATGTTTTAGTTATAGTTTTATTGGTATAATGAGACACCATGACCAAATCTTATGAAGGAAAACACTTTTTGTTTGTTTGTTTTGTTTTTTAGAGACAGGTTTTCACTGTGCAACCCTGGCTGTCCTAGAACTCACTCTGTAGACCAGGCTGCTCTTGAACTCAGAGATCTGCCTCTCTCTGCCTCCTGAGTGCTAGAATTAAAGGCATGTGCCACCACCACCCAGCTGAAGGAAAACATTTAATTTGGGATGGTTTATGGTTCAAAGGCTTAGTCTTTTATTATTAGTATATTTGTTTTGTATTTTTTGTTTGTTTGTTTCTGTTTTTGTTGTGTTTTTTGAGACAGGGTTTCTCTGTATAATAGCCCTGTCTGTCCTGGAACTCACTTTGTAGAACTGGCCGGCCTTGAACTCACTGAGATCTGCCTGCCTCTGCCTCTGAGTGCTGAGAGTAAGTGTGCAGTTTAGTCCATTATTGTCGTGGCAAGAAGCACAGCAGCACATAGACAGACACTGTGCTAGAGAAGTTGCTGAGAGTTCTACATCTGGATCTACAAGCAACAGGAAGGGAGAGACACTGAGCCTGACTTGAGCATCTAAAACCTCAAAGCTTGCCCCAGTGACACACTTCCTCCAACAAGGACACACTTCCTAATAGTGTCACTCCCTATGAGCCTATGGGGGGCCATTTTCATCTAATCTACCACATTCCACTCCCTGGCCCCCATAGGTTGGAAGTCATATCATAATTTAAAACTTCATTCAGTCCAATTTCAAAAGTCCCCATAGTCTATCACAGTCTCAACAATGCTTAAAAGTCCAAAGTTCAGACTCTTCTGAGATTCAAGTATTCCCTTTACTACAATCCCCTGTAAAATAAAAAATGAAAAAGTAGATCAGCATACAATGGCACAGGATATACATTACTGTTCCAAAGAGGAGGAAAGGGAGCATAGTGAGGAAATACTGAACCAAAGCAAGACTGAAAACAAGCTGAGCAAACTTCAAACTCTGCATCTCCATGTCTCATGTGAAAATGCTCTTCAGATCTCCAACTCCCCATGGCCAAAGCTGCCAAGTCCTGCTGCTTCCTGGGGCTGGAACATATTTTGTACAAATACATTTTATCTGCTTTCTGTTTTCAGTGGTTTCCTTCACTGCCTAAGCTTGGCTGTCCTGGAACTCTCTCTGTAGGCCAAGCTGAACTTGAACTCAGAGATGCACCAGCCTCTACCTCTGGAGTGCTAAGATTAAAAGTATGCACCACCATTCCTGATCTTAAGCTTTTGTTTAATTCCTTTTTTCTTTTCTTTAATTTAATTCCAATTCTTTAATTCCAATTCTAATCATCCAAACAAGGTGGATGATTAGCTGTGTTTGGGCTAGCTCTGAGGTCATCACTCCCTTTATTCCACTTAGCATCAGACTTTTCTTTAATCTGTTTATCTGTTTATACTTCCTGACCCCCCTTTTCTCCTCCAACTATACAGTTTGTGTGTCTCCTTTCTCAGTTTGCTCCTTTTCATTATAGATATGCATAAGACTTGCCACTAATAGCCATGCAACACAGTCAATGCTAAGTTGTTTTGACATCTCTGCCAAAACTGTTAATCCATAACTCTTCAATTTAGCCTCAAGCAGATTTTTTTTGAGGGGGGGGGAGGATAAGGGCAGAAAGCAGTCACATTCTTCAACAAAATATCACAAGAATGGTCTCTAGGCCACATACTAATATTCTTCTCCTCTGAAATCTCTTGAGCTGGGCCCCCACAGTTCAAATCATCCTCAGCATCACTGTCTTTCATGCTCCTACTATAATGACCCATTAAGTCTCACTTAAAGGATTCAACCGCTTTTCTAATCCCAAATCCCAAAGTCTACATTTGCCAAACAAAAGCATGGTCCAGTCTATCACACCAATACCCCAGTCCCTGGTTCCAACTTCTGCCTTAATTATGGTTTTATTGCTGTGATGAGACACCACAATCATGGCAACTCTTATGAAGAAAAACATTTAATTGGAGGTAGCTTACCATTCAGAGGTTTAATCCATTATAGTCATGGTGGGAAGCATGGCTCACACAGGCAGACATGGTGTTGGAGAGGTAGCTGAGAGTTCTACATCTGGACAGATAGTAAGAAGAGAGTGACCCATTGGGACTGGCTTGAGCATTTGAGACCTCAAAGCTTACCCCCAGTGACACACTTCCTCAAAGCTTACCCCCAGTGACACACTTCCTCCAACAAGACCATACTTCCTCCAATAAGGCCACACTTCCTAATAGTGGCACTCCCTATGAGCGTATGGAGGCCATTTTTATTCAAACCACCATGACTCATACACATAAAATTTAAAAGTCTTTAAAAAAGGAAATGCAAATGGCTAATAAACATTTTTTAAGTGTTCAACTTCATTAACCTTCAGTAAAACTACTTTAAGATACCATCTCACTGAAGTGCAAACAACCATCATCAAGAAAACAAAGGACAGGACAAATTCTGACAAGGATGTGCAGAGAAGGAAACCCTTACCCACTGATGATGGGAGTAACTTGGCACAGCCATCGTAGAAATCACTGTGGAAGTTTCTCAGAAGTTAAAAGCAGAACCGTTCTATGACCTAAGCATACAATTCCTGAGCATATAAATCTGAATGACTCCATGTCCTACTACAGAGATGATTGTCCATCTATATTTACTTTGTTCTGTTCATAATAGTTAGAAAATGGAATCAGCCTAGATGTCTGTTTAGTTAGGTTTTTTTTTTGCTGTGAAGAGACACCATGACCACAGTAACTCTTATAAAGGAAAACATTTTATTGGGGCTGGCTTACAGTTCAGAGGTTTTGTCCATTATCATGATGGTGGGAAACATGGCAGTATGCACGCAGACATGGTGTTGAAGAAAAAGATGAGAGTTCTTTCTGTATCTTGATCTAGAGGCAGCAGGAGCGACTGTGTGCTACACCAGGCATGGCTTGAACATATAAAACCTCAAAGCCTGCCTTCACAATGACACATATCCTCCAACAAGGCCATACCTCCTAATAGTGCCGGTCCCTATGGACCATGAGTCTCTAGGGGCCATTCTTGTTCAAGTCACCATAATGTCCATCAGCTGATGAATAGATACACAATGGAATTTTAACTCAGATGGAAAGAAAAGTTAAATCATTAAATTCATAGGAAAACATATGGAGCTGAAAAATATTGTCCTAAGTGAGGTAACCTCAATTCAGAGAGACAAATATCTGTCTTCGTTCTCATATGTGGATCTTGCTTCAAACCTTTAGATTGCTTAATTTAGGTTGTCCATAGAGGTCAAGTAGTTAGGAAAGGCCCAGGAGAGTGGGAAGCAAAAGAGGCCATAAGAGGGAAGAGAATGGGAAACAACTGATATGTAAGTAGAAGGGGGAATCTGAGGATAGGAGACAAGTGGGAGAATGTGGAGTGGATGGAAATGGGGAAAATACTGAGGTTTGAAAGGTTTAATCAGTGATGGGATGGATTAGGAGGAAGAGGGGGTAAGGGAAGGATTAACCAAACTAAGGATGCATGAGAAGTCATAAGAAATCCTACTACTTAGTAAACTAATTTAAAAAAAATATAGGAATTTGAATGGAGGTAACCATCATGGGTAGATAATATTCTCTCACAAGCTACAGATCATTATTAAAAAAGCAAAACAAAAAATAATAATAATTCCAGGCATAGAACTCCAGTATAAGTTATTGGTCAGGGAGGCCCCCTAAACAATATAGGTTATTGTCCTTTCAGTTGCCCACCAGAAATCAAAGGTAAGATAAATCAGTGTGGAACTAATATGGAAACTATCCTCTTGACTAGATTTCTTAGTTCTATAGAGGCCACTAGGGGGAAAGTCATCAATGGTTTTACTCAGACATGGACTCAGCATTTACAACACAGACCTGCCAGCAAGGTGTGTCAAGTGGTGAAAAGTAGCTTGAAAGTTATAGGACTAACCAATCATTTTATGATTGGATGTGAGGGCCCCTCTGCAGGAGGGAAGTCATACCTGGTACTGTCAACCAGGTCAGAACCCCAGGGCTGGGGAGGTCACAGGTCATAGGCCATAGAGGGGAATCCACTATTGTTTTGAAAAATGCTGTGGAACTGCCTTCTAATGTTCATGTTAACACCCATAGATCACACATCAGTGCTGCTCTTACTCTTAGTCCAGAAGCTTGTTTTTGCAGTGGGCAGAGATGAATGCGGAGACTCAAAACCAGTGAAAGTGCTGAGTATCAGGATGGCTGAGTGCTCAGCTCTAAACAGGACATCTATTGCAAACCCTATCCTCAGGGCTCTGGGAACACCGTGCAAAAGGAGGCAAAAAGAATGTAAGAGCTGCAGGATAGGGAGCTAATGTGAAATGCTGTGTTTTGGACACTACAAGGCTTTTTCACTCATGAACTCACAGCTGCTGTCATACTGAATCAAAACAGTGAAATTTCCAGCATGGATGGGGGAGGGGCACATGAGGTTCTACACCTTGGCTGAGGAGCTATTGGTAGTTAATGATGGCTTGGGGAGGAAGGGCCATTTTGTTAAGGATGTAGCCACTGGCAAGTTGCCCGAGGGTCAGTAAATAACCTTACACTCCTGTAATTAAAATCAGTGGGTTGCTTTGTTTTATTTTTGTAAAGGCCTGAAAATAGGAGGGGGATGTATTGGGAAGAATTCCAGAATTAGTGGAAGGGGGATAAGAAACCAGGTGTTGTGATTCTAATCAAAATACACTATTTACACATGTATGAAATTGTCAAAGAATAAAATTTTAAAAATATTAAAAACAAAACAAAAAAGTTAGAAAAACAAAAGGTATTCAACACCAGCCTCTTGCCTACACACACACACACACACACACACACACACACACACACACACTAACAAATCCATACACACAACAAACACAACACAGAAATTCAGGTTTAACCATTCCTTGAGGTCTTCATTTCTTAGAGACTCCCTTATCACAGAAAGCTCATATGAAATAAATTTGTGTTTTGTTTTGTTTTGTTTTTCCTGTCAGTGTGTCTTTTGGTACAAAGGGAAGAAGGAAAGAGAGCTTTCTTCCCCTATAGTCACCTGTTTTGCACAATGTGCAATAGACAATGTTTGTGAAGCTGTCATAGCATAGACTCTGCCAGTGTTCTAGGAGCTCCTGAAAAAATACATACAATGGCAAGAAGGCTATTTTACACCTATTAAATGTCCCTGAGGATTTTTGATAGTGATGGGGGGTGAGCTCCTCAATGGATAACAGTGGATCCATTGTCATCTCTGCAAGCAATGAGAGCATCATGAGGTACAATACTATAGCAACAGTAAGAAGAGCCATGTTTGGGGTTTCCAAGTCATCTCACACATGTCACTTTTCCCGTTATTGACACAAATCGGAGATGAGTGGGTGAGATTCCAGCTTCTTCTGTGCTTCTGTCATCAGCTCTACAGACTTGGACCCACTTAGAAGCCTATCAGCTTCAGTTTCCTCAACTGTGGAACAGAATAAACAACTCCTTTCCAGGACTGCTATGACAGTCAAATGGGACAATTAAGGTACGGAAAACTTCGATAATGCAGGTCCTGGCATGAAATCTGTGCAGAGTAAATTAGCAGCTCTTATTATAATAACTAATTGCTGTATACTGCTGATTTGAAAAGATAAATATAGAATTGAAATTTTGGCAGGCAGCAGGGGAACTGGGCTGAGAAAGATGACTGATGATTTGACTGTTTCAACCAGATCTCTTGAAACATCCATTTATTTTGGTTGCACGTTGAATATTGGTAATTGCTATGAATAATTAAGGGACAATGGCTTCCACTGACATTCTTGAGGCCCTTTTGTGATTAGAAAAATGTATCTTTTTATAAGTCTTTCTTTAGTAAGCCACACAAAACCTGAACTGCTACCTTCATAAAACTAGTTGGCAGAGAGATATAATTACACAAAACAATAAGAAAGAGTAATAACTCAGTTTCATTAACTACTTATGAAGTAACTGGGAGAATTGACATCCTTGTTTGGCTGCATATTTTTTTAGTAAATTTTGTTACAGGAGTAGAATTGAGAAAGAAATATGCACAAGACACAAAAGAATACTTTAATAACATTTTATAAAGTGAGCATTCCCTTGAAACCACAGTAAAGAAATAAAACATCATTGGTGTTCCAGAAGCCCCATCATGTCCATTCCTTTTTTCTTTCTTTTTATATTGTTATGAGACAGAATCCCTTACAGCACGTCTGACCTACAACTCTATATTTAGCCATAAACTCCTCATCCCCTTCCCTCCATCTCTAGAGTGCTAGGATTACAGACATTTCTCTCCACATTCAGCTTCCCTTTCTTTTTTCCTTTCTTTCTCCTCCTCCTTCCTTCTTGAGACATAATTCAGAAGCCATGAGTCGTACCCACTGAAAATGCACACACTATAGTTTAGGTAGGAAATGTACCCCCAGACCTATGTTAAAGGCAGAGTCCTGAGCTTGTCATCACTGGAAGCTGCTGGATATCTAAGAAATATAGCCTGACAGGAGGGCTTTCGGTCGGGAAGTGTGCTATCCCTCCCCAAGGGATCACACACACACACACACACACACACACACACACACACACACACACACACACCCTTCTTTCTCTCTTTTGCCTCCTGGCTACCAGACAGTGGTTTTGCCCCACTAATCATTTTCACCACCATATGTTGCCTCATCATAGGCCCTAAAGCAAAACAGTCAATCCATCAGACTAAAACCTCCAAAGCCATGAGCAGAAATAACCTTTTCCTCTAGAAATTGACAATCCCAGAAACTTATTCCAGTGACAGAAACCTAATTAACATAGTTTGATTTTATTCTAAACATCTCCAATTGTGCAGTCATCACTACTAGCCAGTTTAGAGTCTTTCCACCATTCTGAACAATTCCCTGGTTCAATCAGCTGTGCTGTGGATAGTTTGGCCCTACCCTCAGCTCCAGGAAAAAACTCATGTGCTTTCTCTCTAAAGGGTTTTGCCATTATTAAAATTTTCGTTTCAGTGTAAGAACACAAGCATAGTCTTCTGTGTCATAACTGGCTTTTTAATCACAAAGTCTGTCAATCAGCATTTCCCAAGCATGGCATATGACATAACTTTAGATGGTGTACAGACAATTGTATGATAGCTTGATGTGTGTTTTTAGTAAGTAACCAGTTGATTAAGTATTTCTAATAAGATCCATGAGCTAAGTAGTAGATCAAGTCCACGATGTCACAAATAGTACCATGAAATCTAGAGTGTCCAAATGTTAATCAACATAAAGAAACATGATGGATAATAACACAGATAGAAAATGAGATAGAAACTTCTCTGCAAGTGATTGGTGCCAGTAAAACAGTAAGCTTGCATTCAGTAAGAAAAATGGCTCCTGTGAGACCTGAAACTGCATTCATCAATACATAGCCTTTAAAAACAATTAAAACTTTATGTTCATTGAGGCATTTTGACATTTTTCCCTTAGTGCTTTATATGTGTTAGATAAATATTCGTTTAGAAATTCTACTTAAACATATTTTTACAATTACATTATAAATAGTTCTTAAAATAGATTAATGATGCAAATCAACTATGAAGCTTGGCATGATAGTGGTTTTCCCAGACAGAGTTTCTCTATTGTTCTGGAACTCACTCTATAGTCCAGGCTGGCCTCGAACTCACAGAGATCTGCCTGCCTCTACCTCCTGAGTGCTGGAATTAAAGGTGTACTACCACCACCTGGCTTTATAGTAAGGATCACTGTAAAAACTTTTCTCAAAAAAGGGTGTGTGTGTGTGTGTGTGTGTGTGTGTGTGTGTGTGCTAGGAAGATAGCAATTGCCACACATGTGTGGGGACTAGAGTTCATATCACTAAAATCCACATAAATGCCAGGTGTATGTGTATAGGCACACCTGCAACTCCAATCTCAAAAGGCACAAACAGAGAATCCTGGAAAACAAGCTGCTTAGCAAGCAAGATTAGTTATATCATCAAGCTCTGGGTTTTATTGAGAAACCCTGCCTCAATGAATAAACTGGAAGCACTATAGAGAATGATTCCTGATACCAACTTAGACTTGTATATACACACATGTGTGTGCCCACACTTACACAAAAACACATATACACACAGACACACCACACACACACACAAATGGAAAATAATATTGAAAAACTGTCAACAAAGCTTTAGGAACATGGCAAAATGCTGGGCTATCTCTTCCCCAACCCAGGCACTGAAAGGGGTGAAAAAGCATGCAGGAGAGAGCCTTGGCCCTCAGAGAGTGACACAGTAGTTAAGAAGGGGTAGGAATAGAAAGATCAGGATAGTAAAGTATAAGGAGCAGTGCCCAGGGCATACAGTCACACACAGTAGAACATGGTCACATACACTCAGGAGCTGCTGCCAAAGACTCTAGGATAACAAGAGGAACCATGTGTGGTGCAGGGATGTGAAGGAAAGGGGGTGGGACTGATAACAGATTTGGCTCCAGGATGAGATAGAATTTTGGCATGTAGGGAAGAATCTCATGACAGTTCAGCAGAATCAGAAGCAAACTTGAGGACTGCATAATCAGGGTCATTCAGTTGGTCTACTAACTAGTTCAGAGTTGGATAGGATAGAGAGTTGGTCACAAGATTGGAAGGACTAGTATTAGTCATGACCACCCACAAACAATTATGTTATTGGACACCATAAGAAATAAGACAGCTGTATGTACTGGCACTCATTCCGGTACTCAGAAAGTAGGAAGACCTCAAGTTCAAAGACAGCCAGTCTCAAAAAAAAAAAAAAAAAAAAAAAAAAAAATCAAGAGGGAAAGAGAAAGAATGGGTCAGTAAGAGAGCAGAGCTTGGGAGAGGCAGCATTAATATTTAGCCTACTTTGATTCTTTACAAAATATATAAAGCTTAGATAAAATGATGGATTGATGGATAGATAGATGGATAGACACTGGAAAACAGGGGAGATCCATTTCAATGATGTAAGACTTAACATTCAAGTTTATTGGTGTGTAGTACTTTTTGGACACTGTGAGCATGTATTATTCTCATTGCTTAATAAAGAGCTGACTAGAAAATAGCTAGGCAGGAGAGGGTTAGGCAGAGACTTGGGGACAAAAAGAGAGCACAGAGTAGAAGAGGGTGGAGTCACAGAAGTCTCAAGGAATTGTGGAGAGAAGCAAAATGAACATGACATACTGAAAAATGGTACTGCTGTGTGGTAGAGAATAGATAAGAAATATGGGTTAATTTAAGTTAAAAGAGCTAGTTAGTAACAAGCCTAAGCTATTGATGAAGCATTTATAATTAATATTAAGTTTCTGTGTGGTTATTTGGGAGCTAGCTGGTGGGATGAAAAACTTGGCCTACATAAGTTTAGTCTAATATATTTCCCAATATCTAATAAAAAATTAGGGGAAAGCCAAATATGTGCTCTACCACTGAGCTACATCTCCAAAATGTGTAGCCCAGGCTGGCCTCAAACTCATGATCCTCCTGCCTCCACCTCCTTCAGCAAATCCTACTGGCATGTGCCCTGGGCAGTGGTGGCACACGCCTTTAATCTCAGCACTCAGGAGGCAGAGGCAGGTGGATCTCTGTGAGTTCAAGGCCAGCCTGGGCTACAGAGTGAGTTCCAAGACAGGCTCCAAAGCAACACAGAGAAACCCTGTCTCAAAAAAAAAAATTAGGGGAAAGCATCTCAAATGACTTATTACAAGATGCCCCCCTACTCTTGGATAAGGTCCCTTGCCAATCAGCCTTCTTTTTACAGGTAACAGGCATGCTTTCTACTTATCTCTGCGTAATAGATTTCACTTCTTCTGAGAAAGAGACTCCACAGAATAATGCAAATAACCAATCACTTCCTTCTATATGAGCTAAGGGGCACCTCAATTCTTGCTACTATAAACACTGCTCCTTGTATGTTGATTTCATTCCCAAGTAGAATTTCCTTGTAGCATGTGGTACCTCCTTCCCTAGCATTTGTGACCAATAATGCTTATCAATCTCACCTGTCAGTGTAGGATATTATGAGTTTGGTCATTCTATTGCCCTAAACAGGAATCTTCTCATTCATAGGGTAGAAGACTGAACCCAAAAAAATCCTATTTTTTCTGTTCTGGATTTTGCTCAAGAAGCTATGCTCCCCAACATGACTTAGGGAATGGCCCTCTGACCTCTGGATCAGAGGTAAGTCTTAATTGTTCTAATTCCAAATCACTAATCCCAATGTATTCAGTTCTCTCATTAAAATGTTAGTGAGATCTCATGGAAGGCTTCTGGGGATGATTATTTTCAGATTCCTAAGAGGTGAACACTGAAATAAAAGAGTCTCCCTCTGTGTAAAGTAGCCCTCTTATGTGGGGTTTTATTGTCTTCAGGAAACCATGTCCAAAAATACTAAATGGAAAATTCTAGAAATAAACAGCTCATAAGTCTTAAATTGTTACTGTTCTGAACAGGAAATTTTGTGCCAACTTCCTCTGACCTGCATGGATCACAAATCAACCCATTGTCCAAAGTGCTGGGATTAAAAGAATGTGCCACCACACCCAGCATCATCCTCCTCCTCTTCTTCCTTTTCCTTTCCCTTCCTCCTCCTCTTCTTTAGAGAAGATAATAACACTAGACTTCTCTTATTTTTTCTGAAATATTTGATGTGCATACAAAACTGCTTGAAAATTGCTGGGCATAATGGCGCATGCCCTTAATCCTAGCATCTGAGAGGCAGAGGCAGGTGGATCTCTGTGAGTTTGAGGCCAACCTGTCCTATGTAGAGAGTTCCAGGACATCCAAGGCTACATAGTGAGACCTTTTCTCAAACAAAAACAAACAAAACTATCTGAAAATGCAAAGTTGGGGCTGGAAAGATAATTCAGCTATTAAGAGTGTTTGTTGTGCAATCACGAGGACCAGAGTTCAGATTCCAGCACCTATGTAACAAGCTAGACATCCTGTGAACATCTCTAACCTCAGCTCTTAGGAAGACAGATATAAGAGAACTGCAGGAGCTTGCTGACTTCTAGCCTAGCTAAGAAAACATGAGCCCTGGTTTCTGGGAGAGACCTTGTCTCACAGGAATAGACAGAAAGTGATAGAGAGAAACACTTGATGACCTCTGAGTGTGCATGCACAAATGCAACAACCACACCCATGTGTGTACTGTGTGGGGCCCAAAACAGCTTGACCACACAGCTGCCATAAGAGGGTTAGAGGCCCAGACACAGCTTCTGTGACAGGCTTACTGGCAGGCAACACCTGGATCCAGAAAAAGCCAACCCAGGGAGGGCCTGTATCTGTAGCTGGAGTTTTCCTGTATCCACCCAGCTCCTGCAGCCGCTCAGAACCAAGTAAACACACAGAGACTTGTATTACTTAATATTACTTATAAACTGTATGGCTGTGGCAGGTTTCTTGCTATCTAGTTTTTATATCTTAAGTTAACCCATTTCTATAAATCTATACCTTGCCACGTGGCTCATGGCATCTTACATCTTACTTCTCATGGTGGCAGTGGCTGGCAGTGGCTGGCAGCATCTCCTAACTCAGCCTTTCACCTCCCAGAATTCTCCTCTCTCCTTATCCCACCTATACTATGCTTCCTGCCTGGCTACTGGCCAATCAGCATTTTATTTATCAGTCAATCAGAGCAACACATTCAGAGCATACAGAAAGACATCCTCAGCATGCATCCAAGGAAAAATACCTGACATTCGAAACATTCCCAGTACCTCTAGCCAATTAGGGTACTGAACCCTGGAAGTCCCCTCACCCCAACCTCTGCTACAATAAAAACCTCACCCTGCCCTGGCTCAGGGCTCTCTGCTCTCACTGCTGTGTCAGACAGACAGGGAGACCAAGCTCCGAGCTTGAAATAAAGGCTCTTTGCTTTTACATATGGGATTCGGTCTCCATGGTGGTCTTTTGGGGTCTCTTTGATCTGGGAATAAGATGTACATACATACATGGTGCTCACATACACAAATAAATAGTATATATTTTTAAATGGGAGAAGTGGGATAGTTATGCATGATTGACAACCTGGGTTCAGTCCCTAGACCCATGGTAAAAGAAGAAAACAGATTCCTGAAAGTTGTCTTAGACCTCTACCTTCACATTATGGCACATGGTTGTACTCCTGCATGCTTACACATACACACACACACACACACACACACACACACACACATTTTAAAAATAAAATTAAAGCATAACATTGCTTTAGATGTACAATCAATTAATCAATCAGCAGTATTTATTGAGCTTGTTGCACTAGCCTGGCAACTGGGAGAACTACTGGGTGGTGTGTTTTATTGTCTGCTGAACAAACAGCAGGACTATAGTACAAACTGTAGTACAAGATAAGGATAGTGGAAATTTAAAAAAAAAATAAAATTGAAATAATATTTCATTCAAAAGGCTACAGCTCCAAGTCCACTTTGAATCCCACAGATATTACAAAGCATTACTTTTTGTCTTTATGCACATGTGTAGGTACACACACACACACACACACACACACACACACACACACAACACAAGGCACCCTTGGATGCTGTTCCTTACATACCATCCACCTTCATTTTTGAGAGAGGGTCTCTGAACCCTTGTTTTCATTCATTAAGCTAAACTGGCTAACCAGCAACCCAAAGGGCCTCTGTCTGCTCCCCAGTGCTAGGATTACAAGTGCACACTACCACCCCTCGTCTTTGTTTTAGACTGGGTTATGAAATCCACACTTGGGCCCTTGTGCTTGCACAGTAAGTGCTTTACCAATTGAGCTGTCTGCCACCTTAAAAAAAAAAATAAGAAGAAGAAATTTTACTATTTTTAAAGTAGATATCTATAATGCCCACCTAGAAACACAGAGCTCACATCAAAGGAAGAACTGGCATCAGACTTGGCTCATGGTGGAAGGTGTTGATCCACACTGCTGGTTCTTTCTCTGTTTGCCTCCCTCACTCACTTCCTTGTAAAGAAGAAAGCTGTGCCAGCCATGGTGATCCACACCTAAATTTCACAGCACATGGAAAGCTGAGGCAGAAAGAATCACTTAGGCTACATACTGACACTATCCTTGGCTGCATCGAAGGACCTAGGGAGGAGAGAGAAAGAGAGAGAGAAGCAAGGAAAGGAGCTGGCTCTAGGACACTGTCTAGAGCTGGAAACCTGTAAAAGGTGTTGCAAGCAACATCTGGGCAGCTTCAGGATGGCAGGAATGTAGCAGGGAACCCTGCAGCCAAGAGGCCCACTGAAGGATCAAAAGATTCTTCAACCAGCTACATGGACTGATGACCCAAAGAAGACACTTTCTTCTCCCTTTCCTTGGCCTCTCCACAGTCCCAGGACTATGGGAAACCTACCCATGTGCACAAGCACAGGAAAGCCCTCAGGGAGTTTTTAACTCAGGCAAGGAAGGTGGAGGCCGGCTCAGAATTTAGCATTAGAAAAGAAAGCTTTGTTTCTTACCCACTGGAGTTATGTATTGGGCTTCAGATCAGTTTCAGCAGTATGAAGAATTCTGAGTTGCTTGTTCTAGGAGGCAAAATGGGTAATAGATTCCAGCCAGAGGGAGCAGAGAAGGTGAAATTACTGCTTGGTCACTAGGAGACCATCCCAGCTGCCTAGTCCAAGAGGCCTCTGATGTGGGCTTGAGTATATACAAAGCAACAAGCAAGGGCATGAAAGAACAGAGAAACCTGCTGCTGTTGGCCTCCATTCACACTCAAACCTCATTAAATGCAGATATTCGGGTTAGCAGCTCAGGGTTAGCAATTAAAACTGTTAGGCAGCTACACGTTCTCTGTTTAAAGCGAGGGGAAAGCATACAGGCTGTGAAGATGTGGATTTGACACACAGCCTTCTGTACAAACATCTGACTCCATCTGAGCACATGGTGGGGGGAGAGTGGCCCGCACTCTGGTATCACCATTAAACCCCAACCCTTCTAAGAATGTCAGTTCCTCCCCAGAAGCAAAGGGAATAAAGCAAATCTCTTTAAAGCAGTACCAACAGCCTTTAAGCCCCAGTTTATGAAGGTTCAAGCCTCAGAGGAGGCCCTGTGCTCTGGTGGTGCACTATGAGGGTGAGCAGCTAAAACCTAGACACCAGTGTGTTCATCACCATGACATTTACATTCTGAGAGCCCAGGGAAATGGGTCTTTGAGATGACAGACCTTTTTGTAGAGCAAAGCCTAGGATATTTCCAATTACCTGAAACAAAATGGTACCCTTATGTCCATCCTAGTTGCAAGTCTATGTGAAAAGTCAAAGGGCAGGGCAGGGGGAAAGCTCTGACTGTCAGGAGCCACTGTGGCATTTTATGCATCAGTGAACTCAGATTGAGGGGAGTTAGGGAACTCCAGCCAAACAAGTCACATTGCAGAGTGGCCGACGAGTTGTGACTGCAATCCTGCCTCAGGTCGGTTCATCACTAAAATCTATCTCTTACTGTTATTTGAAAACCTCTGTGGTCCTGTAGGTCATGATAAAATGTAGCAAACTTGCTCCAAGTTAACTTCTCACCACTTTCTGGGAAGCAGGGATATATTGCACTCTGAGTCAGTGGACATGCCCATCCAGCCCTGTGGTAACGTTTGTGGGAGAACAGAATGTCACTCCAGACATGGCACCTCTCCTCAGTGGCCCATAATAGACACCTTTTGAAGAATGATTGAACAGTCCTGTCAGGTAGTGTTGCTGTTTTCCATCACCTCGAATGTTCAGGTAGGAAAGAGGTTTAAGAGTCATCTGTTTATGAACACCAGGAAGGGCAACATGGCCTGGAGCCCAGACTCCTAACACAGATAAGCATGATCTCAGGCTTGTGCTCTAAACAGAAGATGACTGACCAGAAGAATTCAAAGACCATTTGAATATGAGGCCCAGTGTTGGGGGACTAGGATGTATAGGGACAGCAATCTCTCCATGGGCTGGTTCTGAAGTGACTAACATCCTTATATGTTTGTTCGGTCTTTTTGTTGTTTTTTGGGGGGATTGTTTGTTTGTTTGTTGGTTGGTTGTTTGGTTCTGGTTTTTTGGTTTTTCAAGACAGGGTTTCTCTGTATAGTTTTGGAGCCTGTCCTGGATCTCGCTCTGTAGACCAGGCTGGTCTCGAACTCACAGAGATCTGCCTGGCTCTGCCTCCTGAGTGCTGGGATTAAAGGCGTGCGCCGCCGCCGCCGCCGCCGCCGCCGCCGCCGCCGCCGCCGCCGCCGCCGCCGCCGCCGCCGCCCATCCCTATATAGTTTTAATGCTGGGGATTTGGGACATAACCTTCCAGAATCAGTCAGAGCTTCAAAGGTTACCTTTGGACAGACTGTGAACCTAGGTCAGAGGTCAAGAACACAGCCAGATGATCTGTGCAAAGTGTTCTTGTCCAGGCTATCCAACAGAAGCTTAGCATGATGGTGAGGAGATCGTTTTGATAAGCCATAAGCCAAGCATGAGATCTTACAGGCAAGCAGAGAGGTTCATCTTGACTCTCTCTCTTTGTCTTCTTCATCTAAAGTATAGCAAACTGATTTTCCTAGCAACATAGAAGTGTCTCAGTTCCTCATGTGCCTCTGGCCTCATGCCACTGCTCACAGTAGTCACTAACATTTTGTATAGAAAGAAAACTGTGATTGGGAATGAAAATGGTACAGACTCTGGAACAAAATTTGGCAGTTTCTCAAACAACCAAGCGTACAATCATCCTACAGCCTAGCAAGTATACTTGGGCATTTATCCCAGAGAAGCAGAAACTTATGTTCACAAAGAAACCTGTACAGGACTGTTTGTAGCAGTTTTTTTTTGGTACTAGCTCTAAACTGCAAACAAATTCAATAATTTCACAGCAGGTAAATAATTAAATTACAGTATAACCACATCAGGGTATCAACAGCATCCAACAAAAAAAAGGAACAGAGTGGGGCTGGAGAGGTGGCTCAGAGGTTAAGAGCACTGGCAACTCTTCCAGAGGTCCTGAGTTCAATTCCCAGCAACCACATGGGGTTCACAGCCATCTGTAATGGGATCTGGTGCCCTCTTCTGGCCTGCAGGTGTAAAGGCAGATGGAGCACTACATACATAAAACAAATAAATCTTTAAAAATTATCTTTAAAAAAAAGGAAGAAATTGCGAGAATTGTTGAAACCAAGGTTGGATAAAGCACAGGGACAAATAACCAAATGAATGGAAACACATGAACTATGAACCAAATCCTGAGGGGCCCCCAACTGGATCAGGCCCTCTGAATAGGTGAGACAGTTGATTGGCTTGATCTGTTTGGGAGGCATCTAGGCAGTGGTACCAGGTCCTGGGCTCATTGCATGAGTTAGCTATTTGAAACCTGGGACTTATGCAGGGACGCTTGACTCAATCTGGGAGGAGGGGACTGGACCTGCCTGGACTGAGTCTATCAGGTCGATCCCAGTCCTTGGGGGAGACCTTGATCTGGAGGAGGGGGGAATGGGAGGTGTGCTGAGGGGAAGGGGAGGGGGGCTGGAAGGGAGAGAACAAGGGAATCTGTGGCTATTATGTAGAACCAAATAGTATTGTAAAATAAATAATAATAATAATAATAATAAAGAAAAAATGGAAGAAATTGATGCCATAGAAGTCAATGACATTGTCCTCCATGGGAAAAACCAACCTCATACTGTGTTGCTCTTACATAAATTTCTCAAAATCACAGGATAATAGAGTTGGAGAACTGATTGACAGTTCCCAAGGTCAAGGATAGCAGAGGGAAGGGCCAGTATTGCTATGCTGGGGCAGCATGAGAGCGAGGTCTGTGGTGACCGAATACTTTTGTATCTTATTCTCCTTTTCCTTCTCCTCTTTTTCCTTCTTCTTCCTTACAATTTATTTTGTGGTGTGTGTGTGTGTGTGTGTGTGTGTGTGTGTGTGTGTGTGTGTGTGTGTTCATGCAAGTTACAGGACAGTTTGTGAGAGTCAATTCTCTCTGTCCACATGTGGGTTTCAGGGACTGAACTCAGGTCATCAGACTTACGTGACAAATGCCTTTACCCACTGAGCCATCTTGCATGCCCTACTTTTTCAGCGTCTTCAATGTCATGGTGGTTACCTAATTCCAGTTCCACAAATGCAACACAATAGCACAAAAGGTACCTGTCTTGGTCAGTCTTCTATTGCTCTTAGAAAGAGAAAACATTTAATTAAGGGCTGGCTTACAGTTTCAGAGGTTTAGTCCATTATCATCAGGGTATGGAGCATAATGGCATTCAAGCAGACAAGGTGCTGAGAAGTAGCAGAGAGTTCTATATCCAGATTCAAATGGAAAAAGAATGATAGAGACACTGGGTCTGGCTTGGACTTTTGAAACTCCAAAGCCCACCCCCAGTGACAAACTACTTCTAACAAAGCCACATCTACTCTAACAAGGCCACACCTCCTAATCCTTTTGAAGTAGTGCCACTTGCAGATGACTAAGCATTCAAATATACAAGCCTATGGGGGCCATTCTGATTCAAACTGACACATTCTGCTCCCTGTCATCCTCTGTGGGCTTGTAGCTGTATCATAATGGATGCAACTTCAAAAGTCCCTATAGTCTATCAGTATAATCACTGTTTAAAAGTCCAAAGTTCGGTCTCTTCTGAGATTCAATGCAATCTCTTGTAGCCTACCCCACAAAAAATCAAAATCAAAAAGCATATCACATACTTCCAACATATAATGGAACAGAATATACATTGCCATTCCAAATTGAGGAAAAGAAGCATAATGAGGAAATACTGGACCAAAGCAAGATTGAAAACCAGCTTGGTGGTGGTGGTTTTTACCCTTTTGGCGTCCCACCACTCAGCTCCCAAATAAACCACACACAGAGGCTTATGCTTAATTATGAATGCCCAGCCTTAGCTTGGCTTGTTCTTGGCAGCTTTTCTTACCTTTAAAGTATCCTGGATGCCGTTTGCCTCTGGGCTTTTACCTTTCTCTATTTTTGTACACCTTTCTTTCTTACTCCATTGCTGGTTGTGTAGTTGGGTAGCTGGCCTCTGATGTCCTCCTCCCTCTCTTGCTCCTGGATTTCCCCTCTCCCAGATTTCTCCTTCTATTAATTTTTCCCACCTGCCAACTCTGCTTATCCTTTTTCCTGCCTCACTATGGCTGTTTAGCTTTTTTTCTTTTTTCTTTTCTTTTTTTTAAATTAAAATTAATATTTTTTCTGTTCATTTTACATACCAACCTCAGATCCCCCTCTCCTCCCTCCTCCTGCCCCCTCAGCCTTCCCCCCAACCCACCCCCTATTTCCACCTCCTCCAAGGCAAGGTCTCCCATGCCGAGTCAGCAGAGCCTGATACATTCAATTGAGGCAGGTTTAAACCCCTCTTCCCTGCACCAAGGCTGCACAAGGTATCCCATCATAGGGACTGGGCTCCAAAAAACCCACTCATGCACCAGGGATGGATCCTGATCCCACTCCCCGGGGGCCCCCTAAACAGTTCAAGCTAAACAACTGCGTTGCCTATCCAGAGGGCCTAGTCCAGTACCATGGGGGCTCCACAGCTGTTGGTCCACAGTTCATGCATTTCCACCTGTTTGGCTGGCCATCTCTACATTTTCCCATCACGATCTTCATGTCCTTTGCTCATAAAATCCCTCCTCTCTCTCATCGATTGGACTCCTGGAGTTCAGCCTGGCACCCGGCCGTGGATCTCTGCATCTGCTTTCATCAGTTACTGAATAAAGGCTCAATGATGACAGTTAGAGTATTCATTAATCTGATTACCAGAGTAGGCCAGTTCAGGCACCCTCTCCACTGTTGCTAGTAGTCTAAGGTGGGGCATCCTTGTAGATTCCTGGGAATTTCTCCCTATCCCCAAGATGTCTTCATTTATCATGGTATCTCTTTCCTTGATTTCCCACTCTGTCCCTGTTCCAGTTTGAACCTCCTGTTCCCTTATATTCTCATCTCTCATCCCTTGCCCTCCATTATCCCCCCATCCCCAGTTTGCTCATGTAGATCTCATCTATTTCTCCTTTGCTGTATGATCTATTGGTCCTTCTTAGGGTCCTCCTTGTTAGCTAGCTTCTCTGGAGCTGTGGATTGTGGTCTGGTTATCCTTTGCTTTACATCTAGTATTCACTTATGAGTGAGTACATACCATGTTTGTCCTTCTGAGTCTGGGTTACCTCACTCCCATTCAGCTCTTTATTAGACCATCAGGTGTTTTAGACAGGCAAAGTAACATAGCTTCACAGAGTTAAACAAATGCAACATAAACAAAAGTAACAGACCTTAAAATAATATTCCCAACTCCAGCTGGACAAACTCAATACCCTGCATTTCCATGTCTAATATCAAAGTGCTCTTCAAATTTCCAACTCTTTTCTGTTTGGTTGGAGCCTTGGGCTCACTCCTGCACAATCTGGAAAGCCCCCCCCCCCTCAACCCTACCAGCTCAAAGATTCTCCAAACAAAGGAAAGGTGCCACAAAGCCCAGTCCTGCATTCTTGGCGGCTATCGTAGTTTCCTCCACTAAAGTTGCCAGCCACCCAAATTCTCTCATAAGCACTCAGCTTTTGTCCATACTGCACACAAACCCAGCTGTGGCAGACACATCATCACTCCTTGCCTACAACCTATAAATCTCCCTGCTTTAGTTCAGGCATGCAACTTCTCTGGCCTGGATCTCTGGGACCAGAGAATCCACCCTGGAGTTGCTCTCAAAAAAACTGTTGTTATACTGTTATACCCATTTTGCAAAACTCCCAGAGACCACCAAGGAGCCAGTTTCCAATGCAAGGGTCCTTTTATTGTCAGGTTCAACCTGGGCCACCACCAGGCAGAGAGAGGGAAATGTGGCAGCAGCCAGCAGGCCCATGGGTAGAGAGTTTTTACAGGGAAAAATTACAAGCCAGGAATTACATGCTTCGGCAACTTGGGATTGGGTAGAAGGGATATGGGACAAGGTTATTTTTTTGAAACTATTGGTCTAGACTTTGGGTACAAAACCACATTTGAAACCATTGGTTAGACTTTTTTGGCAGGGAACCACAACTTGCTGAGCAGGATTGTCTGAGCTGCTCAGCAGGATTACTTAGATAGCTTCAAGGGCCATAAACCACAGAGAATGTCTGCAGGAGCATACCATCTTGTATCTGTTTGAGTTGTCATGGCACATTCCTAAGGTTCTTCCTGGAACTGAGTACAGCAGGTGGTCTAGGATGGTGGCCCTACCCTAAGATGGAGTCTGTATTGCCTTCATAATACTTTTTCAACTCAGTTTGATCTGGTGTACTGCATCAGTGGAGAAGCTTATTATCTGGGGCACAAGGGTGCGAAAACCTATTACTTTCAGCTTTCTTGACTGCAATACACTTCTTTCTCTTGGGCTGTTTCTACTCTCTGTTAGCAGCTTTTCTCAGCAGGTAACCCAAGACTCTGGCATCTCCAACTTCTTGGGGTTACTAAAGCAATCCAGGGTTCACCTTCACATTTCACACAATGGCCTCTCTGAGCCTCCACACAGGGACACCCCTGATACATGTCTGGCCTCTGCAGCTTTCCTTAGATGCAGAGGGAGATTCCACAACCTCTTTCATGTGTTCTTGACTCTAAAGTCAGAACCATGTGGCCAAAACTGCTCAGTTTTACTACTTACTGGGCCTGGAACTTCATCTCCTTGTTCAATTACATTTGCATCAATGGTTTTGTTTGTTTGTTTTGGGTTGAGGGGTTGTGTTGTTATTGTTTGAAACAGGGCTTCTCTGTGTTAAAGCTCTGAATATCTTGGAACTCGCTGTAGATCATGCTCACTTCAGACTCACAGAGATCTGCTTGCCTCTGCCTCCCAAGGGCTGGGATTAAAGGCGTGCGCCACCACCGCCTGGCTACTGAAGGGAACAAGCAAAGGTATCTTGGCCTGAGTACTGCCATTTTGACTTCAGACTCCATTTTACCTGCAGGGTAAAATAAAGTTCAGGTTCACAAGCCCTAGGGGAGCTGAGAAGTTTCCAATGACTGATCAACCTATTCCCTAAACCATAGAAATAGTCTGCTGTGGGGTGTTCTGTATGTTCTGTGGGAGCCCGTTCTTGGGTTCCTCATGGCTTTACCCAGCAGGTCCGCATACAGGACGATTAGGACCACGGGCCTGAGTGCAGGTGTCTGAGATGGTCTGCACTTGGCTGTGCTGTGGGATGGTCTGTATGTCAAGTTGCTCTGATTGGTCAATAAATAAAACACTGATTGGCCGGTGGCTAGACAGAAAGTATACGTGGGACTAACAGAGAGGAGAAATAAAAGAACAGGAAGGCAGAAGGAGTCACTGCCAGCCGCCACCAGGACAAGCAGCATGTGAAAATGCCGGTAAGCCATGAGCCACATGGCAAGGTATAGATTTATGGAAATGGGTTAATTTAAGATATAAGAACAGTTAGCAAAAAGCCTGCCATGGCCATACAGTTTGTAAGCAATATAAGTCTCTGTGTTTACTTGGTTGGGTCTGAGTGGCTGTCGGTCTGGTGGGTGACAAAGATTTGTCCTGACTGTGGGCAAGGCAGGAAAACTCTAGCTACAATAGTTGTTATGCATCTTCAGTCCTTTAGAAACATGGCTGTTCTCAACAACAGAAGGAACAAATGAATCTGATAGGTTGGACTAAAAAGCTTGCATTGTACGTCAATTGACAATGATGGAACATTCAAGGAGGCCCTTAGTCTCTAAATCCTGACTGGTGAAAATTGTAACTGTGACTTGGCAACAAATGTTTGTGATTTTTATGCTTATAAACCCTGCTTCTGTCCCTGCTCAGACCTGTCAGGAGAAACAAGGCTCCTGAGTCCTTGTCCTGCAGCCCTGATTGATCAATGACCCACTTATGTGGCAAATTATTAAATCTTTGGAACTCATAAGTGTTGTCTCTCTCCTTCCTCATGGTGCATGATGCGCTATATCCTTTTTACAAGTTGGAGGCTTAGCTGGGTAGGGTCTTGCCCTGAGGTCACCACTTGCTTTATTCCATTTAGCATCAGGCTTTTCTTTAAGCTTTTTATCTCCTTGGGCACTGGACTTAGCTCCATTACACTTCCTAGTGCCCCTTTCTCCTCAAACTGTACATTTTGTCTTTTTCCTTGCTCAGCTTGCTTCTTTTCATTATAGATCTGCATAAGAGTGATCACTGATAACCATGTGAAACAGTCAAACCTAGCCTGTCTTGAAATCCCCTCTGTCATTAATCTAAAGCTCTTCAACTTAGCTTTAGATTTTTTGGACAAGGGCAGAAAGCAGCCACATTCTTCAACAAAATATCACATGAATGTTCTCTGGTCCACTTATTAATATTCTTCTCTGAATCTTCTTTAGCCAGGTCATCATAATTTACATTGCTCTTAGCAACATGTCTTCCATGTTCCTTCTATTATGGCCTATTAAGCCCTACTTAAGACATTCAACTGCTTTCCTAATCCAAAATCCCAAAGTCCACATTCTACCAACAAGAAGCATGGTCAAGTCTGTCACAGCAATACCCCACTCCTGGTACCAACTTCTGTCTTAGTCACTGTCCTATTGCTGTGAAGAGACACAATGACCATGGCAAGTCTTAGAAAAGAAAGCATTTAATTGGGGCTCAGAGATTTAGTCCATTATCACCATAGCAGAAAGCATGGTGGCACAGGCAGACATAATGCTGGAGAAGTAGCTGAGAGTTCTACATCCAGATCCACAGGTAGGAGGAAGAGAGAGACACTAGGCCTGGCTTGGGCTTTTGAATCCTCAAAGCCTGTGACACACTCCCTCTAAGAAGGTCATATCTATTCCAACAAGGCCATACCTCCTAATCCTTCTCAAGTAGTGCCACTCCTGATGACTAGTATTCAAGCATATGAGCCTATGGTGGCCATTCATATTCATACCACCACAGTACTAGTGTCAGTGTTTGGGTTCGATGTCATATTTATATGAACTGTCACTATTAAGGAAACTAGGTATAGGGTACTAGGGGGCTTCTCTACTATTTTGGCAATCTCTGTGAATAATTATTTCAATATAGAACTTTTAAAAAACAAAATTGTAGTTGAACGTATATCCTGATTTCTCAGATTTATAACCATTCTGCAGAAATTCTGGTGAAGTGGAAAGATGGCAATGCACTCCATGCCCAGAAAGCTCCTGACCTTTCTTCACGGTCACAGTATTCCATTTTAGAAGCACAGCATAGACATTTTTAATGCAAATATTACCTATGAATAACATTATCTCCATCTTTGCTACTGTAAATGTTATTAGAGATAGTCACAAATCACCTCATACATAATTCACTTCCCCTGTTGTTTGTATACATTTGTTTTCAGTACAAATTCATTTAAGGTGGCAACATTGGTTTCTTTCAACAGTATTAATTTATGCTGTTTTAAACCAATGAATAAATTTTTTAAGATCAAAATTCTGAAAATACATGTTTACATACATATTCTCTTTGGCAAAAAAAAAGCTAGTCTACTTCAAGTTACTGTAGACAGTTAACATTAATAAAACAGTATTTCTAGTTAGTTATGTAAGTTAGTCATTTACCTATCAGTGTTGATATAAATATATTTTACTGTTTTTTTTTCTTTTTGTACTATGGGTCCTATAAAAATGTTTAAAAGGATCATTATCATTATTTTAATGTCATTTACTATTATATAGATCCAGAGACAATGGTGTGGTGATATTGTGTTCCCCAAAATATTGTGCACCCTAATAAACTTATCTGGGGTCAGAGGACAGAACAGCCAGTAGATATAGAGGCCAGAAAATGGTGGTGCACATACCTTTAATCCTATCACTTGGGAGGCAGAGATCCATCCAGATCTCTGAGTTTAAAGCCACACTGGAAACAGCCAGGCATGGTGACTCACACCTTTAATCCCAGGAAATGAACCTTTAATCCCAGGAAGTGATGGCAGAAAGCGGAAAGGTATTTAAGGCATGAGGACCAGGAACTAGAGCTGGTTAAGCTTTCAGGCTTTCAAGGAGCAGTTCAGCTGAGATCCATTTGGATGAGGACACAGATACTTCCAGTCTAAGGAAACAGGACCAGCTGATGAACTGGTGAGGTAAGGAAGCTGTGGCTTGTTCTGCTTCTCTGATCTTCTAGCATTCACTCCAATAACAGGCCCTGGGTTTGTTTTTATTAATAAGATTCTTTAAGATTCGTGCTACACAATGGGGTGAAATGTCGCCTTCTTTAGTTTATCAGCTACACATAAGAAAGTTTGAGTGTTAGTTAACTCAGAGACTTCTTTCACGCCCAGAAATACAAACCTAGCACTAACATATCAAGGAACTGTTTGTTTTCCCTTCAATACTAGATAGTTCCAATGTATTTTATCTAGTCAAGTAATAGACATCAAAATGTTTGGGACACTAAAGAAGTGTCTCTTTTGTGCCTAGGACATTTTATTCATCTTCTCAGAGTTCTTTGTACAGTGTGTGGGTATAGCCTTCTCGGCAACTTTTTCCTCTTTCAGCCTATGTTGCTGCAAATGTGAGCTCTGCATCTGAGCTTTGCAATCCACAAAAACCGTGGTTAAGGCCAGAGAACATGAGTGCTAACACTTTTGGAAGGCCACACATCTTGTTATCACACAGCAGTTGCTGTTAACAGGTCTCTGCACTTTCTGTAGCATCAGCCAGAGTCAGTGCCCTCTATGGGTGAATCTCAGCAGCACCATAGAGGTTGTGCCCCCCAAATCTCAAATACTCCAACCCCAAAATTTTGACCACTGGTAAGTGAATATAGTATTCATTTTGAGACATGGTGGAGAATTTGTTGTTTGGTCACATGTGATCATGTGGTCACAGTCATGTGACATAGTTTGTCACAGTCAAAACATAAACGTCCTAAAAATATTACATAAAATACCATAATATAGTGTTTATGAAACATGAATTGATTTCTGATTTGGACTTAGGTCCCATCTCTAAGTTTTTCATTATGTGTATGTAAATATTTCAAACTCTGGAAAACATTCGGAATCTGAAACACATTCTCTTAGTTACTTTCCCAGTGCTGTGGTAAAACCATGACCAACTTACAGAGAGAAGTGTTGATTTACAGTTTCAGAGGGTTAGAGTCTATGATCATCGTGGCAGGAAGCATGGCATCAGGCAAGAAAGCTTGGCACTGGAGCTGGAGCTGAGAGATCACATCCTGAGACACAACCACAAGGCAGAGAGAGCTAACTGGGCCCGGTGTGGGCTTCTGAAACCTCAAAGCTTGCCCCCAGTGACAAACCTCCAACAGGACCAACCACAATCTAATTTAACCCTTCTTAAACAGCTCCACCACCTGGGACCAAGTATGTAAGCATGTGAGTCTATGAGAGCCATTCTCATTCTAACCTCTGCACACATCGAGTCCAGAGCAGAAGCCCATGGTCAGCTTTGAGAAAGAGCATGTGGGAATTCACTCCAGTGAGCTTTGAAACAGCTGAGTGAATAAAGCTTCTAAAACCAAAAGTTGACATTAAGATGCTGCGTTAGTTACTTTTCTCCTTCCTGTGATTGAATACCTGACAGAAACAGCTTAAGGGAGAAAGTGTTATGTGATATTTTGTTTGTGTTCTGACAAATAAAGCTTCCTTGGAGATCGGAGGGCAGAGTTAGCCACTAGTTAACCATAGAGGCCAGGAAGTGGTGGCACACACCTTTAATCCCAGCACTTGGGAGGAGGAAGCAGGATGATCAAGAGTTCAGGGTCACCCTGGATATAGGAGATTGAACCAGTCTAAAAGAGAAATAGAGCCAGGCAGTGGTGGTGCATGCTTTGAATCCCAGCCCTAGGGAGGTGGAAACTGGAATATAAGGCAGGTGGAGACAGGATCTCGGACCCCCCATTCAGTATAAGGATTCGTAGAGGTAAGAAGTCTCAGATGGATGGCTGTTCTGCTTCTGTGATCTTACACATTATTACCCAATATCTGACCCCAGGTTTTTATTGTTAAGACTAATTAGGATCACACTTCAAGAAAGGATACATTTTAACTTAAGATTTGAGCTGATGCAATCCATCCTAGCAGGGGAAGGCATGGCTTTGATTCTGCAGGCTCCTTGGTGGCAGGGGCATGCAGCAGATGCTTGCTCATATCTCTCAAGAACAGGAAGTATAGAACTCAGAGCTCAGTGTGAAGTGGGGCTGTGCCCACTCAAAACATACTCCCCAGAGACCCCCTTCTTCCAGTAGGGTCCTACCTCATAAGGATTCTGCAACCTCCCCAAACAGTGTCACCAGCTGGGACTGACTGAATATTCAAACACATGAGCCTATTTTATGATCTAACCATAGGAGATATGTGCGGTGATATATTGTGTCCCCCAATATATTGTGTATCCTAATAAACTTATCTGGGGTCAGAGGACAGAACAGCCACTAGATAGACATAGAGGCCAGAAAATGGTGGCATACACACCTTTAATCCTATCACTTGGGAGGCAGAGATCCATCCAGATCTCTGTGAGTTCAAAACCACATTGGAAACAGCCAGGCATGGTGATTCACGCCTTTAATCCCAGGAAATAATAGCAGAAAGCAGAAAGATATATAAGGTGTGAAGACCAGGAACTAGAGCTGGTTAAGCTTTTAGGCTTTTGAGCAGCAGTTTGGCTGAGATCCATTTGGATGAGGACTCAGAGGCTTCCAGTTTGAGGAAACAAAATCAGCTGAGGAATTGGCCAGGTGAGGTTAGCTGTGGCTTGTTCTGCTTCTCTGATCTTCCAACATTTACCCCAATACCTGGCCTGGGTTTGTTTTTATTAATAAGACCTCTTAAGATTCATGCTACAGATATGCACTGCTTTAGAGGCCTTTTCAGAAATCAGCATCCTTGCAAAAAAAAAAAAAAAACAAGGCCAAAATAAAGAACTAAAAGACAGCCTCTCTGGACAGCTACTTCCCCAGTCAGAACCAGGTCAGCAAATGCTGGCAGAAACACCTAAACTTCTGCAATCTAGAGAAGTGGTGATGCCTCTGTGGACAGCAACTGCATGAATCCCCTTTGCCCCATATTCTGAGTCTTAATCCAAGACACCGTGGAAGAGACGTTTCCTGGGGAGATCTGAACTGCTCCACCTTCCCTCTCTATACTCTCAAAAAGGAAAGGGAGGCCTGTTAATAGTAATACCTGGGACACCGAATCATGGCTTAACTGATGATAGCTACTCAATTTGTATTTTTAAATAGCATCCTATTCTATTTGGTCAGACCAACCCATGCCCTTCAGGACTTCCTCTCTTATTTTACTCAGTAAACCAGTTAATTCACTGCCTACTAATTCCACCATATCTCACATGAGTCTGAGGCCTCATGTTTTCTTCTCTTTCCTCACACATCCAGGCTTATTCCAGTCTGTAAAAGAGGGAAGAGAGGAAGTCACCTGACCCTTGGAGGCCCAGTCTTTCCTCTGCCCAGGTTCTGTTGCTGCCACACTCACACCAGTGAGAGTAGGTCTCTAAATGTCACAAAGTGCCTTCACCAGCAGAAGGTAATTGGACTGACCCTGCTCAAGTGTGACTCCTCCTAGAGGGGAAGAGGAATGACTTATATAGGGAGATGATATACAGAGTTGTGGAAGATGTCTGTCTGCATTGCAGTCATAAAAGATAGTAATGAATACAGGGCTCTGACTCCAGAAGAAGTATACATACGCCCCCTACCTATCGCTTTATGAATTGGGTGATTTCTCTGCTTTGGTGTACACTTTCCTGACCCTTCATCTACATCTGGAACCAAGAGAGGCAGAGAGGAGAGGCAGTAAGGATTCTCTTCAGAGCTCCTCTAGCTACAGACTAGGAGCTCTCCTCAATTCCAAGTGCCCACTTACCTGCTGCTGCCACCAACATGGAGGAACCACCTAACTGCATGCAGGCTGGGGTAGGAGAGGTCAGGGAAGACTGGAGAAGAGAGGCTTAGCACATATCAACAAGTCCTAAGATACTGGAGACCTGCTTGGACCAAAGAGGATGTGTAGAGTCGGGAAGCAGTGGAGAGACAGACACAAACTGAGGGTGAACAAGGATGGCTGCCAGCAGCATTTAATTGAAAACAGTATCTTTTATACTCTAGGTGCACATAGGATTAAATAGGAGAAAAGGGGCATGTGAATGGGGGGTGTGGCTTGAGATCAGGGATTGAGGAATCTAGCCTTGATCTTGACAATAGGTACCAGTTATATGTTAATGAAGGGGCCACAAATTCCTCTTGCTAGAGATAAGAATGACTGCTTTATCAAGCAGGAACTTTCCTCAAGCTCCCAAATGAATGGTGACCCTTATCCAAATACCTGACCTTGGGAAAAGGACTTCTTCTGGGAAGCAGACACTATACTACAATTTCTTAGTCTTACTATATAGGCCTGTTCCCCTCACAATGTTCCCCAAATCCTTACTCACTTTCCTTTGTATTAATCCATTCTGGTTTCTCTGTATTTATTAACTGGACTCTTGCCCTTAATGGCCTCAGGCTGTGAATCTAAATTGTAGGTGTTTCATCCTTGGGATCAAATCTCTAACTTCCCTGTTCTTGGTGTAATTAGGAAGACACAATGGAATTCTTGGTTCTAAAGTGGAGGGGATTTTTTTCCAAAGAATTATTTTGCTTAGGGAAGCTACCATTGTACATATTTTATCCTTTACCAAAGCCTGCACAAAATTTCCCAAAGGAAATGGCATTAATATTGAGAATCATTAAAAATGAAAGTAAAAAGATGCTGGAGAACTGTGGTCTGCAAATGTCGAAATGCTGAACTTTGTCAAGCAGCAATGGTTGCTATGCAGTCCACACCACTGTCCCCTCCTCTCTCTTCCCCCTACCCCCACTCTCTCTATCTCCACCTCTCTTATCTCCCCTTCTCTCCTTCCCTTAAGTTAGAAAGCATACTTCTCCTGCAGCTCTGCCTGCACTCTGATGCCTCTGAGTCTGGACTGGGTAATACTGAAGAGGAAAAATGGTAAATTCCCCACCATTTTGATGGGTCTTTAGTTTCTGATCTCTTCACTTTATCTCACCATTGTTAATCCCAAAAGCAAGAATAAAACCACTACCACAGTTTGAGCAGAATTCAAAATGAGAGGGCCAAGCAAATATCATGAAGGGCCCCTAATAATTCAGTTAAGAAGTAGGACTCAGTTCACAAACAAAGGACAATCAATCACCAATGCCCCTGAGAGTGAGGATGGGGAGAATTACACATACTAGGCCTGGGACAACTCCCCTCCCCCACCCCAGGTACCTCAAGGCAATAACCAAATAATGGCAAAGCCTAGGCCATGTCCAGACTTGCCCAAGAATAGAAAAGCTATAGCCTTAACCCACCCCTACTAGACCTAACCAATTAGGAATCTACTAGTATGATTGCCACATGCATAAGCCAATCCTAGGTGGAATGATCACAGTGCTTTAGAATTCCTTTAGTTGTATATAAAAGAGCCTACAAGCTTTTCTTGGGGGTCGTCATGTTTGCCTTTGTGTCAGATGCATGGCCCTAGCATGCTAGTACCTTCTCAAGATAATAAATACTCTTGTTGATTGCATACATGGATGGTGGTCTTATGGTACCTCTCCAGGACCCTAACAGAAGCAAGCTAGATTTTTATTAAAGTGCACCCAGGAGCTGGCCAAAGACTGCCTCCTAAGTCAGGTTAAAGAGAACAACCTGAATCTACCTCTTGGGTCCCTTTTAAGGAGTAAAATCATGAATAGTTTTACAGAAGGGAAACAATGAAGCAATAAGGAAATAAAAAAAACTTTTTAAAAAATTCATGTGATCACCCACCATGTGATTAGGAGGCATCAGGGAGAGTCAGGGTATTCTCAAAAACAAATCAGGGTCATGGGTTTGGGAAGGTCAGGTTCCAGGAAACAAAGTGACTCAGCTCTTGCAGTAAATAGAAACTTATTTTTAAAAGTAAAGCACAGCAGCTTCTGTCTTTAAAATGGAGTCGGGAAGTACCTCAGCATATCTGTCTGCCACCAGTTGATTCTCAGGATCCTAAGAGAGCTGCTTCATGCTTTCTGAAAACATGATGTGTTTATCATGGTCAGAAAGTATAGGGTGATCAAGGAGATGGAGATTGAAGAGGCCTAACATAACATTAGTATAGCCATGACAATTAAATAACCCAGCTCCTAATGAAAAGAATGATAGTGCATTGGATGATAGAACAACTTTGATAGATGGATCAAAAATTCCATGAAACAAATATTTTGGCAGACTTCCATAAATGAACAAAGACCAAAACTTAAAGTGCAAATTAACAACATTGTCCTGGAAGGACTAGAAGACACAGGTGCAGACATGATAATAATTACACCAAAATCAAAGCATCTGAATTGGCTTCTTCAAGAGGTAGACGTCAAAATTTTAGAGATTGGAACCCTATCTCATGTAAAACAAAATTTGAGATGGGTTGAATGCACAGGGCCAGAAGGACAGAGATGAAGGCTGAAGCCATATGCAGTAAATCTTTGGGGCTGAAATCTGTTACAGCAATGGAATACCCAGATTAAAAATTCTCCAATCTCAGAAATGGGATATAGACCAATTCATGTTTCTGGGAATGATATTATAAGATACTATAAAAAAAAAAAAAAAAAAAAAAACAGCCACCAGCCATTCAGGCTCTACATAAACAGAGCACAACTGCTGTTGAACTCTCAGAAGTACCAATGGCTCTACCTTTAAAATGGCTAACTGATAAACCTGTCTGGGTTGGACAATGGTCTATGACACAAGAGAAACTACAAGCTTTAGAATAGCTGGTTCAGGAACAGTTAAATGCTCAACATATTGAAGAATCTACCGGCCCTTGGAATTTTCCTGTATTGTTATTAACAAAGAAATCTGGTAAATGGAGAATGCTGACAAATCTGAGAGTCATTAATAAAGTAATTCAGCCTATGGGCTCCCTACAGAATGGATGCCATTACCCTCTCTGTTACTCAAAGAATGGCCTATTATAGTTATTGACTTAAAAGACTGTTTCTTTACTATACCTCTACAAGAAAGGGATAGAGAAAAATTTGCCTTCACAATACCTATTTATAATAATACCCAGCCAGTCAAGACATATCAATGGAAGGTCTTCCTACAGGGAATGTTTAATATCCCTACCCTTTACCAATATTTTGTGCAAAAGTGATGGAGATAATTCATGAAAATTTCCACAATCTACAATCTACCATTATATGGATGATATCTTATTAGCTGATCCAAAGTTAGGTACCTTAGAAAGTCTGTTTGAAGAAGTAAAGAAAATTTCGCCTCAGTGGGGACTACAAATTGCTCCTTAAAAAAAATACAAAGAGGAAATTCTATTAGTTACTTAGGATATAAGATAGATCTACAAAAAATTAGACCACAAAAGGTATAGCTCAGGAGAGATCCACTGTGGACCAATAATGATTTTCAAAAATTGTTAGGAAGCATTTCTAAACTACAGAATAAATTTTTAGGTTGGAATACCTAAAAATGGACTAGTAAATTTGGCTAATAACCTAAGGGGGACAAGGACTTAAATAGCCCAAGAGAATTATCAGCTGAAGCTGAAAAGGAATTGGCTCTAGTAGAAAAGAAAATACAAGAGGCACATGTGGATCATATGAATCCAGAACTTAACTGCATTCTGCTCATACTCCGCTCCAGACACTTCCCTGTAGATGTAACCGACCATCTTATTAAATAAGAAACACAGAACCAATGTACAAGAGAAAGCCGAGAGGTCAGAGTTCAGAGCTAAAATCTCACCCTTCCTCCTGCGGTGGTCCTAGCTCTCCGAAAAGGACCTATTTCCTGTGTGTAAGTCTTTTCATAGTCTTTTGTTCTGCCTTCTCATTGGTTGTAAACCCAAACACATGACTGCCTGTCTGTATGTATGTACAGCCCCCCCCCCGGGTCTTAAAGGCATATGTCTCCAATGCTGGCAGTATCCCTGAACACACAGAGATCTACCTAGCTCTTCTACCAAGTGCTGGAATTAAAGGCGTGTGCCACCACTGCCACACTCTTGCTATGGCTCTAATAGCTCTGCCCTTGGGCAACTTTATTTATTAACATGCAATCAAAATCACATTTCAGTACAATTAGAATACCACCATATTTCCCCTTTTCTATTTTAATAAAAAGAAAAAAAAGCAAAAGGTTATAACTAACATAAGAAAAACTATATACAAAAGTACAATAACTATATACAATATATACAAGTAATAAATACCTAAACAATGTCTAGTCCATTTGTATTGTACAAATCAGAGAAAATAATTCCATTATCTATCCTATTTTGGTAAATCCAAGATGTATCTAATTCACTTTCTATCCTAATTAATTTTCAACTATAACTAACTAATCTTCATCTTTAACTAACTACTCTTCAACTCCCTCAGAGATCCAAGAAGGAAATAATATTAGCTAACAAAAATAAAACAGGAAGTGCATGCAAGCAACTTCCAAAAAATTTGTGAGTTGACAGAAACAGTCAGCTGCCTGGACAGTCACCTGAGGTTTCCGCAGTGTTGGGGCATCATCTTCAGCCTATAGGCTTAGCATATCTGACAGACTCATTTGTGAAGTAGGATGTACACAAGGTCAACAGTTCAACCTCACATTGGGTGAGAGCAGTCCATGTACCAGAAACACCTGAATTCCACTAATGTCATGTCATGATTCAGGATTTTAAATTCTGGAAATTGTTGATGGTTTTTGAATTCAGCTGTCCATTCTTCTTGGCTGTGTATATATGGCTTCATCTCAGCATCTCCTTCTTCTCCACATCCTTCTATTAAATGCCAGTCTACTATTGAGAGGCATGAGCTTTCAGCTGCTGTTCCATTGCACAACAGAAGCCATCGGCCCACTGCCTGTTCAGCTGCCTTCGAAGAAAGGGGCACTGTACCTTTTCTGGATTGCGAAGGCCACTTCAGGGATGGTTCCATATTGTCCTGGCCTCAGAAGATGCCTTTTGATAAAGCCATAACCACACTTGTTTTGGCAAGAATCAGTAGTCCTTTGTTTCGTGTCCTGTCTGTCCATTTTGTCCTGTTGATTCGAGGATACTTTGTTGTCCAGTGGCTAACTTTTGCCACAATGAAAGTTGACTCCATATGCAGTTTCTTCAATGCCCATATTTTCTCTGAAGTAGATTGGTACTGCCAGGAGCCGACATGTCTCAAAAAAGAAAAATTTCTAAGTTATTAAAACATTTAAAATGCCATATTCTGTAGATCTCTGAAGGGTTTGAAGATGACCTGTCTAAAATATATCTGCTTGATTTTTAAAACATATCTAATATGACTACAACTTCTATTGTAATGTCTAACTACTAACTTTCATTTCTTTATATCTTAATAGTTGGTAATAATAACATTCAAGGATCAGAAAATTGCATTAAATTGTTAAATGAATGGTATAAATACAATTAGAAATATACATATAGCATTTTCTAACAATATCAATTTCAAATTTGTATACAATATAAAACAATCCAATCCAATGTATTTAAAACTAGTAATTGTCTTTTTTCTTTCTTTTCTTCCTTTCTTTTTTTTTTTAAAACAAGAACCTTAAATCTAATCTATTTTGCTTAGCCTTTTTCCTAACCCTTGACAACAACCCCCTAAACAATGAAAATTATCCCAGACCCAAAACCCATTAAAAAGACCAAAAAACCACCCGCCCCACACCACCTCTTTGGGAATGTGGGCGTCGTATTCTTAAAATTGCTTCCTGCTGGGTATGGGCGAAGTTATCTTTATCCTGAAAAAAAAAAATTTAGGTTAATTGTCAAATTCTAGAAAGGTAACTATATCCTTCATTATCCAGTCTGTGTATAGTGCCAAAGTTCAGGGTTTATCTCAAGTCCTAATTCAAGTAGTCTTTGAGACTGGATCATCTCAGCTAGTGATCTCAAAATTGCTCTGAGCACCTTGTAGTTCAAAGCTGATCTGTAGATGATGTTTGTCGGCTTAATGATATTATTATTGTCCATGTGGAATTGTTGTTGTTGTGGGGCCCCATCTTCTTTCTGGAGACTTCAGTTGATGTTAGGCCTGGCCGTGATTTCCTGCAGAAAACTGATAAGAGACTCAAACACAAAGACATATATATGCAGCTACTTGAATCTTTTTTTCTAGAATTAGTTAGTACTCTATATGACCATTCATATCTTAACAAAGTTTAAAATGTATATATATATATATATATATATATATATATATATATATATATATATATCTTGTAAATTTTGATATAAAATTCATACATTAAGAAAAGTTTAAAGAATCAGAATAGAATCAAAGAGTTGAGATTAGTAATAGAATAGTTCCTTAATTCATTTGGCTTTTGTCCTGTCCCATAGCAGAAGATGGCTCTTTTATTCTGGCGTGATACAGGGAGTTTGCATTTTCCTTTTAACAACATGCTTGAGTTTAAAGAAGGAGAGAGCCATTCTCCAACCTCAAAGTCAGCTTTAAATTTTAATTGAACTGGGACTATTAGAAGACCAATAGTGTTAAATCTTTAGAGAAAAGCAGAAACAAACACTTAGGAAGACATGAAATTTTTTAGATAATATATACCCATACGCCGTTTCACTCTGTTTCCTGGGATAGATGATTTGTCCCTTTTCCTCACTTGTCTCATTTGTCCAGTGTTCTTCAGATTCCTTAACCTTCATTCTCCTAAAAGACAAAAACAAAAACCTTTCCCCAAGACTAATTTTGGAGATGTTCCTTTTTGGCAAGTTATTATCTGATTAAATGAAAAGGCATGTGTTACTGGTACAAGTTAGTTTAAATTGGATGTTCATGCTGATTGATGAACTATCACCTCCTCTAATTAAGAGGCCTCTCTTGTTCAAATCGAACCTTTATCAATTTGATCGTACCCACAGCTTATCTTCTCCTGTAGAAACAAAAGCAAAACCTCGTCCCCAATGTAATACATACCCTGGTTTCCATTCTGAGGTCAACACATCCTTAAAGTATATAGGCTGATTTAATTCTGTAGTTTTTTCTATTATCCAATGTCTCTCTGCAGCTGTTGTTCCTTTCTCATTGGCATTGAGAAAATTCAAAGTTAACAGAGCATTATTTCTGGGGATTTTTGTTACTCCTTGTTGTTTATTTAGCATATCCTTTAGAGTTCTATTTGATCTTTCTATAACTGCTTGACCTGTAGGATTATGTGGTATGCCTGTAATATGCTTTATATTGTAATAAGCAAAAAACTGTTTCATTTTAACAGAGACATATGATGGAGCATTGTCAGTTTTGATTTGTGCAGGTATTCCCATGATGGCCATAACTTCTAGCAAATGAGTGATTACAGAATCAGCTTTTTCAGAACTCAAAGCAGTTGCCCACTGAAATCCTGAATAAGTATCGATGGTGTGGTGTACATATTTCAGTTTTCCAAATTGTGCAAAGTGAAACATGTCCATCTGCCAGATCTCATTCCTCTGAGTACCCTTTGGGTTACATCTTGCTGGTAATGGCGTTTGATTGTAGAAGGAACAAGTAGAACATTTCTTTGCTATTTCTTTGGCTTCTTGCCAGGTTATGGAAAAATCTTTTTTTAAACCTTTACTATTGACATGATGTTTTTTATGAAATTCTGAGGCCTCCAGCACATTTCCTATCAATAATTTATCAATCTCATCATTGCCTTGTGCTAGAGGGCCTGGCAGACCAGTATGGGATCAGATGTGAGTTATATATAAAGGATGACTCCTTTTCCTGATTGTATCTTATAACTGAATAAATAGTGACGTTAATTCTGAAGCATCAGGGATAAATTCTGCAGTCTCAATATGTAATACCACTCTTTCAGCATACTGAGAGTCAGTTACTATGTTGAGAGGTTCTGAAAAATCCATTAATACCAACAGAATAGCATACAATTCTGATTTTTGAGCTGAGTTATAAGGACTTTGTGTAGTGGGTAGCCATTCCAGCTTGGATCTGGAAGTTCCAACCCCCATTGAGACTCTGGCAACTGTCACGCCTACGAGGCAGGGCGAAGGGAGGTGCTGGAAACCCGAGAGCTGGATGGGCCAGCGCTCGCTCTGTGCACTCTCTCTGTGCCTGGACCTGGACGGTGGAGGTTGACCGAGCAGAGCTCCAGAGAACACCGCTGGATTGCGATACACCTTCCCCAGACCCCTGCAACCTATCTATTCTTCCATTTGTAAGTCATCCACTAAATAAATCTTCCTTTTAACTACGTGGAGTGGCCTTTATAATTTCCCCAATAACTTTGAACCACTTTACTTAAATTTTCTGATTTGTAACCTGCCTTTCCTTCTTTGTTGGCATCTGTATAAAATGTGCGAACTCCAGATATGGGTTTTTCCTGTACAATTTGAGGCAAGATCCAATCAGCTCTCTTTATAAGATCAATTCTATTGCTTTTGGGATATTTGCTGTTAATTTCTCCCAAAAAATTACTGCAAGCTCTTTGCCAAGGTTCACTTTCTGTCCATAATTTTTCAATGTCCTCCTTAATTAAAGGTACGACAATTTCTGCTGGGTCTATTCCTGCTAATTGACGAAGTCTCAATTTTCCTTTCCAATTCAATTCAGAGATTTTTTCCACATAAGTTTTTAATTTCTTATTTGGTTTATTTGGTAAAAATATCCATTCTAATATAATATCTTACCTCTGCATTAATATTCCAGTAGGAGAATGCCTAGAAGGTAAAATAACCAAAATGCAATCCAGCTTTGGATCAATACAATCCACATGCCCTTCATGTACTTTCTTTTCTACCAAGGCCAATTCTTTCTCAGCTTCAGGTGATAATTCTCTTGGACTATTTAAGTCCTTGTCATCTTCTAAGGTTTTGAACAAATTAGTCATTTCATTATTTTTTACCCCAACAATAGTTCGTAGATGAGAAATATCTCCAAATAATCTTTGAAAGTCATGAGTCTGTCATCTATCTCTCCTAATTTGCACCTTTTGGGGTCTAATTTTTTTGTAGCTCTATTTTATATCCTAAATAATTAATAGAATCTCCTCTTTGTATCTTTTCAGGAGCAATTTGTAATCCCCAGCAAGGCAAAATTTTCTTTACTTCTTCAAACATTCTTTCTAAAGTATCTGCATTTGAGTCAGCTAGTAAAATATCATCCATATAATGATAAATTATAGATTTAGGAAATTTTTTATGTATCACTTCCAACGGCTGTTGTACAAAATATTGGCACAGAGTTGGGCTGTTCAACATTCCCTGTGGGAGGACCCTCCACTGAAATATTTTAACCGGTTGAGAATTATTATAAGTAGGCACTGTGAAAGCAAATCTTTCTCTGTCTTTTTCTTGTAAGGGTATTGAAAAGAAACAGTCTTATGGTGATATTTTATTTGTACTGAAATGTGATTTTAATTTTATGTTAATAAATAAAGTTGCCCTGGGGTCAGAGCTATTAGAGCCATAGCAAGAGCATGGTGGTTAGAAGAGCTAGGTAGATTTCTGTGTGTTCAGGGATACAGCCAGTATTGGAGACATATGCCTTTAAGACCTGGAGGGCGGTACTTACAGGCAGTGACAAGGCAGTCATGTGGTTGGGTTTACAACCAATGAGAAGGCAGACAGAAAGACTATTTAAAGACAGACAAACAGGAAGAAGCTCTCTCTCTCTCTCTCTCTCTCTCTCTCTCTCGAAAGCTAGTAGCACTGCAGGAGGTAAGATTTTATCTCTGAGCTCTGACCTCTCGGCTTTCTCTTTTACACTGCCTCTGTGTTTCTTATTTTAATAAGACGATTGGTTACATCTACACAGTCTTTTAAATCGATAACTATGAGAGGCCATCCTTTTGGTAACAGAGTAGGCAAAGGAATTCCAGATTGTAGAGAGCCCATTGGCTGAATTACTTTGTTAATTGCTGTAAGGTCTGTTACCATTCTCCATTTACTTTTTTAATTTCTTTTTAATAAAAAATACAGGAGAATTCCAAGGGCTGGTTGATTCTTCAATATGCTGAGCATTTAACTGTTCTTCTACCACCTCTTCTAAAGCCTGGAGTTTCTCTGTTGTTAAAGGCCATTGCTGAACCCATACAGGCTTGTCTGTTAACCATTTTAAAGGTAGAGCTGTTGGTGTCTTTGGAAGATCATCAGTTGTGCCCTTTTGTTGTATAATATGGATGGCTGGCGACCACTCATTAGAACAATATCTTCTAATATTTCTCTCAGAAACATGTGCTAGTTTATGATTTGTTTCTGAGATCGAAGGGATGTTAATCTGAGTATTCCATTGTTGCAACAAGTGTCAACCCCACAGGTTCATAGCTATGTTAGCCACATATGGTTTTAATTTTCCTCTCTGTCCTTCTGGACCTATACATTCCAGCCATCTTGCACTCTGTTTCACCTGAGATAATGTCCCAATTCCTAACAGTTTGAACATTCACCTCCTGAAGAGGCCAAGTTGGATGCCAAAATTTTAGTGCAATTATGGTAACATCCGCACCTGTGTCTACCAGACCAGACAACAAAACACCATTTATTTTTATCGTTAATTTTGGTCTTTGTTCATTAATAGAAGTTTGCCAAAAAAAATTTTTTATGTTTTCTCCTGAATTTTCTATTCTCTCTGTTTCATCATTCTGACCAGCATGATTTATTCCAATAGGCATTTGGTTATTTAATCGCTCTGAGCAGGGGTTTCCTCTATAGCTGCAGGAAAGGTTTAAACTGGATTTGCTATGAGGGCCTGCATGAGGCCCCTCTGGGAGTTTCCCAAAGTCTGAGGCAAAGGATTACCCTGTCTGTCCTTTGTTGATCTACATTCGTTGGTCCAATGTTTTCCCTTACCACACCTTCTGCATACTCCAGAAGGAAGAGTCATTCTGTTGCCATTGTTCCTTAAAGAAACATTGTTTCTAGGAATGACCTGTTTACAGTCCCTTTTCAAATGTCCTTGCTTTCCACATCCAAAACATCTAACACTCCTCAAACCTTTTGAAATTGCTTCTCCTACCCACATATCATCATGCTCATCAACCTCAACATTAACTGTGTGTCTCTAATCCAATCTTCCAAAGGTGCAGATCTTGCCTTTAATGGCCTGATTATTCTTTTGCATGCTGCATTCGCATTCTCAAAGGCCAAAGATTCAATTATTACCTTACTACCTTCTGAATCTGAGACCATTCTCTTTACTGCTGAAGCCAGTCTTTGTAAAAAATCTGTAAAAGATTCTATGGACCTTGCATAACCTTTGTAAATGACTCAGATTTTTTTTCCTGGTTCCTCAACTCTGTCCCATGCATTCAAGGCTGCCGTTTGACATAAAATTAGGGTTTGGACATCATATAAACATTGTGGTTGTACTGAAGCATATTGGCCTTCTCCAATAAGCTGATCCTGGCAAACTTGTATTCCTTTATCCCTCCATTGTTTTTTATGTTTTTAGCTTCATCCTTGAACCAAGTTAGAAATTGAAGCCTCTGGCTGGGTTCCAGAACAGCTTGTGCAAGGTCCCGCCAGTCCTGTGGTACAATCTTATTATATGTTGACCAAGAGTTTAACATTTGCTTTACATATGGGGAATGCATGCCATAAGATACTATTGCCTCTTTAAACCTTTTTAAATCCAACATTTCAATTGGAGCCCAAATATTTTGTATAGTCATTTGATCAGGCATCTGTTGTACGGTTACAGGATAAATTAAGGGTGACTGTGTGAAAACAGGCTTTCTTTCTGTAACCTTATGATCCAAACTTGAAACAACTTCACTGTTAATTTCTTCTGTCTGAATTTTTACAGGTTTAACAAGTTTTTCTAAAACTGTCATCCTGGCACTTAAATTGACTATGTTTTTAAATTGTAAAATGAGGATAAGCATAGTGATAAACTGCATAATTCCAACAATACTAATCTTCTCATATAGTTGTTCCATTGTCAGACTGCCTAAAATTTCAAACAAAACCCAATTTTCTTCCAATGTACACATAAAACCCATTTTCTTTTTAATGTGGAAAAAATTTCTCTTTTAAATAGTTTCCTTTAAAATATCTGATATGTTATGACTTACCAAATCTGTGTAGAACAGTAGAAATCCAAGGAAATTTCAAAACAGCCACCTAGTGTCCGAGGTGTAAATCCAGAGAGAGAAAGAAAGCACACAAGAAAGCATAGCCGGCTAAAGCTTAAATCCAGCCACGTGTTCTCTCTTGAGCTGAGTCAAGGCTTGGCTCTGGGTTCCTTAAGCTCCGACCACGTGCGTTGGCTTTACAGGCAGGGCCCTGTTCGGCAGGGCAGGCCTGAGTTGTTTGTAGCACCGGCTTTAAGCAAGCAGCTCACTGTTAGTCCGGCCTGAGGCCAAGCAGACCTGGGCCCAGGCAAGGGAGCAGGCCGCTCGGACTAGGAAGCCAGCGGCCCAGGCTGGAAAGGGCCAGCCGCCCCTGTGGGAAACCAGACCTGCCACCAAGCCAAGTGGTTTTTAATGGATTCTTGTCATGTTGGGCGCCAGATGTAGATGTAACCAACCATCTTATTAAATAAGAAACACAGAACCAATGTAAAAGAGAAAGCCAAGAGGTCAGAGCTCAGAGCTAAAATCTCACCCTTCCTCCTTCTGGTGGTCCTAGCTCTCTGAAAAGGACCTATTTCCTGTGTGTAAGTCTTTTCATAGTCTTTTATTCTGCCTTCTCATTGGTTGTAAACCCAAACACGTGACTGCCTCATCACTGTCTATATGTACAGCCCCCCAGGTCTTAAAGGCATATGTCTCCAATGCTGGCTGTATCCCTGAACACACAGAGATCTACCTAGCTCTTCTACCAAGTGCTGAGATTAAAGGCGTGTGCCACCACCGCCATACACTTGCTATGGCTCTAATAGCTCTGACCCCCAGGCAACTTTATTTATTAACATACAATCAAAATCACATTTCAGTACAATTAGAATACTACCATACTTCCCCACAGGGATTTTGATGCAGAGGAAAGATATTATGTTGGAATGGATATTTTTATCATGTAAACTGAGTAAGAAATTGACTTATGTAGGAAAAGATCTCTGATTTGATTCCAAAAGGAAAATTAAGACATTGCCAGCTGACAGGAATAGACCAGCAGAAATTGTAGTACCTTTAACTAATGAGGAAATTTCCTCTTTATGGAAAGATAGTGTATACTGACAAAGAGCCTGTAGCAACTTTTTGGAAGAGATTAACAGTTGCTATCCCAAAAGCAAGAAAATAGAACTCATAAAAAGAACTGAATGGGTCCTTCCTTCCTCACATTGTACCACAAAAACCAATCTCTGGAGTCCCCACATTCTATAGTGACGCAAATAAATCAGGAAAGGCAGGATATATATCAGGAGACTTAAAGTAGTTCAAAGTCCCTACATTCTGTACAAAAGGAAGAACTGTATGCCATTCTTATGGTACTAATGAACTTCACAGAACCTCTCAATATAGTCAATGACTCTCAATATGCAGAGAGAATTGTTTTACATATTGAAACTGCTGAATTTATTCCTCATAACACAGAATTAACTTCACTATACAATTATAGGAAATCATCAGGAATAGAGAACATCCTATATATATAAAACATATCAGATCCTATATGGGTCTGCCAGGTCCTCTAGCACAAGGTAATGATGAGATTGATCAATTATTAATAGGTAATGTGTTAGAAACCTCTGAATTTCATAAGAAACACCATGTAAATAGCAAAGGTTTGAAAAAGGACTTTTCCATCACTTGACAACAAGCCAAGGAAATTGTTAAAAAAAAATATCCTACTTGTTTCTTCAATAACTAAATTCCATTACCCACAGAAAGTAATCCTAAAGGTATACAATGAAATGAAATTTGGTAGATGGATATGTTTCATTTTGTATTTTGGAGATTAAAATATGTACACCATACCATTGACAACTATTCAGGATTTCAATGGGCAACTCCTATGAGTTCTGAAAAGGTGGACTCTGTAATTACACACCTATTAGAAGTTATGGCCATCATGGAAATACCTGTACAAATTAAGACTGACAGTGCTCTAGCATAATATGTCTCAAATAAAATGAGACAGGTTTTTGCTTATTACAATATAAAGCATATTACATGTATACCACACAATCCTACAGGCCAAGCAGTCATAGAAAGATCCCATTGAACTTTAAAGGATATGCTAAATAAACATAAAGAGATAACAATGACCCCTAGAAATAGATTACATAATGCTTTATTAACCTTAAATTTTCTCATTGCTGACGAAAAAGGGAAAACAGCTGCAGAGAGACACTGGACAACAGAAAAACTCCTGAGCTATACAAACTGGTTTACTTCAAAGATATGTTAACCTCAGAATGGAAACCAGGATATGTCCTATATTGGGGAAGGGGTTTTGCTTTTGTTTCTTCAGGAGAAGAAAAACTATGGATACCAACAAAATTAATAAAAATTCACTTTGAACAGGAGAAAGCCCTTGATGAGAAGAAGTAATAGCTCATCCACTGATGTGACCACTCTATAAGTTGTAAGAAAAACTCAACAAACAAGGGTCAGGGCAGGGTTCTGGTGTTTGTCTTTACAAGATAATAGAAATACCCATCTTCAAGAAATCATAAGGCCTTGGATACCTAGATGTCTACTGCATAAAGGAAGGACATATTGGTACCAATATACTTCACAGTATAATATATCACTGCCTAACATCTACATCTCTTTAACTCTAGAATAGTTATGGTCCCAATTCAGTTATAAATCAAGCTGGTTTGGTGTTGGAATGTGGCTCTTTCCTTCTCTAAACCCAAGCATATTGCTAAAAGAAAAATTAGGAGATTCTGTCTCAGAAGTGTCAACTGGTGTGAGACAGAAGAAAACCAATAATCTAGGGACCATTGTTGTCAAGACTCTATTTCTCTCCATGCTTATTTTTGATTTCTGTGAATCCTTCCTCACATTCCATGTCATCCTAAAATCCAAACTTTCCATTTTGATATTAATGTCAAGTTTTCCACAGTGAAATATGTCTTTCCAATAATAATTTCTGAAGTCACCAGAAAGAAGACTCTAGTTCAGAAAGATGCCATTGTACCTAAGAACATTACTCAATAATCAGCCTTGGACTGATAATTCTTCAGGACAGTTCCAAGATGAGATGGTTCATCATACTACACTTCCAACCAGAATCTCAGACAATCTTACCCATTATTCTTAGACTGTCTGCAGATTCTACAGCTAATCCTATTGAGACCTAACTATCTAAGCTTTCTTACAGGACCCCACAGAAATACCATTGCCCCCTAAAGAGCAGGAAGCAATTAAGAAAACAACACCCCTCTCCCAAAGGTTTCATTTTTTTCTCAGGGTTATGGGTGGATGGTTATAAGGTTGGAGGTGGAACAATAAAATTTAGACTCAGTATTCTCCTTTATAAAAAAAAGGGGGGGGGAATGGATAGTTATAGTATATTAAGGTAGATTATTGTATCTACTAGTAAACTGATTTAACAAACTATCAATCTTGAATGATTTGCAATGATATGGATTCTTGTATATTTGATACAAATGTAAACTACTCTTATATCCCTATTTAAGATAATTTGTAATTTGATACAAATATAAAACTATATTTGCTGTATTGTACACATGTTCCTACTCCTATTTAAAATATTTTGTATATTGATACAAGTGTAAAATTATATTTGTCATACTGTAGGTATGTTCTACTTCTGTTTAGGATATTTTGTAAATTGATACATATTAAGGATATTGTCATATTGCATAATGCACCATACATTTCTACCTGTGTTTCAGATATTTTGTGTATTGTCACAGTTTTGAGGTCATTGTCTTTATACAGTATATTTGCTTACAGACTTTTTACCTTGTTAATGTGAAGCCTTAGTCCTTAGGTTATTTAGGTAGAGAAGACTTACAGATTTATAGTCACCCATGCTTGTCATTTCTATAGTTATGTTAGTTAGGTTTTCCAGATTTACAGAAACATATGTCAGATGGATAAGTAATATTCAGACACTTCATAGACCTAAAGAATATGGCATTTAAATGTTTTGATAACTTAGAATTCTGTTGATGTGAGACATGATTGCTCCCAGCAGCACCAATCCGACCTGAGAGAATGTTAGGCTTCTAAGACATTTCTATTTGGAAGTTTGTCTTCTTGGCACAAAATGGCTGCTGAGCAAAGAATTGCCCTTGTCTTCACTGCTGACAGTATGAATGTTGTCCTTTCCAGATGAGCAAGACACAAGGAAAAGTGACTACTGAACCTTGCCAAGACAGGGTAAGATGGCCTTTCAAAATTCCTGCTTCTGAAAATGATCTGTCAGATAGTCTAGGCCTGTAGCCAAATTGGGTGTCCCAACAATGCTGAGAAACTTTAGGTAAATGTCTAGGCTTCTAGCTGTCCTGTCTATTTTCAAAAGAAATTTTGGAAATTGCTTGCTTTCATTTTCCATTTTCTCAAGTATTAATGATTATATTCCTTCTCAGGTCTTTGATGTAATTTAAGACTAGATGGTTACAGTTACAATCTTCTCCTTTCTTAGCTAGAACATATCAAGTACTAGAGTTAGAATCTTCAGGATAGGACAGCTACTGGAGCAATCTCAGTAATTTGCCATTTACCTATGATCTGGACATTTCTCGACATTTAGCATGTCTTTCTTGTTTGATGTTGTTCTTGTTCCATTTTTGTTTATGTTATTACCCTTTGTTTTTCCTGGACAATACTTGATAATCGTTCTTATTGTATATAGTTTGTATTAAGATTAGAACCTTCTTGCCGGGCGGTGGTGGCACACACCTTTAATCCCAGCACTCGGGAGGCAGAGGCAGGCGGATCTCTGTGAGTTTGAGGCCAGCCTGGTCTCCAAAGCGACTTCCAGGAAAGGCGCAAAGCTACACAGAGAAACCCTGTCTTGAAAAACCAAAAAAAAAAAAAGATTAGAACCTTCTTATATAGACAAAGGGAAATGTAGTGGTATTTGCTCTGCCCATGACCTTGGGCTTAGGGCCCAAAGGAGGCAGTCCTTCTTGCCATTGTATGTGACCTCTTAAAAGCTAAGAGAGAAGGGTCACAAGCCCCTTCTCCCTGCTGCCTACTTCCTGGTCTGATTAAACTGCCAAGTGAATTGGCTCCCAGTCAGAGGAGAGGATGGCTTCATCTGTACTCTGTTCTGTATTTGTGAATGTATTTCCTCATTTTCTAGCTTAATAAATCCCTATTATCCATTAAATAGACTCACATGGATTAATCTTAATAATATTGTTTGCTTGCTTGTTTGAATGTTTGAATACATGAATATGGTCACTACATGTTTATGTCTGACTGGTCTTAAATGTATGAGTTTACTTTTTTCTGTATGTCTTAGTTATAGCTCAGCTATTACTGTTGCAGCCAGCCACCTGGGCTCAGAATTTATCTCTGGGCATTCTGGCCATTAGAACTATATGCCGTATAAAAATTATTGTATACTGTTCTGTTTTATTAAAAAGCTGGCTCTGGCCGGGCGTTGGTGGCACACGCCTTTAATCCCAGCACTCGGGAGGCAGAGCCAGGTGGATCTTTGTGAGTTCGAGGCCAGCCTGGTCTACAGAGCGAGATCCAGGAAAGGCACAAAGCTACACAGAGAAACCCTGTCTCGAAAAACCAAAAAAAAAAAAAAAAAAAAAAAAAAAATCTGGCTCTGAAATTGGATTATAGCCCACCATTTTTCAGACCTAGACTTGCTTTAAAAGTCACTATGTCCAAGGTCAAAAATTGGCAAACAGAAAGAACAAGAGCAGAACAACCAAGAAATTATTGGTTTATAAGTTTATTGGACATAGTTAAAAACCTATATTTGTAACAAAAAGGTTAACTCATAACTTTAACACAGGGTTAAAAATCAGAAGGCTACATAGGTAACCTTAAAACAAAGATCTAATCCATCAATGTCTATAGCTCTGAGCAAATATTCAAATGTGCTAACCTTGCTTTTTAACTCCTTTAGTTCTGCTTCTGACTAACTGTTTTTGCCAACTGAAATATGTCAACCCCCAAACATGTTTTTATGTTTAAAGGCTCACCCTGAGAAAGGATCAATGCTACACTGGAATCCCAAACACTCAGTGTAGTCACTGGCCAACTAAAGTTAGGGCCACAACTGCTAAACACCAAAAACTGGGATATTTCTATCTTGTGATGCAATAAGGCAATGACCTTAAATAATCTGGCAAAGAACTTGGGACAGTTTTCAACCTCAGACTCTGGGAGTCAAAAGACCTTTTTACAGGAGTAGCCTAGGGTCACCTGTATATCAAAGATTTGCATAACAATGACTCACAAAAAGTTGAAAACCACTAGCTTAAAGAATGTCTCTTCTAAGAGTTATTCAAAGTTACAAGAGCTGGTTTAATGATATATGTTTAAGTTCTTTGTTTTTTCCTAGCAATGTTAAGCTATGGCTATTTTTTTTTTTAAAGGGAGTTTTTTTTTTTTTTTGGTTTTTCGAGACAGGGTTTCTCTGTGTAGCTTTGCGCCTTTCCTGGAACTCACTTGGTAGCCCAGGCTGGCCTTGAACTCACAGAGATCCGCCTGGCTCTGCCTCTCGAGTGCTGGGATTAAAGGTGTGCGCCACCACTGCCCAGCCAAGCTATGGCTATTTTGATAAACTGAGTCATAAAAGAAACTGTTATGTTTCTATAATGGTACACTATATAAAGATCAGGAAAATTCTCAGTCTGTTTATAGACTATGTTTATGAATTAAAAGTCTATCTTAATACTAAAAAGAGTTTCAATTCAAAAATTGTTATTTTTATTATAAACTGTTAAAGATGATTAAGTGTTAAGATGTTCAGAACTATATTTATAAGTCATTCTAAGGACTAATGTAATTAAGTACAGGAAAAGTTTATCTAGCCTCTTATATGTTTTTGAGGTATAGCCTAAACCAAATAACTAAAAACAAGCAGTTGTTTGGCTCAAGTCCTCAATCTGTCAGAGATTTGCTGAAGATGGCATTTAAGTTATTTAAACTTATATGACAGAGACTCTACGATCCTAGCAGTGACTCCCAAGGTCTCCAAGAAGACAATGGACACAGCAACGGACAACTCCACCTGGACTATGGTAATACTAACCAGTTGACCACTGGGCAAGACTGCCCCAATGCCTTACCTTCTGCCAAAGCTCAGCCCAAACTGTGGACAAGTAGAACACTGGACATTTGATATCCCACTTTGCCTAGACAAGATGAGGCCAATCTCCTCATATTCCTCCTCCACAGGAAAGCCTCTCACTCTCTGGGCATGGCAGCCAAGACTGCTGTCCTGACAACCCTTTCATTGCCATAGAGTCCACAGGAGCCTGGGGTATCTGTCTAGGTAAAGACTATACACTGGCCTCTGTGATTTTGATCAATCCTTCTCAGATCTCTGACATTGACAGCTAAGCTAATTGTAGCTTTGTCAGCTAGACAACAGCAGGCAATCAGCTCCTCCCTCAAGCTGCAGCTATCTTGTTTGTTCATTAGTCAGTTCACTAATTAGTTAAAGGTGCTAGGTCTCTTATTAGAAAAAGGCAAACAGGTTTGCCTTGCTTACAAACTTCATATTAAAGAATATACAGGTTTCAGATGTAACTTTTCAGTAAAAGAACACACCTTAAAGCCTGACAGGACAATTGGTCTTGGACATTAATTTTATATACCCTATATGACTTGTAAACTTGACTAAAAATATATCATTATGCTGAGATTTCAGAGGTTTAGAGTTTTAACATTAATAAAAGGAGTTCAGATAAACTAATAGAGCAATGAGTACTCACTATTCAGTCATAAGCTCAAGATTTTAAATTTCCTTTGTAAACTTAAAGATGTTTTTCATCAGGCTAACCCAAAGCCATGGATTTTGTTATGTCTCCAAGATGTAAATCTGTTCCAGCTGCTTTACAGACACTTGTTGCAAAGAGTAAAAAGGTCATAAGTCATAAATCCACCTGTCACAGGTCAAACGGATTTCAGATAAGTAAAAGTTCCAAATACAAACATTTCTTTTAAGCTCCTAAATTTTAACTTTTGTTTTTAGTCTATGTTTTTCTCAGTAGATTTAACAGACACCATCCAGGGAGCACCTATGAACTACAAATTGCTGAGCTCTGGACTTGCTAAAAGCTGATATAAACCAGTCCAGCTGATATAAACCAGTCCTGCTCCCTGTCCCTTCCCCTGGAACAGCTAAACAGATGCTCCTGATAAATGCTCCATTGCCCAGTCCTTGACCAGCCTTTCAGCCTTCCTGAGCCCTGACAACTGATACCCCAATTTCAGCTTAAAACAACTACAGAAGAGAGTTAACAGGCTGAAAATGCTAAGTCAAAGGCAAATTCCCTTTGGGGAAAACCTGTTGCTTACATGTCAATCATTCTGAGATAGTCCAGCAAAAATAAAACTTTGACAATGTATATAACAAAACTCATTATGCTGCTCCATCTGGATGATAGGCCTGCAACACTGAAATGACCCCATGCATTCATAGTATGGTTCTAAATGCAGGAAAGGGCCACTATATGATGATCTAGCTCTTCCTGAACATAAAATACTATGAAGAGACTCAGATGAAATTAGCCTTGTCCCCTTCCCCAAATCTAAGAGGGCCATAGGGGCAGCCACAGTAATGCTCTCCAGTTTGGTTGGACTTGGGTTAACAGAAGCCACAGGTATAAGGACTTCAGCATTGATATTACAAGACAAAAGCTACAAGGCTTTACAATCAGCCATAAATTAAGATTTGGCTCATGTTGAAGACTCGATTGACAAACTAGAAAGGTCTCTAGACTCCTTAGTTTAATAGCCTTACAGAGCAGATGGGAAGTGGATCTTCTTTTTATACAACAAGGAGGGCTCTGCACTGCACTCAGGGAAGAATGTTGCTTTTGTGTCAATCACTCATGGGCCATTCATGACTTAATGGCTATACTAAGAAAAAAAAAAAAACTAAAGACAGAGAACAAAGGAATAGTCTTTTAGTTCCAAGCTTGAGCTTGCAATAAAGGCTCTTTGCTTTTTCATACCAACTTGGACTCCTGATTATCCCTGGGGGGCTCATGATGCAGGCATAACAAGATGAAGAGAGACATCCCAGGAAGTTGTGTATGAACTCCTGAGTTCATCCCAAACAGCATATCACAGGGTAGCCCTCTCTTTAGGTCCCTAACTGACAATAGAGGGCACACTGTGGGGCCAGTGCTGCTAAAGCTTTCAACATTACTAACTAGGACCCATAGATTGGTACTTGTGACAGACTCACTCTCCAGATTACCTGCTGAAATTAAAAACATTAGTATTCTCTAGCTAGAATTACTACAAAATAGAGAAAGATGTAAGCTGCTGTAGTGTTAATATTCATTGTCAACTTGATAGAATCTAGAATCACTTAGGAGACAAGCCTCTGAGCATGCCTGGAAAGGATCATCTAGATTGGGCTAGTGAAGTGGGACCCACCTTAATGGTTGATAACACCATTCTGTGGTTGAAGAAAAAGGAGAAATCAAGCTGAGTGTTCAGGTAGAAACTCCACCTCAGCACTCCCTCTCCAAACCCTGGCTCAACTCAGAAGACCCACCAAAGGGCAGTTCTTACCCCAGAGATGCTCAAGACCACTCCAACAGGGTATTTAAACTTTCCCCCCAGAGAACAGACAGGTGGTTTTTTTCAGTCTCTTCTCTCTCCATATCCTCTCTGAGAGCTTAAAAACCATCTGGGAATATTTTGGTCATCAAACCTGAACCTTTCTTAATTTGGTTTGATTTGATTTGATTGGATTACTGCATCAGCAGAGAGGCTCAATATCGGGTATAGAAACTTTTCATCTGGTGTTTTGGCCAAGAAGGACTGATTTTCCCCCATTGGTCCTCAGACAAGTTGTGGGAAAACACCCTTCTCTCCTACACACACTCCACAAGACTAGATCAGCTTTGGGCTCAGTAAGTTGTCCTTTCCAAGTCATTGCTTTAGAGGCCCAGGGTCTCCTCTAATTTTTGGAGTGTCCTGACAAAGACGTGGCCATGCCAGGCCCCCAACCTGTTACTGGAGCAAAGACCCAACTTTGTTCCATGGGACCCCTTCTTTAGAAGACATTCTGCTCAAGGGCATATCCCACACACTCCTTTTTTTTTTTTTTAAACCTAAAGCCTAATAACAGTGGACATGTTGCATTAACTTCGGATACCAGCACAGACTTGAGAAATGGGCAGCTGTGACTCAAAGCCACATCCCCAAACATTCTTGGGGTGTCTTTTACAGAATCTATTAAAATTGGGACTATCTGATACCATATGTGCTGAACACCTGATTTCTCTGTGCACTAAGGCATGCCCACAATATGCTCTTGATAACCAATCAAGATGGCTACCAGAGGGAACTTTTGAATTTACCATCCTCTGTGATCTTGAAAATTTTTGCATTTGGCATAGAGATAAATGGACAGAATTCCCCTATGTCCACGGTTTTTGGGTTCTGTGTTCCTGCCCTCCCTTCAATAGCCAATGTCCCACAGCTCAGGTCTTATTGGCTGAGGTCATGGGGCCTCCAGATTCTCACCTATCTGGGAACTGGGACTCTGAACATTCTACCCTGACCATGCCACCAGAGACACTGGCCCCTCCTTCAAACCCCGCCTACCCATCCCCCTCCTAAACTGCCATATTCCATTCAATGGCCAACATTCCTCACATTTTCTCCCTCTATCCACCTCTCCCCACTTCTTCTCCCTCCAGAATAAAGGTCTAGGACCAATTTTTTCCTCCTTACCCACCTTCCTCTCCTTGCCTCCCTCCCGTTGTCCCTCCCTATCTCTCAATGCCATAACCTACACGCTGGACTCCTTCCACACACTGGCCTAACAATACCTGAATCCTCTCCAGTATCTTTTCACACCCAGTCTGGGCAGACTCCTGCCCTCCTCTGCCCTCTCCAGAGGTGACTGGAACCAATAGGATTGTCTGATTCCACACCCCCTTTTCCCTTCAGGATCTCTATCAGATAGAAAAGTGGTTGGGTTCCTTCTCTGCTAAGCCTTCTGTTTATATCAAGGAGTTTTGTTATCTTTCACAAACCTATGATCTGATCTGGCATGACCTCTATGTCATGCAGGCCTCCACTCTCACTCCTGAGGATTGAGGTCAAGTTCAGGCAACAGCTAGACAGTGTGCAGACTAGGTACACCTAGTGGACACTACAGTCCCTGTGGGTGAAATGGTAGTGCTAGCTACAGAGCCCTGCTGGGACTATCAACCAGGTCAAAACAGCCACCAGAGGTGGCCCTCATGGTCCCCTGCCTCCCCCAGGGTATGGAAACGGTCTGGGACAATGTGGTTAATTTTGACAAGCTCCAAGAGATCATGCAGCAAGCTGATGAAAATCCAGCTGTTTTTCTAAATCAATTACAAGAGACCATGGTTCAGTATTCTTGCCTTGACCCAGTTTTCCCAGTGGGAGCCATGGTCTGGCCATACCTTTCATTTATCAACCAGCACCAGATATTAGAAAGAAATTAAAAAGGCTGCGGAGGGTCCTCAACTCCCATTCAGAAATTGGTGAAAACGGCCTTTAAAGTGATCGTACTTTTGAAGTAAGGGTATCTGTGAAAGGGTGGTGGGTTGTTGCTCCTGGTTTTGTTTCTCATATTTTCACAAATTCCCTGAGAGTTTGTTGTTGCCTTGGTGGCCGCCCTTAGACCACTGGCACCCCCACAAGGGGAACAAGAGAAATGGACCATGAGGTTTCATCCTGCCAGAACTCAGCCCATGTCAACTTTGTCAGGAGCCTGCTCCAAATGCAGCCAGGAAGGCCACTGGTCATGGTACCGTCCGGATCCTTGGCCATCAATGAGGCCACTTCTCATCTGCTGACAACCTAGACACTGGAAAGCAAAATGACCCCATGGGGGCTAGTCTTCTATGCCATGCCACAATGGTCTAGCCTCACTGACACCAGCATCCAAGACTCTTCCAGCCTTCGAACTCCTCAGCCTGGGGAAGGACAGATGTGGCCCAGACTTGGCAACCCCCATTCCCCTCTCTGAGCCTAGGGTGATACTGCACGTAGTGCATAAGTCCAGTTACTTTGTATTGGACACAGGAGCTACCTATTCTGTTTTAACCTCTCACTCAGGTCCCACAGTTTCTGTCATGGGGGTGGATGGGAACCCCTCCTTCCCACTTAAGATGCTATCACTTCCTTCCACTCTTAAAGGGTAATTTTTCAAACACTCTTTTTTCTACTCATGAACTATATTTATAATATTCATTAATTACATTAATTGTATTGATTTATTACATTCATGATATTATGTCCTGATACTACTGTCTGTTTGTGGGGCTTTTCCATCACACAAAACAGAAATTCTGTACTTAAGAAATCATTGTTCTATATTCCTTTCTTCTCCATCTTGAAATAACATCTAATCTTTCTGTCTCTATGAATTTGTATATTCTACATATTTCATGTAATACAATTCTATAGTATTTGTCCTTTTTAATGTAAAAACATTGTATGTACAACTGCAGGAGAAATAATACACAGATAGCTTGAACATAAAAATAGGTTATAATTCAAAAGTCCAGGGTTTTTGAAACTGGAAAGTATTTTCTCTGTAGAAAATAGTAAAAATGATAACATTTCCCAATAAGCCTTTTTAAGACAAATAATAGCTGAATTATACATATAAATATTGATTAGGTTCTGGGACACAGAAGAAACCTATCTTCATCTGTTCAGAGAACTATGTTTTACTTAAGTTGTGTAAGTGAGATTCCTATTCATCTTCCCCTTCACTGTTTGATTTACAGCAGATATTTTTCTATAGGCGAATTCATAATCTAAAAAGATTTTAGCCTCCCCTCCTGAAAGTACAGCCAGCATATCCTTTCATCAGCTTGATACAGTATCTTAATAGTGAAATGTTTAATTAAAGCTTGGCCAGTGATTGGGCAAAACCAAAACTTATTATAAGCCACAGTCATTCTAGGATCCCCCCTCCTAGGTAGCCTCCCTGGATCTGTGGGTTGCAGTCTGATTGTTCTTTGCTTTATATCTAGTATCCACTTATGAGTGAGTACATACCATGTTTGTCCCTCTGAGTCTGGGTTACCTCACTCAGGATGTTATTTTCTAGTTCTGTCCTTTTGCCTGAAAATTTCATGATGTCATTGTTTTTCTCTGCTGAGTAGTACTCCATTGTGTATATGTACCACATTTTCTTTCTTTTTTTTTTTTTTAAAGATTTATTTATTATGTATACAGAAGAGGGCGCCAGATCTCATTACAGATGGTTGTGAGCCACCATGTGGGTGCTGGGAATTGAACTTAGGACCTCTGGAAGAGCAGTCGGTGCTCTTAACCTTGAGCCATCTCGCCAGCCCCACATTTTCTTAATCCATTCTTCAGCTGACAGGCATCTAGGTTGTTTCCAGGTTCTGGCTATTATAATTCTCACACTCTTTTCTAGTCATACCTGCTTACCCTACACCTCTACTTGGTTGTGATATTATCAACCACTTTGGGGCCACACTCATCTTGGACTCCACACTCCCACCTGGTTCCTACCTTCTTCTCCCCTTAATAGTCTCCCAGGTTCCTACCCCAGACTGTTCTGTCTATCCTCTCATATCCAGTAGATCCCCAAGTATGGGATACCTCCACTCCAGTAGTGGCTACTCACCACCAGCCAGTCCTATTTTGCCTTAAGGACTCTTCCTCCTTCCCTTTTAGACTCCAGTTTCCTATTTCTGAAACTGATCACAGATGCCTGAAGCCCATTATCAACCCACCTTTTATCTCAGGGACTTTTAGTTCCTATCAACTTGCCCTGCAACACCCCCATTCTTCCTGTTCGTAAGCCACCAGGGCTTACTGTTCGGTTCATTATTGAGGCAGTTATCCCAACATACCCAGAGGTTAAGAAACCATATAACCTCCTGTCTAACATTCCTCCAGCCACCTCCCAGTGTACTGTTCTGGACCTGAAAGATGCCTTCTTTACTGTCACTTTACACCATGACTTACACTTTTTATACCTTCACCTGGGAAGACCCTGACACTCGGTCCTCCAGACAGTTTATGGATTGTTCCTGTTATTTATTAAGCAGTGCAATGTTATTTGTTAAGTGGCACTGTTTACCATGGGAGAAAAGCCACCAGGCACAATAAAACCCACTACAAGAGTTTATTAAGGGAAAGGAAGAGAAGGGGTATACATAGGCCTATTTTATAGGTTCCCCCTGCACATGCACATATGGGTTTACATAGTATACCATGCTGTGCACAGATTACATGATCACACAGTGCATGGATTATGTAGGACCTAAGGCCTAGGATGACTAAGTATATTGCCTGGCTACTAGGCAGCATAAGTGTGGTCATGTAGCTAGGGGAGTGGCTAGGAATTCTAACATTTCAGACTCTTTGTTTTTATAAAAAATGACCGGTGAACAGAAATGGGGCCATCATGTCTGCTGAAACTGCTTCCAGCTGACTTGGTAGGCATCAGTTAACTTTTGGGGGTGGGGGAATGGGATTTTGGGATAGCCAGACACCCTGAGGTAGTGGATTGTCCTCTGCTGCTTGGAGAATCATCCATCACCTTCTGCTGCTTCAGGCTCTGTGACTGTTTGGGTCTGACAAGGTGCTGGTGAGGCAGAAGAGGGACTTTAGAAAAAAATTTACCTTGGGGGTGTCTCCAAGAAGTCCCCCAGGGAGGGAGGTCTCAGGACCAGGATAGTTTGAATTATATTTATCTGAAGTGGATCTGACATGTCCAGGTGGATTGAAACTGGCTGTGGAGCTCAGAAGAATTTTTAAACATTAAGAATATTAAGAAGCAGCAATAGGGAATTTAAAATCTTGAGTTGGTAGCCATGATATTATAATGTTTAGCACTCTGCTATCAGAATTTTATTGGCTAGTGTTAGAGAGAGAGAGGAGAAAAATCTGGAACATGCTTTTAATTTTCACTTGAGATAAGCCTTATCTGAGACAAACCTCAAGGCACCTATTTTCTTTCTTAGTTTAGCATCCAGGAGACACAGGTGATCAGTTGCTAAGGACATTTAAAAGTGATAGATTGTTATATTAAAGTCTGTTTTTGCAGAGTCCAGAACCTTTTGAGTCTGGGGATGTAAATACCTCTGGACTGTTACTGTTTCTTACCACCTGGATATACTTGATGGTCCTTGGCCTCCGGCTCTATGGTGGTCCTGTAACAATTAGCTGAGTAGTTAATTAGAAGTCTGAATATGTTATTAGAGACAGAGAGAGAAACTGATGAAGCAAAATATGGTCAGTAGAGACAGGAGAGTGTCTTGAACCAGGCAGTAGTTTCCATTAGACTTGGCAGAAGTATGGGGGTGTTAAAAGTCAGAGGTTGGGTGGAGGAGCTTTTTCCTGAGAAGGTCAGAAATGATAGGTTTAAATCCTCTAAGGCTCTGGAGTGAAAGAGGATACTGATCTTGGGTATTGTATCTGGTAGGCTTCTGCAACTGGATAATAATACAGGGATGGTGCCTAGCAATAGAAGGGTTCTGGGTGTCCCAGACTTTTGGGTCCACCTGAGAGGCTGGCAAAGGAAGTGAAATGTTATAGCTAGTAGGCTGGGTGACTAGGAGGAAGAGAGGAGCTGTTGATGAGTCTAGAGTAAGGCAAATGGGGGGAGCAAATGAAATAAAATCTCCTACCCTAGCTAGAAAATCTCTTCTCATTAGGGGCACAGGGCAGATTGGCACAATTAATAATGTGTTGGTGAGATGGATACTCCTGAAAATACAATTAAGTGGTGGGGTCTGGTGAGGTAGGTAAGACTGTCCCCTTTCCCCAACAATAGGGAGACAAAAAGAAGAGGTGGGACCCCAAAACTCCCCCAGGACTGAGTAAGTGGTCCCGGTGTCCAAAAGGAAGGAAATGGATTGCCCGATACTGTAATGGCTGGTTCCCTGTGAGAGATGGCACCTTCAATCGTCCATTGCCAAGCCTAGGTGGTTGGCTGGAGGGTGGTTTTCATTTGATGTCCCCATGCCACAAGGTGCACAGGGGCAGTCAGCTGACCAGTGTCCCCTTTGGTGGCACTTTGGACAAGGCCCAGATGGTAGACCTCATGGGGCAGGGCAGGCACAAGCCCAGTTGCCTTCTCCACCACACTTAAAACAGGGACCCGGAGGGCTTCAGTGTGCACCAGCATTTGGCAGTTCTGTTTACGGGCTTTCTCATCTCTCCCATGGGGCACCTTAAATGCCACCACTAAGCCTTCTGCCTGTTGGGTCAGAGGCCCTCTCTCCAGACACTTAAGTTTAGCCCTAATGTTGGGGAAGCTCTGCGAGGCAAAGTGGGTCATAAGGAGCTGTCTGCCCTCTGGGATCTCAGGATCTAGGCTAGTATATTATAAGAGAGCTTTTGTAAGCCGCTCTAAAAAATTAGACGGATTTTCTTCCTTATCTTGAATTATGTTTTTTAGCTTTTCATAGTTTACTAGTTTGAGGGCAGCCTTACCCAGACCTGCCAGCAGGCAGGTTATAAACTGATCCCTAGCTAGGGAGTCACCTGGGGTATTGTAATCCCAATGTGGGTCCTGATCAGGAACCACCTCAGCCCTGGGTGGATGGGCAGCATTAGTTTGATGATCCTCATCTGCATGTATCCTAGCCTGCTCCCAAACTTGTCTGTGCTCTTCAAGAAGTAGGGTATTAGCAAGTATCATATATACATGAAAGGTGAGGCTATAAGCTTGGGAAATATATTAGAACTGTTTAATAAAGGAAGCAGAATTAGAGGTATAGGAACCCAGGTGTTTTTTTTTTTTTTTTTTTTTTTTTTTTCTATCTAAGAAAGTTCCATGAGGGAGAAAAGGATGTGAACCTTAACCAGTTCATCCACTCTGGCTACCTCTCGAAAAGGGAGAATGGTTGACTGGTCAGCATGGCCAGAGTCAGATCACTTAGCAGCCCAATAACGAGTGATAGGAGGGGTAAAGTTTGGACCAGAGTTGGGTGGTTGGAGCAGCCTGATGTTGGAGAGGAGGAGGGGACTAGAGGAGGAGCCGGAGGGGCAGACGCCCGAGGAGCAGGAGCAGGAGGTCGTATAGGCAGAGGTTCATTTGCAGAGTCCAGAGTGGTTGTCAGAGATTCCTCAAGTTCAGGTTGCATAGCTAGGAGCATGTGGACAGCAGAGAAGGAATCAAGAAGGGAGGGTTTGGAGCTGAGGTTTGAAAAAATAAAGCTTGGATATAAGGCAACTCTTTCCATTTGCCTGTTCGCTGGCAGAAGTTAGATAATTCCCATAAAATACCAGGGTCCAAAGAGCCATTAGGTGGCCATTTTTTATTGTTACCTAAGGGATATTTAGGACATTTCTTAGTGCAAAGGCAGACAAGATTAGAGGTCTTTAAGTAAGGCATTAAGCTGAGAGGCTCAAGAGTCTCCAGAAGACATCCCAGGGGAGAGGTGGGGCTAATAGGATTGGAAGCTTTATTTCCCATGGCCGCAGCAGACAGAAAAAAAAAGTTAAAAAAAAAAAAAGTGATCCAAGACTACAATCTCAGGCATCTCCGAGATTAAGTAAGGACCAGCAATTGGCACAAGTCATCCAATGCTTCATCGAGCCAGAGAATGAGGGCCACGGTGTATGTAGCCTGAGGACAAGTATCCGACAGTGGTAGGCGCAAGTCACTTAATGCTTCATCGAGCCAGAGAATGAGGGCCAGGGCATACATAGTCCAAGAACGAGTGTCGGACAGCAGCAGGTGCAAGTCATTCAATGCTTCGTCACACGAGAGAATGAGGGTGGGGTGTACACAGCCCGAGGATCATGGTCCAACAGTGAGAAAGATATCTCAGACCACAGTTGTGGGAAATGGTCTGCAATGTGGGCCGACTGTAGCCGCTGAAGACTAGGACAGGTGTTCCCCCAATCCCAGGAACACCAGAAGGACATTGGACAATCTATGGTCATTCGCGCTGGTCCAGGGAACTGTTTAAGCTGGCTGAAAAGGGAAAATTCACCAATCAAAGCAACTGGTGTTGTGCGAAGCAGTCTGGAGGCTGGGCAAATAGAAAAGTGTGCAGTAGGCACAGATCACCGGGAGGGCCTGCTTCATTTTAGCACCGGTGTTATTTTAATTCCCAGCACCTGCATCAATGAACCTATCCGAGTCATGGAATCCATGTTATTTATTAAGCAGCATAATTTTATTCATTAAACGGCACTGTTTACTGTGCAAGAAAAGCCACAAGATACAACAAAACCCAGTATAAGAGTTTATTAAGGGAAGGGAACAGAAGGGGTGTGCATAGGCCTATGGAATGACCTTGCAGGAAGAGGGCGGAGGAATAGGTGGAACCCACTTTTATGGGTCATCGTCGTCCCGTCCCCCCCCCAGCACATATGCATATGGGCTTAGTAGCTACACCACATATGAGCATAGATTATGTGACTATGCTGCACACAGATTACATAGGACCTAAGGCCTTTGGATGACTAAGCATCTTGCCTGGCTCCTGGACAGTACCTGTTCTGTCATGGAGCTGGAGGAGTGGCTAGAAATTCTAATAGGTTCCATGGTGTAATGGTTAGCACTCTGGACTCTGAATCCAGCAATCTGAGTCATGGCACCTATCTTATGTATTAATTGGCTCAATTTTATTCATTAACAGGTACTGTTTGCCATGTGAGAAAAACCATGAGGTACAACAAAACCCAGTATAAAAGCTTATTAAGGGAAGGGAACAGAAGTGGTGTGCATAGGCCTATGGAATGACCATGCAGAAAGAAGGCGGAGGAATAGGTCAAACCCACTTTTATGGGTTTCCCCCCTCCCTGCACATATGCATATGGGTTTAGTAGCTACACCACGAATGCACATAGATACATAGATTATGTGACCACATTGTGTACAGATTATGTGATCACACAGCACACGGATTATGTAGGATGTAAGGTCCTAGGATGACTAAGCATCTTGCCTGGCTACTAGACAGTGCATGTGTGGTCATGTAGCTGGGGGAATGGCTAGGAATTCTAACAGTTCTCCCTCAGGGTTTTTGGGACAGCCCCCATTTTTTCTCTTTTTTTTTTTTTTTTTTTTTTTTTTTTTTTTGCCAAGCCTTGGCTTGGGATCTTTCCACCTTTGACTTGGGTCCTAGAACATTCCTACAACATGTAGATGACCTCCTTCTCTGCAACCCCACCCTGCCTCTGTCCCTACAGGCTACCTCTTTGCTCCTGACCTACCTCAGCTCCCTTGGATATTTTATTTCCCCATCTAAGGCTCAGGTATGCTCTCCCATTGTGGTGTATTTGGGTGTTCAACCCAGCTCAAGGTTTAAGATCCTTACCTCTCACAGGGTCCAAGCCCTGTGGGATTTACAGCCCCCAACCACCACGGATCAGATTCTCTCATTTTTGGGTCTAATGAGATTCTTTTGTCACTGGATCCCTAACTTTGCCATTACGGCCAAGCCCCTATTCTAGGCAGCCAGAGAGACTCCTAAGGGGCACCTCACCCAGCCACCTTCCCCTGCCACTTCTCTTTATTGCAAGATGCCCTTCTAATGGCACGTTCCCTAGCTCTTCCAGATCCCTCCTGAGCTTATCACCTTTATACAGATGAAGGGTTGGGAGTAGCCACCAGGATTCTAGTCAAGCTGGTTAGGCCTTCAAACAGGGCCATCTAATTTCTGTTCAAACAACTATACCCCATGACAACCATGCTTAAGAGACCTAGCAACAGTGGCTGAACTCATATGACAGGCTCTCAAGATCACCCTGTTCTAGCTAATCATGGTATATTTCATCTACTGCCTCTCAGACTATCTAAGTCATTTCTCTCTCTTCTCTTCTCTCTCTCTCTCTCTCTCTCTCTCTCTCTCTCTCTCTCTCTCTCTCTCTCTCTCTCTCTCTTTCCTTAAGCCCTCCTGAGTTCAAGTCTTTCACTTACCTTGGCCTTCAGCCCTGCCCTAAACCCTGCAGCCCTCCTTCCTGTCTCTTCCTTCTCTGGTACCTGCTCTTACTCCTGCCCAGAGGCTTTGGAGGCATTATGCTCACCCCAGCCTGGTCTCTTAGACTAACCCCTCACAAACCCCCACTCACCCTGTTTGTTGATGGAAGCTCTCTTATAGACAGATCAGGAAGCTGCCATGCAGTGTATGCAATGGTCACTTCCACTAAAAGAGTTGAAGTAACCTATCTGCCAATGGGGACCTCTTCACAAAAAGCCAAGGGCCAATGGTATAACATCTATACTGACTCTAAATATGTCTTTCTAATAGCCCATACCCATTCTGTCCTGTGGAGGGAAAGGGGCTTCCTCACTACCAAGGGCACTCCTATAGTTAATGGACTCCTTATAGCCAAACTCTTGGAGGCTCTCCAGCTCCCTGCAGAAGTTGTCATAATTCACTGCCAGAGACACCAGTCCTCCAAGGACCCAGTGGCTTTAGACAATGTCAAGGCTGACTCAATAGTCCTGGAACTGGCCTCCAGCTCCTCTGAATCAATAGAACATATTTTGGTTTTGACATCCTCCTATTAGCCCTGTTATAAACCAGAGGAGAGGGATGAACTCCTGAAAAAAGGAGCCACGCAGACTAAGGATGGATGGTTCTCCTTCAATAACCACCTCATCCTCCCTCAGGACCAGGCACTGTCCATCATTTCAGACATCCACCAGATCTTACACATAGGCCCCAAATCTTTGTTCCATTTCTTAGAGCCCCTCTTTGACCCTACCTATCTTTAAGCTTGTATTTCACAGATCCACTCCTTCTGCCAGATGTGTGCCAAGGCCAACCCACAGGGCCCTCCAGATATGTTAGCCTCTGCACCAGCTTTGTAGAAGCCAACTTGACAAGGATTGGCAGGGAAACAGCAGATGTGGTGGCTCAAGTAATTCCTGGACCACATCATCCCTTGATTTGGCCTGCCAAGATCATACAAGCAGACAATGGGCCAGCCTTCACTTTCGGGGTCATGGAGCTCACATCTGAAGCTCTCAACATTTCCTGGAGGCTCCACATCCTCTACTATGGTGGTATTCTATTTGTACTGAAATGTGATCTTAATTGTATATTAATAAATAAAGTTGCCTGGGGGTCAGAGCTATTAGAGCCATAGCAAGAGTGTGGTGGTGGTGGCACACACCTTTAATCCCAACACTTGGTAGAAGAGCTAGGTAGATCTCTGTGTGTTCAGGGATACAGCCAGCATTGGAGACACATGCCTTTAAGACCTGGAGGGTTGTGCATACAGACAGTGATGAGGCAGTCACGTGTTTGGGTTTACAACCAATGAGAAGGCAGAACAGAAAGACTATGTAAAGACATACACACAGGAAGTAGGTCTCTTTTGGAGAGGTAGGAGCACCGCAGGAGGAAGGGTGAGATTTTAGCTCTGAGCTCTGACCTCTTGGCTTTCTCTTTTACATTGGTTCTGTGTTTCTTATTTAATAAGATGGTTGGTTACATCTACACTCTACCATACACAATCCTTGGGAAAGGTTGAAAGTACCAATAGACTCATCAAACAACAGCTCACCAAGCTCTCCGTTGAACTCAAGTTCCCTTGGCTCTTCCTTCTCCCCACTGTCCTCACCTGCCTCCAGACCACCACATGCTCTCCTACAGACCTAAGCCCTTTTGAGTTCCTGTACAGAAGACCCTTACTCCCCAGTCACCACCACCGGGCCCAAACTCCACTGGCTGAGTACCTTCCATACCTTTCTCTTCTGAGGCCCCTTCTCCATTCACATGCTGACAGCTATCTCCCTGCCCCCTTACCAATAGACCCAACTGCCCCTGAGCCTGCTCCATTCTCCCATGGGACAGAATACTCCTCAAACTGATAGCTCCAAAGTTTCTGAGCCCCAGTGGACAGAATCCTACACAGTGATCCTCACCACCTTTGGTTGCCAAGCTGAGACATCCATGCTGGTACCATCTCTCTAGGTTCAAGCAGGCACCTATTCAGGATACATTGCCTGTCCAGCATGGGATCCTCCATCCTTGGGTTCTCCAAGATGTCCCAGTGAAGGGCCTATCTGATCACTCTTCCTATGGATAGCCCATTCATACGGCAAATGTTAACAATCTATTTTTTTCTAGCAACTTGCATCCTCTGCTTCCTCAAGAAACATACCTGAGGTCTCCAGGATGTCAGTTAACCAGATTCTTTACCCACACCTCCTGAGTGTGAGCCTACCGACTCCCAACGCCATCCTATACCTACAAGAAGTAGCCAGATATAAACCAGCATCCATAGACCCAAAGAGTCTGGAATGTTCAGGTGGAAGCTCCACCTCAAACCACTCCCACACTATCTCTCTCCAATTCTGCCTCATCTCAGAAGTCCCACCAAAAGACAGCTCTTCCCCCTGAGATATGCAAGATGACTTCTATAGGGTATTTAAACTGCCCCCCAGAGAATAGACATAAGGTTTTTCAGTCTCTTCTCCCTGTCTCCTCTCTGAGGACCAAAAATTCATCCAGGAGCATTTTATTCATTAAACCTGGACTTCTTAATTCAGTTTGATTCAGTTTGATTTGGATTACTGCATTGGCAGAGAGGCTCAATATTGGGTTATGGAAACTTTTCAGTGAGCACCCGAATTCATATCTCTCTGCTTATTCTGCTTTGTGAGTAACTGCCTCAAGCTCCTGCAGCCATCACTTCCCCACTGTGATGGACTGACTCTGAATCTGTGAGCCAAAATAAGCCCTTCCTACCCTGAGTTGCTTCGTCACAGCAGCAACACGGTTGCTTAATTCAGCAACAAAGGGTACCTCACTTCAGACTTGGACTTTGAAGATTTATTTTTGTTTTATATGTATGGATGTTTTGTCTGCATGTATGTCTATGTATCACATTTGTGCTAGTACCCAGGGTGGCTAAAAGAGGGAACTGGATACCCTAAAACTGGAGCTACAGATGGTTGTGAGTTGCCATGTGGGTGCTGCAGAAAGAACCCAGAGTCTCTGAAAGAGGAAATGTTCTTAATCACTGAACCATCTCTCTAGCCTCAATTTGTAGACTTTTATGTGAATCTTAAAAATAAATCAACATACAAAAACCTGGACCAACTGCTTTAAAGATACAAATGATGGGGCTGAGGAGATGACTCAGCTGTGAAGACCACTGACTGCTTTTTCAGAGGACCTGGATTTGATTCTTGGTAGCTTACCAGGCACCAGGCATGCACATGGTACACAGACATACATACAGACAAAATACCTATACACACAAAATAAAAATAAAAAACAAATCTATTCTTAAACTATTAATAAAATCAAGTGTGGTGGCACATGCCTTTAATCCCAGTACTTGAGAGGCAAAGGCAGGTAGATCTCTGTGAATTTGAATCCAGCTTGGTCTATATAGTGAGTTCCAGGCCAGTCCAGGCTACAGCAGCAGCAGTAGCAGCAGCAAAATAATAAAAATAATAACAATGATAATAATAATAAACATAATAATGAAATCAAATATAGTAATTATGTGTATGTATGTGTGTGTGTGTGTGTGTGTGTGTGTGTGTATGCATGCATGCATGAGTGAGCATAAATACTTGCAAGCATATGGCATACATAGTATCTCATCATGTCACCATGACTGGGTATGATTTACCCTAAGATTCAATAACAATTCAACATTTTAAAAATTGGTCCAGGCATCACAGCATATGCCTTTAATCCCAGCATTCAGGAAGCAGAGGCTAGCCTGGTCTACATACTAAATTCTAGGACATACAGAGTAAGACCTTATCTCAAAATCATCATCATCATCATCATCATCATCATCATCATCATCGTAGTACACCAAGTTAAAAGACAAAAGAAGTGGAAAGGAAATCACACAATCAAATAAATTGATATAGAAAAGTCATCTGACCAAATGTAATGGGCATTCATGACAAAAGGACTTAGCAAAGGAAGACTATAAGGGGCTTCCTAGCCCTGTTATGCTAGGGGTACTCTCCCTACTGAGCTACAGCCAAACAACTTCCTAGTCCAGAATAAGCATTTCCATAAAGACCTGAAACCACTATCACTTTTGACAGGAAAATACTTACTGAATGCATTCCCTTCCAGATGAGGAGCAGGCAAGGATTCTTAAGGTTAGGTTTCAAACCGGGGACAAACAGCTGAGGTGCCTACTTAACATATCAAAGCAGACTTGGCTGCCAGGACCCTACCTTCCCTGCCCTCTCCCCTGAGCTCTCCAGCCCAGGGGCTGGGCTGCTCTTTCCCCAGGCTCTCCTGACTGGAGCCATAAGCCTAAGTGACTCTTGACACACATGCTGCCACATTTGGGCTTCTTTCCTCTTTTCCTAGATCTAGGCCTTGCTTAAGTCTCCATAGCACCAGAACCTGGTCTCATAAATACCAGAACCTCCTCTCAGAAATCAGGTGACTGCGCTGCAGTGAGGCAGTTAGGCAAGAACAGATAATCCTCACAGCAACATTTCCTGCTGGCTGAACAACCCATGATTAAAGTCCCCTCCCTACTTGCACCCCCCTTTGCCCTGCTTATATATGCCTTAAGAGGAAAATAAAAATTTGGAGCTTGATCAGACATCCTGTCTTGCTCTCATTCTTTATGTCTCTTGTCCCTCTCATTCGCTGGCCCTCCCTTTAGGTCCCCGTTGAGGACCCTGCTGGCCAGAGCACTCTCCCGTATGTAACCTAGACATTTTAGTTACCTGCCCCTTTTGGTACCTTTGGCCTCCTGTCTGCTGCACCTGGTTCCCCTCTCTCCACATGGCCCAGCTCAGTCTGGTCATGTCTACTCTGGACTCTCCTATATGTCCCTGCTTCTGGTTATGCTCTCCCTTTTATCTACCATAAACTTTCTCCTCCACTAAACCTAGGAGCAGTCAGTTCTTTTCATTTTCATTTCCTTTTTTTAAGATTTGTTTATTTATTTAGAGTGCTCTATCTGCATGTGCAACTTTATGCCAGAAGAGGGCATCAGATGCCATTATAGATGGTTGTAAGTCACTATGGGGTTGCTGGGAATTGAACTCAGGACCTCTGGAAGAGCAAGAAGTGCTTTTAACTGCTGAGCCATCTCTCTAGCCTCTCCTTTTTATTTCTATTTTTCATTCACTCATCATGTATGCTCAGCACTGTTCCACAAGGCCAGCAATCAAGCAAGATAGGAAAACAAAAGACATATATGGGACCCAAATAGCAGCTTAGCTGCCATGACAGGCTTAATAGAAACCAGCTAAAAAATAGGCCTGAGTTTTGGTTTACTAGCAGGCAGCACCTGGATCTAGGAAAAGCCATAAGCTGACCCCATTCAGGGATGGGCCAGCATCTAAGGGGAAATACTTGACATTCTAAACATTCCAAGATTAAATAAGATCACCAGATGTCCCTGAGCCCAGTACACACCTATCCCCCTTTTGCCAAGACACCCCTAGACAAATGTCAGGCAATCAGGGTCCTAAAACCTGAAAATACCGTCACCTCAACCTCTGCTATGATAAAACACTACCCTGACCAGACTCAGGGCTCTCTGTTCTCACCTGTAGATGAATTTCTAAATGGTCTTATTAAATAAAAAACATGGAGCCAGATACAGGGGTGAAAGCCTTAGAGAGATCAGGAAACTAGGGAAAGCCACAGCTAACCTCACCTCACCAACTCGGCAACTTCCAAATGCAAGTTACTTCCTGTCTGCCCACACCTATATGCCTTGCTGTTCTGCCATCTGATTTGCTCTCTCTGTTCAGTTACATCACTTCCTGTCTGTCTGTACAGACCTACAGACCTCCATGGTTAACTAGTGTTGGAATTTAAGGCATGTGCCACCACACCTGGCTCTGTTTCCAGTGTGGCCTTGAACACACAGAGATTCTGCCTGCCAAGTGATAGGATTAAAGGCATGTGCTAACACTGCATGACTTCTGTGTAGTGGCTGGCTTTTTCCTCTGACCTCCAGGCAAGCTTTATTTATTAAAGCACAAATAAAATATCACCACACTCACGACTGGGTAGGACAGATGGAGAGACCAAGCTCAAGCTTGAAATAAAGGCTTTTTGCTTTTTACATATGGGATTCGGTCTCCGTGGTGGTCTTTTGGGGGTCTCTGTGATCTGTGTATAATACCTACATGTTACAAAGGAAGAAATACATTTCTTTCACAGATTCTGCAAACAATCCCATGTAACTGGCAAAAAGAGCTGCTATGGATAGTATAGGAGTTTATCAAGGTTGCAGAACATAGGATTGACCCATGAAAATTAATTATATTTCTGCATACTAGCAGGAAATGATTGGTAACTAAATAAATTTTTAAATACATTTATTATAACAGCTTGGAAAACAAAAACATATAGGCACAAATTTAATAAAATGTATGGAAGCTTCTGTATACAGAATAAAATTTATGTAGCTTGAAACCTAAAAAATGCTGATGAAAGAAATTAAAGAGGACCTGAGTTGATGAGGACTCTTTGTGTTCCTGGTAGAAAATGTCAAAATTCCCCCTAAATGTCATACAGCTTTAACTCTGTTCCAGCTGAAATTCTATCAGGGTTTTGTTTCATTTTTATGTAGGTCTGATTCTAAAACAATTTTGAAAAAGATAGGTGTGATAGGTATTTGAATAAAAATGGCCCCCTTAAGTTCATAGGCAGTGGCACTATTGGAAGGTCTGGCCTTCTTGAAGTAGGTGTGGCCTTGTTAAAGGAAGTATGTCACTGTGGGGGCAGGCTTTGAGGTCTCATTTGCTTAAGCTTTGCACAGTGTCACAGACACCTCCTATTGCCTTCTGATCAAGATATGAATAGCATCATGTCTGTCTGGACGCCCCCATGCTTCTTGCCATGATGATAATGGACTGAATCTCTGAGCTGTAATCTGCCACCTCAATTAAATGTTTTCCTTTTTAAGAGTTGCTGTGGTCATGGTGTCTCTTCACAGCAATAGAAATCCAAGACAATTCGAAAGGTTAGAAGACTCACACTATCTAATTTAAAATCACTATACAGGGCCAGGCATAGTGGTACATGCCAGTAATCTCAACATATGGGAGGCAAGAACAGGTAGATGGGGATTTCAAAGTCATCCTGGACTATGTAGTGAATTTGAGTATAGCTTAAACTATTTTAGACCCTATCTCAAATAGAAGGAAACAAAAATAAATGAAATGTACAAGTTACTGTATAGCTATACACATCCCTATCTCAGTGGAAGAGAAAAGAGTCCCCAAATAGGCCCACTGAAATGGCCAGCTGGGCCAACTGGTTGACAAACCTGCAAAAGCAAGTGAGTAAAAATGGAGTTTTCACAAATGATGTTGAAAAAATTAGGCATTCATACATAAAAGACTTGGACCTAAACCTTCACTTTAAAAATTGGATCATGTATCTAATTTTAAAACTTTCAAAGAAAAACTCTGCAGCTTAGTGTGGCAAAGGGTTTGTAGCTGTGATACAAAAACATGATTCATAAAAGAAAAGTTGATAAGTTTCAACAGAATTTGAACTATGCAAAAGATTTTTTTGTTTGTTTGTTTTTCCTGAGACAGGTTTCTCTGTGTAACCCTGGTTGTCCTGGAACTTGCTCTGTAGACCAGGCTGGTCTCAAACTCACAGAAATCTTCCTGCTTCTGCCTCCTAAGTGCTTTTAGCCATGTGCCACAGTGCCTGGTAGAAGACATTGTTTTTTTATTTTGCTTTGTTTTGAGACAGTCTCCCCAGTAGCCCAGGCCAGCCTTGAGCTCATATTGATTTTCCTGTATCAATTTACTGAATGCTGGGCTTACAGGGAAATCCTCATATTCCCAGATTAAAAAATACTATTAGGAAAATGAAAAGAAGTGTTCACCTACGTGAAAATATTTGCAAGTTATATACTCAAAAAAGGACTGGGAACAGATAAATAGATATAACTTGCAAGAAGGTATATGAAACCCTGGCCCATTGAAAAGTGGAGAGTGGATGCAGGCAAATTCAGAAGGGCAGTGCTTGCTTTGTTTGTGTAAGGCCCTAGTTTGATTCCCAGCACAGATAGGAAAAAAAGGTAAAAGACTTAACTTCACAAAGGACAATGACAAATAGCAACAAACTTAAGAAGAGATGCTTGCACCATTGCATCATTTAGCTATTAGAGAAATACAAATCAAAGCCACTGCATACCTGTAAAAAAGAAAAATTCTGATGGTGTCACATGCTGATGATACTAGATCCTGAGATTGCAAAAATAGCAGGGAGCAGACCACTGAAGTCTAATAACCAGAAGCAACTTTATTGTAGAATATTATTTTAAGATGTGTTACATTTGCTTATGATGTGGAACCTTTGTTTAATGATGCAAAGATTTGCTGCATTCTTTTATATTGAATTTATTTAACTCTAAGCTGTGTTACTGTTCCTGTGTAAAACAACTGATGGTCTATAAAGAGCTGAATGGCCAATAGTAAGGCAGGGGAAAGGATAGGTGAGGCTGGCAGGCAGAGGGAATAAATAGAAGGAGAAATCTGGGAGGAAAAGAAGAAGGAACAAGAGAACAAGGGGAGGAAGACATCAGGGGCCAGCCACCTATCTATCCAGCTATCCACAGAGTAAGAAATAATGAAAGATAGACAGGAATAGAGAAAGGTAAAAGTCCAGAGGCAAGAGGTAGATGGCATAATTTAAAGAAAAGCTGGCAAGAAACAAGCCAAGCTAAGGCTGGGCATTTATAATTAAGAATAAGCCTGCCTGGCGGTGGTGGCGCACGCCTTTAATCCCAGCACTCGGGAGGCAGAGCCAGGAGGATCTCTGTGAGTTCAAGGCCAGCCTGGGCTACCAAGTGAGTCCCAGGAAAGGCGCAAAAACTACACAGAGAAACCCTGTCTCGAAAAATAAAAAAATAAAAAAAAAAAAGAAAAGAATAAGCCTTTGTGTAAGGAACACATGTAAGGCCTAGGGTGAACAACCCTGATCAGGAGTGATAAGCAATAGAATGATGTAAGTAAACCACAAATGGAGTAGTGATAAGCTATAAGCTATGTGTGGAAGTAGGGATAAGACTAGAAACCCAGCCAGGAAAGAATATAAAAGATGAAGCCTCAGACCCGACCAACAGAGCTCGTCAGGCCCTTGTGCGAGACAACTCTCCTCTGCCAGAGACGTGAGATCCTGTCCCCAGTGCAGACATGGCTGACCTGAGGAAGGCTGACCCAAGATCCAGAGGAACAGACGTAGCGAGTCCGGATCTGTACACCTGGAGAGGTACTCCTGCTTCCATTTGGAAGACAGGATGAATATTGCTTGTAATCTTACTGTGTGAATAAATGAGTGTTATACCAAGTCTGAATCAAGAGTCATTATTCCTCCCCCATAACTGGGGTATGCGCTCGCTACACTTTGTCTGTGATTTGTTTGGGAGCTGGGTGGTGGACCCTTCAAAAGCACAAAAACAACCAACAACACAACTTTTATTCAAAAACACCACAGGGCAGGAGGACTTCTAACTAGTTCGAACTACAGAAAATTATTTGATTCTGTAGCTCTGAGGAAGGGCCACAAGCTCCTTTTTAAAGCCAAAGGTTATATACAGGGCAGAGTATAAATATTGGGATTTACTGTGTTTTGGGCATCTTCCTGGCACCTCTGATATCTCTGAGATAGAAGGGGAATCGGGGATTTACAACTTTTGATTACAGGGTGTTCAAAATGTTTACATCGTCATGGGCTCATTTAAATTTCCTTTCCCATGCCTGGGAAAATGCAGGGCAAAGGGTAAATCAAAGCGGCTAATACACTCAGAAATATGCGTATAGGTTACAAGCATACAATTTTTTCATATTCCTGAGTTCTTCAATGATTGATAATTGGAACTTCATACACACACACACACACACACACACACACACACACACACACACACACACATTGTTGGTGAGAATACACTCCAAAAATATCTGGCAGTTCCTTGAAAGTTAAATACACTTGTGATGGTTAGTGTTGACTGTCAGTGTGACAGGATCTGGAATCACCTCCAGGCACAGCTGTGAGGGATTTTTAGATTCCAATCTGAGCAAACCTCTAAGGAATTATCTTGATTAGGTTGACTAAGGCAGGAAAACCCTAACAGAGGGCAGTGTCATCTTCTAAACCTTCATAAAATGGGAGAAGCAAGCTGAGCTTGAGCATCTGTAGCTTTCTGCCTCCCAACTATGAATGCAGTGTGACCAGCTGCCTCAGTTCCTGCAGCTTTGACTTGCCTCATGATAAATTGCATCCTTGAACTGTGAGCCAAAAATAAACCCTTCCTTCCTTAAGTGAGTTTGTCAGGGTACTTTATCACAGCAACAGAAAAACAACAAAGATAGAAACTCTTGCCATTTGGCCCAGCAATCCCCAATCTCACATCCTAGAGATACTAAAATTTCGGTCACTCAAAATTCTATTGTGCCAACTAAATTTATGACAACTTGACCCAACTGAAGTCATCTGAGAGGAGGAAACCTCAATTGAGAAAATGCCTACATAAGAATGGGCTGTAAGCAGGCAAACCTGTAGGGCATTTTCTTAATTAGTGATTCATGGTGGAGAGTCCAGCCCATTGTGGATGGGGTTATTGCTCTAAGAGGATGGTCCTGGGGTCTATAAAAAACCAGGCTGAGCAAGCCATGCAGAGCAAGCCAGTAAGCAGCACCCCTCCATGGCTTCTGAATCAGCTCCTGCCTCCAGGTTCCTGCCATGTTTAAGTTACTGTATTGACTTCCTTCAGTGATTGACTATGATGTGGAAGTGTAAGCCCAATAAACCCTTTTCTCCACAACATTGTGTTTCATCATAGCAATAGTAACCCCAACTAGGACATCCATATTCAGTTTCTAAAACTGGGGCTAGAGAGATGGCTCAGCAGGTAACTTTCTTGCTATACAAGCATCAGGACCTTAGTTTGGATCTCTAGTACCCATGTAACAGTTGGGTGCAGCCTGTAACCTCAACTCTGGAGAAAGGAAGAGGCAGGAAGATCCAGGGGCTCTTTGACCAGCCACTCCAGTCTATCAACAAGCCCTAGGTTCAGGGAGAGACTTGTCTCAAAATTTAAGATGAAGACAGATAGAGGATGATATTCAATGTTGATTTCTAACCTCCACACATGCATGTATGAATATACTTCCACAACATGTGCACAAACATGCATTACCACATACATTTTTTAAAATTTGCTCTATTCATTATCAGCAAAAATAGAAACAGCCAACTTTTCCCTGCTTTTCGGTAACAAATTTACCTGATGTTTTGAAAACACTTTTGTTTTTTACTTCTTTTGTTCTATGACTATAAAAGTTCATGTAATGCTTCTGCCTGGAGAATGTTTCTTGGGGCTAACTGAATGTTCCAAGGCCATGCTCACTCATATCTGGGTCAGAATAAACTCTAATTCCCTTTTCATGGAGAGCTGTTTTGCTTCCACATCCACAGCTGAGGGTCCAGATGAACTGAAAAGGGAGGGGCAAGACAAGTTCTTTCCCCATCTCCTGGGAAAGAAACATACTTCCACCCTCAGCCATCATCGGAAATACAAGCGTGTGGATTTTGAAGTGCACCATAGGCCTGCAGATCTGCACTGCTTCATAGTACCAAGGTCCCTGGTTCTCCCATTTGTCTGTTGCTTAAAGTGCCTTCTCAACTTTCATAATCCCCTTCATACATCTGCATCTATACCTACCTCTCAATTTCTTTACCTATACGTGTTATTGCTCTGTTTCTCTGGAGATTTCTCAGTAAGATAGGCACTTACCTGGTAGTTTTCTGCTCCAATGGAACTTTTTTCCTACAATGAGATCAGTTTCTCATGCAAAAATATTTTACTTCATTAACTTATTATAATGTGTGCATGGTAGGTGAGTGTGTATGTGTGTTTTGAGATGAAGTCTTGCTATGTAGCACAAGACTCCAGGTTCTCAGTCTCTTGACAGCAGGGGTTATAGATATGCATCACCACACCCAGCCTTCAAAATCACTTTAAAACTAAAACTAATCACTCTGTAGCCCAGGCTGGACTTGAACTCACAGAGATCCACCTGCCTCTGTCTCCTGAGTGCTGCAATCAAAGGCGAGCACCACCACCGCCTGGCCATAAAACATAAGTTTAATCCCAGCACTTGGGAGGCAGAAACAGGCAGATTTCTGTGACTTCAAGGTCAGCTTTGTCTACAAAGTGAGTTCCAGGACAACTAAAGCTACACACAGAGAAACCCTGTCTCAAAAAAAAAAAAAAAAAAAAGAAAAGAAAAAAAAAAAAGGAAGAAAAAGAAAACATAACAAATATAAGTGTATATGAATATGTTAAAAAGGAATACACCAAAATTATAAATACATTTTGTTCCTAAATGAGATTTATTATGTCATCCTCATTTTTAAACCTTGTGTTATGCTGTGGGATGTTCTATATATTAAATGTGTTGCTCTGATTGGTTAATAAATAAAACACGCCGCCATGAAAATCAAGATGTAAGGTACCGGTAAGCCACGAGCCACGTGGCAACTTATAGACTAATAGATAGGGTTAATTTAAAATGTAAAAACTAGATAGTTAAAAGCCTGAGCCGTTAGGGCAAACAGTTTAAATAATATAAGAGTCTGTGTGTTTATTTTATAAGTGGGCTGCGGGACCGGGGCTTGGCGTGAGCTGGCAAGAAGCTCTCCAGCTACAGTGTTATGCTTCTTTTCTAACCCTTCCTGGATATTTTCTGTATATGAAATGGACAGACAGGAAGGCAGACAGACAGACAGATAGACAGATATTAAAGACATAGATATATATTAGTATTTATACACATATAGACATTATATTCAACAGAATTATTAGAGAAATAGCAAATCAAAACCACAAGACATCACTTCATGCACATTAGGATAGTGTTAAACTCACACAATAGCAGGGGTAAGAAGGATATAGAGAGGGGCTGGAGAGAAGGCTAAGTAGTTAAAAGCACTGACTCCTCTTACAGAGGGCCCAGGTTCAGTTCCCACTCATAACTGTCTGTAACTTCAGTCACAGGAGACCCAACAACATCTTCTAGCCTCCTCAGGGACCCACACTAAGACACATATATATAAAGTAAATAACTGTTTTTAAAGGGGGTGATATAGAGAAACATGCACATTTCTGGTAACTGCTATGGAATTTGGTATGGGAAAATACTAAAAAAAAAAAAAAGAAAAAGAAAAATTGAACATATAATCACCATATTATATAGTCATTTCACCTCTGAGTCTATATAGCTGAAAAAATTGAAAACAGAGGGCAAGGATGTAGCTAGTAAGAGTGCTTGCCTGGCATGTACAAAGCCCTGAGTTCAATCCCCAACAACATGCACACACTGAAAGCCGTGATTCGAATAGGCATTTGTACATCAATGTTCATAGCGTCATCATTCGCAAAACCCAAAACTCACAATAGATGAGTGAGGTAAACAAAATGTGGTATAAACGTACAATGGAATATTATTCAGTCACAAAAAGAAGTGAAATGTGACACACATATGACATCATACTAGAGGAATTAAGATAGTTACAAGAAGACACACTTTGGATATGCCACTTTCATCCAGTCAGTACCTAAAAAAGCCAGATTCATGGAGGGGGGGTGCACACCTTTAATCCCAGCATTTGGGAGGCAAAGGCAATTAGACCTCTGTGAGTTCAAGACCAGCCTGGTCTAAGATCCAGGACAGCCAAGACAACAGTTATATAGAGAAACTCTGTCTTGGAAAAAAAAAAAAAAAAGGAAGAGCCAAATTCAGAGACAGATGGTAGAACTATGATTGGTTGCCAGGGAATGGAGGAGAGAGTGGGAGATACTGTTTAGGGTTTATTGCATGAATCCTAAATGGTCTTATAATAAGAACTTGGAGCCAGATATCAATCACGGTGAAAGCTGAAAGATCAGAAAAACAGAGCAAGCCACAGTTACCACCTCTTACCTACCAACTCCTTAGTCTGGTAGGGCCTCTGCAAGAGAGCAAACAGCAAATTTCTGCCTCCTCCTGCCTTATATTCCTTTCTCTGCCCAGCCATATCACTTCCTGTCTCAACCTTCCTAATGCTAGGATTAAAGGTGTGTGATCCCAAGTGATTAAATTAATTGCCGGCTGCTGTGGGATGTTCTGTATGGCAAATGTGTTGCTCTGATTGGTCAATAAATAAAACACCGATTGGCCAGTGGCTAGGCAGGAAGTATAGGAGGGACTAACAGAGAGGAGAAAAAAAAGAACAGGAAGGCAGAAGGAGTCACTGCCAGCTGCCACCAGGACAAGCAGCATGAAAAGATGCCGGTAAGCCACCAGCCACGTGGCAAAATATAGATTTATGGAAATGGATTAATTTAAGCTATAAGAACAGTTAGCCAGAAGCCTGCCACGGCCATACAGTTTGTAAAGCTATATAAGTCTCTGTGTTTACTTGGTTGGGTCTGAGCGGATGTGGGACTGGCGGGTGACAAAGATTTGTCCTGACTGGGCAAGGCAGGAAAACTCTAGCTACAGCCAGCTGTTTCTCTTTAGACTGGATTAATTTCATATATCCCAGTGTGGCCTTGAATTCACAGAAATCCAGACAGATCTCTGCTTCTATCTCCCCAGTGCTAGGATTAAAGGTGTGTGCCACCACTGCCTGACCTCTGTGGCTAAATCTGTGGTTAGCTCTGTCCTCTGATCTTCAGGCAAGCTTTATTTCTTGGATTACAAATGTATCACCACAATAGTTGAAGAGCTTCATCTGGGAAGATGAGACAGTTCTTGAGATGGTTAAGGAACATGAATGGACTGGAGAAATGGCTCAGTGATTAAGAGCCCTTACTGTGCAGAGGATGCAGCCTCAGTTCACAGTACCCATACAGCAGCTCACAACTGTCTGAAACTCCAGTTTCAAGAGATCCAACATCCTCTTCTGACTTCCAAGGGCTGTTGGATGCATGTTGTACATGTGCACATACCTAGGTACACTGGTATTCACTTAAAAATGAATGAATAGAGTTTGGGGATTTAGCTCAGTGGTAGAGCACTTGCCTAGCAAACGCAAGGCCCTGGGTTCGGTCCTCAGCTCTGGAAAAAACAACAACAACAACAACACAAAACAAAACAAACAAAAATGAATGAATAATTAATAATAAGAATGTGAATAGTATTCACACATGAAAACTAGACACTTCAAACCTCAAAAATGGTAAATTTTAAGTTTGAATATTTTGTACACAAATTTGAAAAATACAATCTAACTAAAACATAGTCAAAAGACTTCGCCAAAGATGAAAACATATTACCAAAGAGGATGACACTTCACCAAAGACATATGGCAAATAGGTGAATGGGAAAACCATTAATATCAAGAACTATTTGAAAAATAAAATTAAAAAATGAGGATTATCACTACCTATCTAAGGGGTTGTGGGGAGCCCAGTCAGGTGTGTTATCCACACATGTAATCCTAGTGCACAGGAGTCCAGGAAAGAGGACTGAAGTTTGCGGCCAGTGTGGGCTATGGATGTTAATATTCTGATCCACCCCTTGAAATCCCACCCCTTGGTGCCACCCTGCATCTTGACATAAAAGCCTCATTCTGAGGAAAAACTCCCCTTTCTCTCTCTTCTGCTTTTCCTCCCACGAGGTGAGCACCTTTGACCTCTCTCTCTTCTTCTCTCTCTTTCTGTCTCTCTCTTTCCTATCTTTCTCTTCATCTCTGTGTGGATGCAACATCTGGGTTGTGAATTACTGGCCACTACCACTGCTGCCATGCCCACATGACATGCATCTGCCCAGCATGTTTCCCTGCAAGTGCAGGATACCCTCGGGGGTCCCCACACACAATAATTCATAACATTGGTGCCCAACATCTCCAGGCAATCCCATTGCTTTCTCCTGCCCACCGGCAGTCTGAGGAGCTCTGGGATCTTGTACCACCTGCCATTTTTCAGGCTGGAGCACCACCAGGGACTTTTCACCCTACCAGATCAGTAAGATTCCTCCCTTCCCTTCTGGCCATTTTCCCACAAGTGAGGATACATCTCATTTTGCTCACTGGTACCGTGTGTGTTTCGGGCTCTAAGCCCTTTGGCCCCTGGCCCCATGCGATGGCATATGGAGACGGCTTGTGCCCACTCAATTCCATGACCCACAGCCTTTGTTATGATGGTCCATTGGCTATCTTGTGTTGCTGTAGGGCTTCTCTCCAGGTTACACCAAGCCCTGCAGTCCCACAATCTACGTATAAAATAATCACTCAGATGCTTATATTACTTATAAACTGTATGGCTGTGGCAGGCTTCTTGCTAACTGTTCTTATATCCTAAATTAACCCATTTCTATAAATCTATACCTTGCCACGTGGCTTGTGGCTTACCGGTGTCTTTACATATTGCTTGTCCTGGTCGTGGCTGCAGTCTGTCTCTCCCCCTTCTTCCTGTTTCCCCAATTCTCCTCTCTCCTTGTTCCGCCTATACTTTCTGCCTGGTCACTGGCCATCAGTGTTTTATTTATATAGAGTGATATCCACAGCACTTCCCCTTTTCTTCTTTTTTTAAAAAGGAAGGTTTTAACTTTAACATGGTAAAAGTACATATAACAAAACAATTATTGAGCAAGAATTACAGTAACAATATTAAAGAAGATGTCCTATCTATCTTATATTTGCGAGTTTAAGGTTTTATATCTAACTTATTTTTTATCATAACTGAGGAAATTACAACTATCTAGTCTTTAACCACATCAAAGACCTGAGAAGGAACATAATGGTACCTGAGAAATGGTAGATGGATGCAAGCAACTTTCAGGAATCTTGGAAGAGTAGACCAAGACAGCTGGCAGCATGGACAGTCACCTAATGTTTCTCAGCATTGTTGGTGCATTCAAATTGGCTACAGGCCTAGAGTATATGACAGACCATTTTCATAAGCAGGAATTCTGAAAGACCATCTTATCCTGTCTTGGCAGAGTACAGTGGTCGCTTTTCTTGTGTCCCGCTTGTCCAGAAAGGACAGCATTGCATTTGTACTGTCAGCCATCAAGGCAAGGGCAGTTCTTTGCCCAGTAAGCCATTTTGTGCCAAAAAGACAAACTTCCAAATGGAAATGTCTTAGAAGCCCAACATTCTCTCGGGATCAATTGGTGCAGCCAGGAGCAAGTGTGTCTCACGTCAACAGAATTCTAAGTTATTTAAATGCCATATTCTCTAGGTCTATGAACTGTTTGAAGATTACCTGTCCATCTGACCTATGTATCTGTTAATCTGGATAACCTAACTAACGTAACTATAGAGATGACTAGCAGTTATAGTTACAACTTAGTATATATAATATCTTAGATAGAACATATTAAGTATTAGATTCAGGTTCTTTAGGATAGGACACCTTTGAATGATCTTTATAACATGCCATTTACCTATGCTCTATACTTCTCTGGATTTTAGTATGTGTTTCTTGCTTGATATTGTTTGCATTGGTTGTAGTTACATCTTATCTAGGTCATTATCCCTCATTATTCCTGGACAATATTTGATAACCATTCCTTTGTATATAGTCTTGTATTAGTTTAGAACCTTCTTATTTAGACAAAAAGGGGGAGATGTAGTGGGTAGCCATTCCAGCTTGGATCTGGAAGTTACAACCCCCATTGAGACTCTGACAACTGTCATGCCTACGAGGCGGGGCCAGGGGAGGCGCCTGGAGACCCGAGAGCTAGATGGGCCAGCGCTCTCTCTGTGCGCTCTCTCTGTGCCGGGACGCTGAACATTGGAAGTGGACTGAGCAGAGCTCCAGAGAACACCGCTGGACTGCGATACACCTTTCCCAGACCCTGCGACCTACCTATCACTTAATTTGTGAGTTATGCCATTAAATAAATATCCTTTTAACTACGTGGAGTGGCCAAAATAATTTCACCAATAATTTTGCACTGTTCATTAGTCCTTGCTGACTCTCTGGGTTGCTGGAAGTCAGATTTATCTCATTTCGCTTGCTGGTACCAAGTCTTTCGGGCTAATAACCCTTCTGTTCCCATCCCTGTGAGATGACATGTGGAGACGGCCAGATTCCATGGCCCATAGCCTTTGTGTCCATTGGGTATCTTGTGCCATTATCGTTGACCCTCACTGAGCCACTGGGACACTGGAGGTCAATCTGCTGGGCCCCATGCCTCATTGTGGAAAAATACACCTATCCCTACTCCCACCCCACCCTCACCCCCATCCCCACCACTGCTGCTTGGGTTTGTTCCGCTTCGGCTGCTTGGTCCCTCTCTCCTACCCAGCTGCACTGCTACTTCTCCATCTTCCTTTCACAACGTCTATTTCCTATGTGTGAATGGAAATGTATGATTAATATGGCCATCTATATGTCTTTCTGACTGACTTTTAAATGTTTCAATTTATCTGTTCCTCATCTGCTCAGTTTATTTTGGAAAAGAAATAAAACCACATGAACATATATTTGATATGGGCAATCATGTGATCAGGCAGTGCCATCTTAAATAAGGGCAATCACATGATCAAAGTGCCATCTTAAATAAGGACAACCACGTGGTCTAGCCACCCTCTCCGCTAAGGTCAAAACAGGCAGGTCATATGACTTCACCACTGTAGATGTAACAGTCTTATTAAATAAGAAACACAGAGCCAAATGCAGAGTTAAAAGCCCAAGCGGTCAGAGCAGTAGCTAAGAGCTGAGACTTAAAACCCTTTGCTGCCACTGCCATCCTTCCCCTGAGAAAGAGACCTACTTCCTGTGTATCTGTCTTTTTATTGACTTTCTGTTCTGCCTTCTCATTGGTTGTAAACCCAACCACATGACCTCCTCATCACTGCCTGTCTATACAGACCTCCAAGTCTTCTATGGTTGGTATTGAGATTAAAGGTATGTGTCTCCATACTGGTGGTGTCCTTGTACACAGAAATCTGCCTGTCATGTGATCGGGATTACGGGCGTGTGCTACCACTGCCAGACTTCTGCTATGGCTTACTATTAGCTCTGACCCCCACGTAACTTTATTTATTAACATACAAATAAAATCACATTTCAGCACAAATAAAATATCACCATACACCACCATCTTTACTAAGGGCAGCATGGGCGGAGCATCTGGTGCTCAGGCTGTCGGTGTGAAGGAAGGAGGTTATGGAATCACCTCCTGCCACACATTGTTTCACTATTGTTTTATGAGCAAAGGAAAAGTCCTCCCGCCCTGGCCTGACATTCCCCCAGCTGCCTCTCTGACTCCAGCTGTCTGGGTGGGGTGGAAGTCCAGTTGAGGCCTGCTGTTCATTCCTTCATAGCTGCTCCTGTGGGCAGGGCCTAGAGACTTATGTGCATGTAGATTTTAAATTTCATATTTTAACATTAATACAATTCTGATACACTTTAGGTCACAAGCTCAGGATTTAAAATTTTCCTTGTCTACTCATTACCTGCTTTTGCACAATTTGGGTTTCAGTAGTGATTGATAATACTAATTTATCTAAAACTTTTACTTTTTCCTTACTTATCTATTCCTAAGGATGGTATTTTTTCTCTCTCCTGGTCTTGGGACTCCTGCGCTTCTCAATTATTAAGACCATGGCAAAAAGTTTCCAAATAAATTCATGAATTTTAACTCCCATCTCTATATCTCAGCAGGCTGGCAGAAACATCGGAGCAGCAGTGGGGACCACAACCTGCAGTGCTTTCCCTGCTACAGATGTCAGCAGAGACTCTTGTCCATGTGATGTGGATCAGCCCAGCCAAACATGTTGTTGCCTGCCTCTATAGCCAGGTCAGATGACCACATGCCTGGGTTCCCTCTTTACCTTTGACTAGCCAGAGTGCTCCTGACCACCTGTGCCTTGTTTCAGCTTGAAGCAGCTATGGAGAATATGTCATCCTGTGCTTCCTGTTCCCAGGACAGGCTGGAGGGCTAGGTTAAGGATGGAAACCCTGGGATAAAGTCCACTAAGAGGGTCCTTTTCTCCGAGTTGGGCTGCACCCTGACTCACAAGCCCTTTTTCTCCTATTCTCATTTGGCTTTGGGATCTTTCCAATGTCACTCATCTTTGCCTTCATAGGAGACAGCTTAAGAAATAATTATTTCTATATAAGTCATTCAGGATTATAATCTGGCTGTACTCAAAGATCAGACTATAGCTACAGGGCCTTAAAAATCATAGTAGATTTAGATATCACTGCCAACAGCTTAAAGAATGTCTCTCCTTACTCAAGGTCTATTCAGGTTTAAGAATGTAAACCTCCCTGTCCTTGCTAACTTCATTAAGCTGTAACTAACTGGGAATTTAAGTTCAAATTTAAGTCATATATATGCTCTCAAAGTTATAAATACATCCAACAGATTTTGTTTCCCCAGTCCTCAAACACCCAAGAATATGGCATTTAATATAAAAACTTTTTATGATAAAGAGACATGTCACCTCCTGGAAGCATCCTGTATCTCCTCCAAGAAGATAGATGGCCACAGAAGAACTTCCACCTGAAAGCTTATGGCAAGGCCAGCCATGCAGCAAAAAGCTGAGATCCTGTCCAGACTGTGAATAAGTGGAACAATGGAGGACCAATTGCTCCATACTGAGAAGTCAAGGTGGGTCAGTCTTCCCAAATTTCTACTCCACAGAAAAAAATCTGTCAGATCTTCTGGTCTTATCAGCTGCCTTTGGGACTTCTGTCCCTCAATGACCATGGAGAGACTTGGGATTGCTGCCTAGGTAGCTGGAAAGCTGTCTTACTTCTTAAATGTATCCTTCTCAGATCTGACCATGTTTGATGACTAGGGTATCAGTTTAACAGCCCCAATCCCAAGATGTATATGCTTTTCAATTACATACAGTTATGCCTCATACAGACTTCATGGTACAGGATATACCTGTTTCATATATAACTCCAGAAGTTCAAAGTTTTAATACTAATAAATGCAGCTTTGATAAACTGATAGAACATTGACTACAAAGAGTACTTGAGTCCTTAAATGGATTTTCAACCCTTTTCAGCCATGATGTAAAACCATTCCAGCTGTCTTACAGATACTTGCAGGTTCCTGGGAAAGTTCTGCCATTGCATTAAGAAATCTGGTCTGATGAAAACTAACAATCTCCAGAGCCCATTTCTGACCCCGTCTATTTTTTGAGCATATTTTGCATTCACTCTTCCCACCTGACCTCCAGAGAAACAGCAGATGCCATGGCTTCCATACTCCTGATTTGGCATGACATTTATCCACAAGCTCCTGAAACATCACTGCTGCAAACTGCCTCCTCAGCTCCCTCAAGGAACGTTCCTGAGATCTTTCACCATGTGTAATTCCTGGTTCTCCCCTCGCCACTTTGCCCCTTGTCAGCTTGAAGTAGCTTCGAGAATTCAGCACCCTTGTTCCCCCACTTGCTCCCATAACTCACCTCTTCTTATAGTAATCAAAATGGAGGAATGTTAATATTCTGATCTGCCCCTTGAAATCCCACCCTTTGGCACCATCCTGTGTCCTGATATAAAAGCCTCATTCTGAGGAATCTCTCTGTCCCTTCCTCTATCTCTCTTCTGCTTTTCTCCCACAAGGTGTGCACTCTTGACCTCTCTCTCTTTTCTTCTTCTCTCTCTTTCTCTCTGTCTCTCTCTTTCCTATCTTTCTCTTCATCTCTCTGTGTGTATGCAGCATCTGGATTGTGAATTACTGGCTGCCACCGCCACCATGCCCACATGGCATGCCTTTGCCCAGCCCACCACATGCTTCTGCCCAGCACATTTCCCTGCACATGGGGAATACCCTTGGGAGTCCCCTCCTCACAATAATTCATAACAATGGACATAGTAAAACCCCGTTTCGAAACCCAAAAGACTGATATCAATATATATTACCGAAGACCTAGAGCAACTGGACAGACATCTCATTTATTGTAGAAGTGAAATAAAATGACGTAGTCACACTTGAAAAGCAGCCTGGCAGTTTCTGAAATGTTAAATATGCACTGACCACACAACCATATTCCTGGGTATTACTTGAAAAAAATGAAAACTTACATTTACATAAAGACTTGTAAATTGATGTCCTTAACAGCTTTAGAGGTAAGAGTGGAAAACTCAATACAATCCTTTTTTGTTTGTTTGTTTGTTTTGTTTTTCAGGACAGGGTTTCTCTGAGTAGCTTTGGCTGTCTTGGAGCTCTCTCTGTAGAGCATCCCAGCCTTGAACTCACAGAGATCCACCTGCCTCTGCCTCCCCAGTGCTAGGATTAAAGACATGTGCTACCACCACCTGGCTAATCCAGATGTTTTTTAAAGAGTGAATGGACCAGCTGATTTAGCCATATGACTATTATGTAACAAACTTAAATGTGGAACGCACTAATTTGCATAGCTGTAAAGATGTGAGCTGGTCTCAGAGGGTTACATATTGCATGATTTCATTCATATAACATTCTGTATGTATGTATATGTGTTGCTGGGATTCTAATCTAGACCCTCCCACATGCTAAATACATGCTCTACTGCTGAACTCAACGCTCAAAATATAAAAGAATGAACAGTTGAAATGATATGATAATCAGCACTGGTGGTGGTGCTGGTTACTGGCAGAAAACTCACGAGCCATAGCCATGACTACCAGAGTTACAGAGAGCTTTATTGGTAGGAAGGAGAGGATGGGAGAGAGGAGAGCCAGGCCTGGAGAGAGAGAAAGATGGTGGGGTAGGGGAAGAGGGGAGCAGAGCAGAGCAGGGAGCAGAGATCGGAGAGAGTGTGGGGTCTGCATCCAGTTTTTAAGGTGCAGATTGCTTACATGTGTAAGTATGTAAGACACAAGACCCCGCGCTGTGCATGTGCAGGAGTGAGGGCAAGATCCTAACAGCAGTCATATGAACAAATATCAGCAATTGTTGTGAGATGAGGACTATGAGGTAACAAGGAAGTTTCTTTGTGGTGATGAAATAATTCTGTGTTTTGATTGGGCTGGTGATTACATGAATCTGTACATGGGATAATACACACACACATACATATATAAGCACATTCATATGGTTAGAATATATAAACATATAAAATAATGCACATAGCTGGGCATGGTGGCATACATCTTTAATTCTAGAATTTGAGAGGAGAGGCAGGATGGTTTCTGTGCACTGGAGGTCAGAGCTATAGGTAGGGCTATATACTGAGACCCTGCCTCCAAAAAAGTGAGAAAGAAAGAAAGAAAGAAAGAAAGAAAGAAAGAAAGAAAGAGAAAGAAAGAAAGAAAGAAAGAAAGAAAGAAAGAAAGAAAGAAAGAAAGAAAGAAAGAAAGAAAGAGAGAGAGAGAAAGAGAGGGAGGGAGGGAGGGAGGGAGGGAGGAAGGAAGGAAGGAAGGAAGGAAGGAAGGAAGGAAGGAAGGAAGGAAGAAGCAGACTGGGGCAAGAGGACTGAGGAAAGTTTGAGGCTGTCCTGGTCTACACAGGGAGTTCTAGCAAGTCTGGGCTGTGTTCAGATCAAGACTCCTATTCAATCCAAAACAGCATATAAGGTTGGTCAAACCCATAGAGACAAAACCTTGGATAAAGGGATTTCCCAAAAATGACAAAAGACCCTGAAGGGACAAGCATTTCTTTTTACTCTGCAAAGATTTGATTTTGAGAGAGGACTCTATGGCCAATTTATGCTTCCCAAAGCCTTTCTAGAAAATCTAGTGATCATGTGAATACAGGTTTAAGAATTCATGACTTTAAAATCCAGTATTTTCATCATTTATGTTTCTTAAACAGGAAATTTTGTTCAGTCTTTCAAAATTGGCCAGCTTAAAAGGAAAAGAACTATACCAATTATTATGTACTGTGTCTCTTCCCTGCTGGCAGGAGTCTGACCTCACAGTCTGATTCATTGGTTGGTCTGAAAAGAAAAAGCACTCAGGAAATGAAAGAGGAGGAGGGGAGGAGTCACTGTTCCAAACAGAAAAGGGCATTTGCTTCAGGCACTCACATTCCAAGAATACAGCAGTGGGCCTTTATATAAACAAAGGTTTTAACAGGTGGGAAGGATTAAAAGATTTTAATGGCAGGGGCACACTGTTAATCCCAGCATTTGGGAGACAGAGGCAGACAGATCTCTGTGAGTTCAAGCCCAGCCTGGTCTACAGAGAGAATTCCAGGACAGCCAGAGCTATATAGAGAAACCCTGCCTTGAAAAACGAAATAAAAAAAACAACAACAAAAGCAAAAAAACAAAAGACAAACAAAAAACATTTGCATGAAGATGACATCCTGGCACATACCATTAATCCCAGCACTCAGGAGGCAGAGGCATGTGGATCTCTGAGTTCAAGCCCAGCCTGGTGAGTGAGTTCCAGGACAGTCAAAGGCTACACAGAGAGACCCCATCTCATGGGAAAACAAAAGCAAAAAGACATTCCATGAAAGTCTTTCAAAGCAGGGGAAACTGAAAAGTCCTTACCCTAAACACAAGTTTTTTTTTTTTTTAATATTTGATAGAAAAGATCCATATTTGCTCGCCCTTCCTTCCTTCCTTCCTTCCTTCCTTCCTTCCTTCCTTCCTTCCTTCCTTCCTTCCTTCCTTCCTTCCTTCCTTCCTCCCTCCCTCCCTCCCTCCCTCCCTCCCTCCCTCCCTCCCTTCCTTTCTTTTCTTTCTTTCCTTTTTTTCCCAGAGAGTTTCTCTTTTGCCCTGGCTGTCTTGGAACTTGCTCCGTAGATCAGGCTGACCTCGAACTCAGAGATCCACCTGCCTCTGCCTCCTAAATGCTGGGATTAAAGGCGTACACCACCAACGCCTGGCTCACAGTTGATATTTCTTACAACGTGACCACCAGATGGCAGCAGTGAGAAAGATTTGGAAGGAGTTGATCCCATACCTCTGTGTCCATCTTTCCATTTACAGATGAGATAGAATGCAGAAAATAAGAGCCACATCTAAGCAGCTATTCTCAAATGTCTATTGTGAGACCAAAATGAGCCATCTTAGAAATGCTTTCACCCTAAAATTAAGGCCTAAGATTTCTCCTTTTGGGAATAGGCCATTAGTTACTGAAACCAGTCAGTTCAGATTCCAGAAACAAGGGAGTGTAAAAGTACAGAGTCACAAGATAGTCATGAGGTAATGCCTGCCAGACTATGGAATGTCCTCTCCCTGGTTTCCAGGGTAACTGATCACAGAAATGCCTCCACCTGAGGGCAGCCAATGAGAAATGGTAGTGGGCAACCACTCCCTTAGAAGTAATTTCTAGAAGTCCCTAGAAGCGAGCCAATCAGAATTGTATCCATACTAGCACCCCTAAATGATGTAACCTTGTGACTTTTCCCTTTAAAAACTGAGCTTGCAGACAGGTGGGCGCTTCCTCCAGCCTCCACTGCGTTGGATGTATTGGACGAAGTCCCTGCCTAGGCTTGTATTGCTTTTGGATATCCAGAATTAAACCTTGCTTTTGCATTCCGGCATGCTCGTCTTTGGTGGTCTCTCTGGGGGTCACGATCTGGGCACAGCATCTATCTCTAGCCCTACCAAATCTTCAGGCATCAGGCTTCTCCAGTCTGGGTAGTGAGTGGAAAAAAAAAAAAAGAAAGAAAAAAGAAAGAAAAGGACATGATTACTCCTCGGTATGGTGGAGGAGAAAGTTTATTATAGATAATAATATATAATATAGAGCATAGCCAGAGGCAGAGACATCTGGGAGAGTCCAGAGTGGATTTGACCAGACTAAGCTGGGCCATGTGAGGAGAGGAGGGGAAACGGGAATCGGGTGCTGCAGCCAAGAGGGCAAAGGTAGAAAAGGGCCAGGAACCAAAATGTCTGGATTAGATGGCTAAGAGCCTCTGGGGGCCGGCTGCTCAGTCCTTTGGCTGGAGAGCTCAGGGTAGAGGGGTGGGATATGTCAGACATACCCAGGAACAGATAAGGACTGAAGGATGCTGGGAGAACCAGGGAGAACCAAGTCCCCTTTGATAAATTAAATAGGCACCTCAGCCATTTGTACCGGGTTTGAAACTTGGAAGGTATGCCATCAAAATTCAGCATGATTAGAACAGCTTCCTCACCTCTTCACGCCTAGGTGGAGATAAAACTAACAGAAACCACCTACAGTTACTTATGAAGCACACATCACAATACTTGTCACACAGCAGACACAATGGATACTTGAAAGCTATTGTTTATAGTCAATGGACAGCGTCCATTCATACAATAGCGAGGGCTCTCCCATATGTCTCTGCCTCTGGCTCTGCTCTTCCATATATCTATAATAAACTTTTTCCTCTGCCATACTGAGGTGCGGTCATAGCATTTCCTTGCCTTTTTATTTCGTTTATTTCGTCCCCCTCCATTGGACTGTGTGCAAGAGCCACGTGGTACTCAAGGGCCACAGTGCCGCACTGTCTCAGCACATGGGCAGGCAGCAGTTCAGAGGTGTGCGCACAGCGTGCTAGCTGCATGATAGCCGTTGCAGGCAGTCTGCAAAGCCTTCTCGACTGCGCTGGTCAGAGGATCAAAGCACCTACACACCACCTCGGCAGGCTCCTGACCAGCGGGGTGGGCAGGGCTCGCAGGAATCGCACCCTACCGTTGGCTACGCTCGCAGAGGCCCATAGGGTAGAGCCTTGCTAGCCCGAGGGCGGGACCCTCTGGCATCGCACCTTGTTATTGGCTGCCCTAGGAAGGCGGAACCTTTAATCATCACTCTCTATTGGCTTTGCCCGACGGAGGCGGGCCCTGGAGTCGTCACGCCCCACCATTGGTTGCGCCAGGACGGGTCTGCGGCGCTTCTGTGTTGTCATTAAGCGGCAAGTAGAGGACACAGGCAAGATGGCGGCGGTGGCTGGCATGGTGCGGGGACCCCTGCGGCAGGTAGGTAGCGGCCCCCGCACGCCCGCGGTCTGTCCCGTGCCCTCCCTGAACCTCCTTCTCTCTCCCTGCCAGGTTTCCGGGCTGCTGAAGAGGCGTTTTCACCGCTCGGCGCCCGCGGCACTGCAGGTAACCGGCGCCGACGTTGGGCAAGGCCGGGAGGGAGCCCTCGGTCCCGGCGCAGGCCTGAGAGGCCGGGTGGCATCGCGGACCCTGGCGGCGGCCGAGTCCTGCGGATGATCGCGCTGCCTCTGTCCCCGACTGGCGCCGCTCACACTGACACCCATCCCCGCGAGGCTGGTGACAGTCTAATAAGCGACCGGCCGCTTCCCTGACATTCCCCCCCCACACCCCCGAAATTGTGGTAAAATATAACTTTAAAATCTTTTACTAAAATGTAAAGTTTATTGGCATCGAATGCATTCACTATATACACTATTCACTTTTAGAACTTACTTTGATCATCCCAAACAAGAACGCTGGCCGTTACACAATAATAACTCACACTACTCCAACCACTCTTATATACCATATTGTACTTTTCCGAACCTATGGGTTTGCTTGTTCTAGAATGCCATATAAGTTGAGTCTTTTGTCCTTTTGTGTCTGGCTTATTTAACTTCTCACAGTAGCTTCAAGGTTCATCCGTGTTGTAGAATACATCAGAATTTGTTCTTTGAAAGGGTGAATCATCCTTTGTACATTTTATACATTTATTCGAGGGTGGATATTTGGCTTGTTTCCACCGTTTGGATTTGTAATGGTGCTGCAGATACATGCTTGGGTCCCTGTGTTCAGTTCTTTGGCATAGTATATCTAGAAGTGGAGGATTTTACCTTTCCACATATTAAAGTAGCAGCTCCTGCATTGTGGATGTGAAGTGTTGGACACTAGTGAGTGCTTAATACTTAGCCTTAGTTAAGACTTCCTTGCTAGTTCTCTGCCTCATAGTACTCCAAATGTAGTGGTAAAACAGCCTAGCATGCTTTCTACTTAGGAAACTGCCTGTGAGCTAGTTTAGGATCCATCAACTTTCTTGCCTTGGTGTCCATCAACAACAACACACTACAAGTGTTCCGTAAGCTTGCCATTAACATCTAGTGAAGGATTAGTGACAGTGTTACTTTTAAGTCCTTGGAACTTTTGTTTTGTTTTGTTTTTTTGAGACAGGGTTTCTCTGTGTAGTTTTGGTGCCTTTCCTGGATCTGGCTTTGTAGACCAGGCTGGCCTCAAACTCACAGAGATCTGGTGGCTCTGCCTCCTGAGTGCTAGGATTAAAGGCAAGCACTGCCCACCACTACCTGGCAAGTTCTTGGAACTTTAATTTGTATGATATGCATTTATCTGCTTTGTTTATATGTGTGGGTATGCACATGAGCACTTGAGAAGGTCGGCTTCCAGGGAATCAGTTTCCTCCTTCCACCATGTGGGACCTAGGTATCAAATTCATCAGACTTGGCCATCTTGCCTCCTCAGATTTTTGGAACTTTAAAAGTAAATGCCTGCTTGAATGTTAAATTTATGTTTTATGTTGTGGGCAGCCTAGGTAAGTATAAGGAAGGAAATCTTCATGGTATCTAAGTAATCCTTTAGCTAATCCTGTTTATATACCCCTATGACAGTTGACAGTTCGTGAAGCTATTAATCAAGGTATGGATGAAGAACTAGAAAGAGATGAGAAGGTATTTCTGCTTGGGGAAGAAGTTGCCCAGTATGATGGTGCATACAAGGTAACTGGAATTGGTAACTTGATATAACATCAAAAAGTACCCATTTGCCCTGACAAACACTTGAAAGTCATGGGGTTAAATCTTAATTGTAGGTTAGCAGAGGCCTATGGAAGAAATATGGTGATAAGAGGATCATAGATACTCCCATATCAGAGGTAAGCCTTCCAGATCGGCTTTGAAGAGCTAGTTGAGTATTCCGTTTTAATTTCTGTGGCTGTTTTCTTAGGCTGCTATTTGCTTTACAGATGGGCTTTGCTGGAATCGCTGTTGGTGCAGCTATGGTATGTAATATTATGAAGTTTATCTAAGGAGATTCCCTTTAATATTATCTTCTGAAACTGTTGTTTGAATTGGGCGTGGGGGCACTCACCTTTAACCTAACCCCAGCACTTAGGAAACAGGCAGGTGGATCTCTGAGTTTAAGGTCAGCCTGGTCTACAGAGTGAGTTCCAGGACAGCCTGGACTACACAGAGAAACCCTGTTTTGAAAAACCCACAAAAAGAAAGAAAATATTGTTTGCATATTGGAAGAGTGGAATGGTTATTTAGCACTCATCCGTGTTCTGTTTAGTCTTTAACATTGATGTTTTCTACTTGACAGGCTGGGTTGCGGCCCATCTGTGAATTTATGACCTTCAACTTCTCTATGCAAGCCATTGACCAGGTTATAAACTCAGCTGCCAAGACTTACTACATGTCTGCCGGCCTTCAGCCTGTGCCCATAGTATTCAGGGGGCCCAATGGTGCCTCAGCAGGTGTAGCTGCTCAGCACTCACAATGCTTTGCTGCATGGTATGGGCACTGCCCTGGTTTAAAAGTGGTCAGCCCCTGGAATTCCGAGGATGCAAAAGGACTTATTAAATCAGCCATTCGTGATGATAATCCAGGTCAGCATAGTAACATTAAAAACTGACATGAACTCTGCATTATGGTTCAAGGCATCTATTTTGGCATAGGCATAGCATATGTAAAGTGCTAATGACCGAAATACAGTAAAAACTGTGCTTTTCCTCCTCATTGTAAGGTGCTAGTTATTTACTGCATACCTGCACCATTGGCTTAACCTCAGCAGATAGAATAATATTGACCAAACTGCAGGTGTCAGCAAGTAAACCATCCTGAAGTTTCTAGACTGATAGAGGCGAGGTTTCTTAGTATTTAGAAGATGAATGATTTTATTGTATATGTATTCTTAGTCATTTTGTCTGTTTGAGAACTTACTGTATCTTGCAGTGGTGATGCTAGAGAATGAACTGATGTATGGAGTTGCGTTTGAACTTCCTGCAGAAGCTCAATCAAAAGATTTTCTGATTCCTATTGGAAAAGCCAAAATCGAAAGGCAAGGTAAGAACACCTACTAGTGGGCTGGAGAGATGGCTCAGCAGTTAAGAGCACTGGATGTTTTTCCAGAGGTCCTGAGTTCAATTCCCAGCAACCACATGGTGGCTCACAACCATCTCTAATGCGATCTGGCGCCCTCTTCTGGCATGCAGGTAGAACACTGTATACATAATAAATAAATCTTCACACACAAAAAAAGAACACCTACTAATGTATACTAAGTATGCATTAATCATTGTTTTTACTGTAGCCCTTGTGTTTGCATAGGTCAGAAGATGCTGCCATGTAGTTTTGACTTACAAAGTAAAGGATGAATGAGTTCAAGTTAGGCTTTTCTGAATTTCTGTCTGGTACATTTGTATTCTGTGTCCAAGAATACAACCTCATTGCTTAGCTCACTGAAATAAAGTAAAATAAGACATGAGCTATAGCTGGCTGTAGACTCACCAGTGCTGCATTAACTCCATTGACCTCTAATCTGTGACCACTTTATTTCAGGGACCCACATCACTGTAGTTGCCCATTCAAGACCAGTGGGCCACTGCCTAGAAGCTGCAGCTGTATTGTCTAAGGAGGGAATTGAATGTGAGGTAAGTGGACATTCACCCCCCCACACACACTTCTTTAAATCAGAATCTCCTTTTAAGACTCAAGGCTGTGGGGGCTGGAGAGATGGCTCAAGGGTTAAGAGCATTGACTGATCTCCCAGAAGTCCTGAGTTCAATTCCCAGCAACCACATGGTGACTCACAACCATCTGTAATGAGATTTGCTGTCCTCTTCTAACATTATACATAATAAATAAATCTTAAAAAAAAAAAAAAAAAAAAAAAGGCTCAAGGCTGCTGAGTTGGCTTAGCAGGTTAAGTTGCTAAAATCTAACTAGTTGAAAATCTAATCCCCAGGAGACACACACACACACACACACACACACACACACACACACACACACACACACACACAACCAAACAACTTTTAAGTACCTTCTCAAGTTAAGATCCAGTCTTGCTGGTCTTAGGAGGGAGCTGTGCAAGCATGAGGACCTGAGTTTGGATTCGTAGCACTCACATGGAAACAAAAACCAAACAAGCCAGGTGTGGCAGCATTTATCCCAGCCCTGGGGAGACAGTACTAGGAGGGGGATCCCTGGTGTCTGCTAGCTTGGCCATCCAGTCTAATCAATTAGTTAGCTCCAGATTCAGTGAGAGACCATTTCTAAAAAAATAAGGTGAACAATTCAGCAAGAAACCTGAGGTCATTCTCTAACTCCTCACGTGTGTGCACATACAATCACACACGCACAAGATCCAGCCTTGGAGCTGGACTTCAGAAGTAACTAAATCTAATCTCCTGTGTAGAACCTACCAAGTAGTTCTCCTTGGAAAGTATTACTTACTGTGTCTCATAAGCTATAAAATGAGGATAATAGAAATTTCTGCTCCATAGGGTATCATGGTGTAGGGCCTCACCTATTTATTTTGATAAGAGAGATGATGAAACCAAGGAGGGTAAGTGAATCCTATAGGTGAACAAAGCTTTCTGTGATGGGAATACAGGTTTCTGCTTTAATTGTAAGATCTTTTACTTCCTGTTTAAGACAAGGTCTCCCTGTGAAGCCCACACTATCCTCAAACATGTGGTCCTCCTGCCTCAGCCTCCCAAGTGTTGGGATTACAGGTTTGCACTACTGTACTGGTTTTCCTTTTAGTCTCTACGTTTGTATACCTATTGATAGGTAGGCTCAATTTTCCTAGACCCAGAGATTAACAAAAACAAAAAAGAAGTGATGTTTTGGGGTCGAGGCTGTATTTGTCTCTTGGTTTCTATAAAGTTTATTTACTGCATTGCCTTTAGGTGATAAATTTGCGTACTATCAGACCAATGGACATTGAAGCCATAGAAGCCAGTGTCATGAAGACAAATCACCTTGTAACTGTGGAAGGAGGCTGGCCACAATTTGGAGTGGGAGCTGAGATTTGTGCCAGAATCATGGAAGGTATTTCAAAGAAACTGGTTCTAGGATACAATCAAACTGTAGTGACCAGTGTGCTTGAATACTGAATGAAAAGAGATCAAGAGCTAGGGGTGACCAAATGATTTTTCAACTTGTCGGTCTAGGGTTTTTGTCCTTTGGGTAAATGTTTTAAAAAGTCAAGTCAAAAGCAGTGCCCTAATAACGAGGGTTCATTACCTTGTTTTTCCGAGTCCCACATCAGCCTCTCAGGTGAGCCTTCTCTTCCCCAGGCCCTGCATTCAATTTCCTTGATGCTCCTGCTGTTCGAGTCACTGGTGCTGATGTCCCTATGCCTTATGCAAAGATCCTGGAAGACAACTCCATACCTCAGGTCAAAGACATCATATTCGCAGTAAAGAAGACACTGAATGTCTAATTTGGACTTTTAAGTATCAAGTCATTGAAATTTATTTAAAATACTTGTTGGGACTTCATCTGATGTGTACTGAGAAACTTTACTAATCATAAAGTTAATTCTACAGCAGCAGCAGGTGTCTCTGTACTGGTAAGAAGTTTAAACATGCTTATGAGTGGAAAACTCCACTCCCCACTCTAGATGCTATACTTTCTTTGTCTGTTACTGTTAATCTAGTCTTTGAATAAGATTAATATAAATATTTATCCTCTTTCACTATAAGGGGCAAGAATGTTGCAGAGTCCTGATGAAAGATATTCCCCCCAGAAGATAACTTATATGTTTAAAAAGTATATTATCTGCATTTGCTGTTAAATTGTTTTGATAAGGAATAAAGGGGATTCCTACCTATGAGTAAATTGTATTTTCCTCTCCCCCTTCCCCCAAGACAGAGTTTCTTTAACAGTTCTGGCTGTCTGGGTTCTCACTTTGTAGACCAGCCTGGCCTCAAACTTAGAGATCTGCCTGCCTCTGCCTCCCAAGTGCTGGGATTAAAGGCAAGCACCACCACTGCTCGGCAAGTAGTTGTATTTTTGTATTAGTGAAATAATGTATTTGTAAGTCTTAGAGTACTATTAAGAAATTAGTGTCAAATGCAAAAGGATTCCACTGTATCCCTGGCTGGCCCAGAACTATCTGTAGACCAGGATCTCATAGAGAGCCACCTGCCTCTGCCTCCCAAGAGCTGACATTTAAAGGTATGTGCCACCATATCTGGCCCTAATTGAAGTTTTTGGGTTTTTGGTTTTTTTTAATTTCCAGGATCACAAGTATGTTAGCCAAGTGCTCTACTACATCCCCAGACCCTATTTGCTTTTATTTATATATCTTAAGCTTTACCCCAAATTGTGAAAACTAAGAGCAGAAGCACTCAGCTCCAGGTTTCCATCAGACTGGTCACTAGTCCACACAGCAGTGTCCAAAGCCGAACAGCCTTTTTTTTTTTTTTTTGAGGCAGACTCATTATTTAGTAGAGGATGATGACCTTGAGATTTTGACCCACCTACCTTCTCTACCTTCCAAGTGCTATAGACACATACCACCATGCTTAGTTGATAAAATGCTGGTAATGATTAATGATCCAGGGCTTCCTGAGTGCTATACAAGCACTTTGCCAACTGAGTTATATCCCAAGCGCAGTATATTGACTCTTCATAACAAATTTTAATAAAATTTTTTTGAAATTTCTTTTTGAAATGAAAAAGATTCATGTTGGGTACTCTTCCACAGTGCCAAAACCAGATATTGTCATATATGAGCCTCTTTAGAACTTGATAGAAAGGATTGTTTTCAACAAGTTCTGGAAGCATACAGATGGTCTCTACATAGTAAGGGCTATTAGCAGTTATGAAGGGGTAAGGAGACAGGAAATGAATACACTTGTGACACTACACTTTCTTCAAAAAATGTGCTGTAAGAAGTTCTCAGATGAAATACCTAGCAAAGCCACAACATATTTTCTTGTCATGATTTATTTTAATAAAAATACAGCTGAGTATATCACAGATTACATGAAACTATACACAATGACATTCTTTCTGCATAGTAACCAACACTGATATGTGTATTTAAATTTTAAAATGGATTTTTTTATAATCCTTTAAAGTGCAATTTATTTAAAGGTTTAAGCAAATCACAGAATGAAAGATTTCTAATAACTGAGTAACATCAAAAAAGATGCTGAAGTTGGATTAATCAAATCAGAAGTGATTGACATCGATGCCAGATTCACTTGTAATGCTGACTTTCCCCCTACCCTAACCTGGACCTAAATACTGAGGACTAAGTCAACCCTTTAACTGGCAAGAGCTTTTTCTATGGTTAATGTTTTTCTGTCTGTTTTGGTACATTCTAACTGAAAACTATAAATCCAGAGTGGCTGCTCTCAGCCACAGTGAGATTCCCATTGAACTTGAGACAGAGGAATTCCCCCTGTCCTGCGAAAGGGAGAATGAAGAGAGCTCTTGCTTCTCTACCTCAGCCTTGGTTAATGTTAGCATCTGAGGTGAACTACTTAAGAAATCACCAGAAAATGCGTCAGAGGAATGAGCTATGAGAATGCTTCTGATAGAGTAGGAGGGACAGTAAGGCCAGTCACTGCTGTGACGGAATATTGTCATTGCTTTTGCTTTTTTGTCATTTTCCTTTAGCTGGTGCAAATAATATGCTGCTGCCCCTAAAGGAAGCCCATTAGAGTCACAGAAGAGTAAAATGTTAAGGCAGCAATGCTGGCCCCACTTTATTCTACTTGGAGAGCATTTCCCTCTTGCAAGACTGGCTGCACTGGCTCTGCAAGGACTCACCTAGGAAGAGGAAGTTGGGGGGGAGTGGGACAGAAGAGCTTGCCCAGTGTCAACAGGAAACATCAGCCAATCTTAGGAGCACTGTGATCACAGGTTTTGGCTTTCCTTAAAGTTCCCTTTTGGAAATTCTGGATAGAGTTGAGCAAGGCCCCACGGTTCACACCATTCACAGCCTGGGGCAGGAGTGGGGCAGGTATCTCTGTGCCTGAGGTTGTTGAGTGACCTGCTGGTGGAGGCGGAGGTGGTGGAGGAGGTGGAGGTAATGCAGAAGACAGCCCTGTAGAGGAAAAAGAAGGTCAGTGTTCCACCTTTCCACTTTGAGCCAGGGCAGAGGGACTCTGGGGAGACCGAATGTTCTCAGAGGGGCTAAAACCCAGTATTCAGGGTGTTTTCAAACTAATTTAAAAAAGAAAAGAAAGCTTGAAGCAAAGGGGGGATTTAAAGGTTGCATTTCTTTCAAATGACAGTCATGTGAGAAGAGAATTGAATTGAGTATCAGGGATTATGTGAAACCACACAGTAACATCTCTCCCTAGAGTGGCTCAGACTTCACTCCCAGCAGGTTGGCTCTACCTACTGAGTACACAGGGTAAGACAGATCTGCATACAGAGTTGTGCCAAAGGGATGAGCAATCCCTAGCTGCTTCCTCATACAATATTTGAAGGCTGTGATTGGCTAGGCTAGGCCAGCAAGCCTCAAGGATCCTCCTGTCACTATCTCCTCAGCCTTGCAGTTTTACAAGCATGTGCTGTGCTCCTTGCTATTTATTTATTTATTTTGGGTGCCAGGAATCCAAACTCTGGTCCTCATGCTTGCATAGCAAGCATTCTGACATGATCTCACAGCGCCACAAAACTGCATCTTCACTTCAAAAGCGTGTACTGTTGTAAAACATCCAAAGCCTTAAGTGATAGAAAGCCTTAAGGTTAAGGGTTAAGTATACGGAAAGTGAGCCATTATTTGGCTTTAAGTAAAGACAGAACTTGATGACAAAAGCAGGAGTGACATCTGTTGGCCTGTTAGAGAATAAGCCACTACGGATTCTCAAATAGGAGCTAGTGCCAGCTGGTTACTGGCATTTTGAATCTGGTTTGAATGATTTCCTGTTGGGCTGAATTAAAGAAACATAAAATGCTAGTACTTGTCAGCAGGCTTTTAGAGAAAGGGCTCTCTCCCTGGCAATGGCATTTTCAAGAGGAAGTCTGACCCAAGAACAGAGTAAGCCCACATGGGTGTGTGTGTGTGTGTGTGTGTGTGTGTGTGTGTGTGTGTGTGTGTGTGTGTGTGTGTACGCGCGCACAAGCATAAGGGATCCTGGACAAAGAGCAGGAACCTGGGTACCTAAAGGTAAACATCCTTCAGGTGAATTTTTTTTAAATGTTTATTTATTGCGTATGTGCACCTACACAAGCATGCTACAGTGCATGTGTGGAACTCAGAGGACAACTTGTGGCAGTCAGTTCTCTCTTCCCACCATCTGAGTCCTGGAGACTACTCAGGCTGTTAAGGCTTGGGGGCCTGCACTTTTACCTGCTGAGCCAGCTAGCCAGTCCTTAAATATCTTTTTTTTTTTTTTTTTCTTCTCAAAATCACTAGATAAACTGTTCTTTTTTTTTTTTCTTCTGGAGCTGAGGACTAAACCCAGGGCCTAGCAAGCGCTTTACCACTGAGCTAAACCCCCAAACCCAAACTGTTCTTTCTAATGTGAAACATCACTGCCATAATAGGCTTTAATGTGTGGCAGTTATGGGCACTGGTTTTCTAAGGCCCGGCTTATCTGTTGTTACCACACTGCTATGAGCTGCAAGAATAACAGGCAAGACACCTTGTCCACTAAATATGGATGAAGGAGGAATGACTCAAGGTCACCAATAAAATACTCAAGTAAGTACCTCCTTTCCACTAAGTGGGACAAGCAATGGCCAAAGTCTTGCAATTCACAAAAATCACTTACCTTCCTTTATACCCTTACCCCAACCTAAGGCAGCTGAAATTAAAAACAAAATCACACAAATGCACATTCTCATGCTCTGCAATCATGGAATTCTCAAATAATGATAACATAGCAATACAAATAAAGATTAAATACAGACAAATGAACAAAATGTAATTTGCATTGATTCTGCTCAACAATGAATGAAATTCAATTCAGTTGTATATAGGATAGATTGTGGAAGACATTCCTGGCTTTCCATCGTAGGGTTATAGACCTTGAAGTGACTACTGAGGTGAGAAGCCCAGGTGGGATTAGGGTAGAAGTATTCCACTTACAGCATTTGAGTAATGACAGTGAAATGCTGGAGTCAGGGAGGGCTCTCTTGAAGCTCTGGGAACTGTGTCTCTTGCCTGACAGCATGTAGTACCAAGGCTGCCAGAGGAGGAATCTCTCTGCCCATGTGGGAATGAATGGCTATCAATAACTCATACACTAGGCACTATCTTAGTGGCCAGAGAAGTGCAGCAGAAGTATTAGACTGGCCCAGGAGCTGTAGGTTTCCCCCTCCCAGCTTTGTGCTCAGACCCCTGGCTGAAGAATCACCACAGGGTTAAAGCTCAGAAGACAGGTTTGGGCTGCAACAGCATTGGTGACCCTATTGCATACCTGAAACTGGCCATCCTGAGATGGCTACCTTACAGTCTAGGGTTTAGGAAGGCTAGAGAGAGGCCTAGGGGCTTGAATTCATGAGTATGGTTGGTGGCCTTGGCATACAACAGCCTGGCTTCAGAGAACCAACCCTTGACTCTGGACTCACAATCTCACAATGTGCTACCAGAGTTTGGGAGTTAGGGATGGTTTCAGTAAATGGATCTTTATTTTCTAAGTGAAGGCTGAAACTATCACGTAACAAAATCCTCAAGAGGTTGATCGTATTAATATGCCATCTAAAGTATTATGCCTGTATAGTAAACAGAAGAATGAGCATTCTGATGTCTGCTCACAGGGAGCTGGGCTAGCCTGTGCCCATATAACAACCAGAAGAGGGGGCTGTGTAAGAAGTGGTTTTGCTCATTTCAGTGGGGAAAAGTAAACACCCTGATGCCCACTCACAGGGATCTCTATCAACCAATCTCAAAGGGCCTGATGTTCCATGAATTACAGAAGGCAAGGAAGGCTAGAACTCAATCTCTAGGGAATACTGCAAGTTGAGGAGAGGCCCTTACAACTAGAAGGGCAAAACTGGAAGAGGCAGGAACACACTAGGAGCTCAGTCTCTCTCTGAGGACAAACTCCACCCATTCATTGTCTTTGGCCATTTTAACAGTCTGTTAGCTTCTTTTAAAGGTTAGTGAGTATAAGACAGGACCATTAGCAAAAATGTCAAGATAGGAAAGGAAGGGGCAAAGAACAAACACAAGCTCACGATTTGCCCTGAGACAAACCCCAAAACAACTGCCTGATGCATGCACTCTCTCTGTACCTACACTCTATAAAGAAGTCCCTTTTATTAAAAGGCCTCTAGTAGCTTTATCTCCAAGGCCACAGACAAGAGGAATGAGCAGACAAACTCAATGTTGGGGGCTGGTGGTCATATGAGGTCCCAACTAGGATGGGGTATGCTCCTAAAAGTGCATCTACAATGACAGTCAGGTCAGTCCTGAGTTTTCCTAGCTCATGTTCTCTTAGACAAAAATCTCAATACTAGCTGTTCTAACTTTCCCAGAAGCCTCTCTACTAGACCCAGTAGGAATGTGGCAATCAGCCATGTGCCAAAAAGAGGATGCACTCTGGGTATGCAAAGAAAAATTATGTATTTTAGATCTTCGGAGGGTTGCTGTGCCAGGAACATCGCTAACACTTTCTTGGAAAGGACATTTGAAGTCCAAGATTAATAGTTTCTCCAGGTTTCTGTAGGTCTGGATGGGTAAGCCACTAGATCATACCAGACACAGAGGAGACAGCAGTCACACAGCAGTCCTCAGCTTTTTGGGCCACCTTTGCCTTGGCCTTAGACAGATGAGGAGACTCATAGCTTACTCAAGAATCCCCAAATGTATGTCAGAACTATTTATTTGTCATCAATTATAAAAACCAAGAAGTTGTGCCAACAACTTGTCTTCATCAGTAACTAGGAACCAACATTTTGTAGCACGGTTTTGAAAGTAAGTTTTCAAAATTAAATGCACTCAGATACCATTGAGGTGCAATTAGAGCTCATATTTCCAAACTAAAATGGAGTGAAAATGTAGATTTTAGAAGGTCATGATGGAAATGAAATGAATATGGATGAAGTGACTTGGGGGGCCTTTTAAAGATGCTGTGTTTCACTGAAATGTTCCAACAAGGGAGTAGTTTCTGTTCTGCTTCCCATGTTCACCAGTGACACAAACTCATTGGGTCCAATCTCACACATAGAAACACAGCATCTTCAAAGCTGGAAAAGTCAGCATAGCTTACTTTACCGAAAATTCACGTTCAAAGTGGTGCATGCTCTACCGAAGACAGCAGAGAGAGGGGAGAGGGGGAGGGAAGGAGAGAGAGACAGACATAATTATTCAGAGTTTAGTGTCATTTAAGCAAATACTAACAGTAAAATGTTAGTCTGAATTGCATGTTTAATATTCTCACTGCAAAACTAGGGTGCACTTAACTACAAAATGCCATGGTTTACAAACTCAAACATGAACCTTTCAGGATACAGCAAATGAACAAGTCACTTTCTTTTTCACACTTTTCTAAGCCAGTTAAATGCTATTTTTATTTATTTACAAACATCATAGGAACTTCAGAAGAGCACAGAGCTTTTCACTCTCCAAGTGCAGCAAGAGATGTCCACTTCTGTGTAGAACACACAGATTGCAAGCCCAGCGCCATTTTGAGATCTTTGACAGCAGTTAACTCTGCAGCTCACACATGATTGAGCCTGTATGATAATGAGTATTCAGAGACAGGTAATGCCTGGGGGGCATTCACCAACCTAAGACAGAGTGCCTGTGTGGCCTGGACAGGCATCTGTCTCTATGACAGGTAAGGTGACCTGCTGACGTCCCACCCAACCTAAGTCAGAAGCTCATTTTTTAGTAAAAGGGGGACCTGTAGGGCCCTGGCCCCCGTTTTGGGTAACTGTTGTCTTGCTTGCTGACCTTGATCTTGATATCCTCCCTATGCTAATTCCCTGCCGGGTTCCACCCTCCTGAATGCTTAAGGAAAGATCCTTGTCTGTGTATCCTGCATAATGGGCGTTAACAGCTTAGATGCAAGATTGTAAAACATCAGTAGCGAACTTCTGCCCTCTAGGGTTCTCCCACTGTGCTGTAAGCCTGTATTTAAGACCTCCTCCCTCTTTCAATAAATGGCATTGGGGTGGGGCGGGGGAGATGTCCGCACTTTATCACCAACCAAGGATGAAGGAAAACTCACTGCTTTACAAAATAGTCTTCCACTGTCTAAAATAGAGATTCTCTTTTTAAGTTGAGAAGAACAAAGTAGCAGAACAGGATTAAGGAGGGTCTGTGGGTGGGCGACCTCTCAGGAAGAGCTGTGGGGACACCCTCTGCAGCCCACTTTAGTGAAACTTCCAAACGACAAAAGCAAGGAAATGGTTTGGTTTTTGTTCTTTCAAACTCACTAGCTTTCAGGTTAAAAGCAAACAATAATGCTTCTTTGTTGGAGCCCATCTGGGGTTCCTGGTGGCTTTGTCCAGCAGTTCTGCAATAAAGAGGATGCTTGGACCATGGGCCTGAGAATCAGGTTTTTGGAAGGGTCTACACTTGGCTGTATCTAGCAAGGGGGAGGTCTCTGCTCCTCCCCTTGGCATTGTCATAAAAAGCCCTTTGGAATAAAGTTCAAGGCTGGTGGGTTCAGACCCAAGCCCTCCCGAGGCTATCTTGGGTTTCCTGTCTTTTCTCTTGCTGTCTAGGTATCTCTTTCTAGCTAGTATTTCTTACTTCTCCCTACTCAAGAGTACCCTGGGTCATAAGTGGCAGTTGGTCTGCCATACTTTTTTCCCACACAGTGAGCCCCAGAGCTCCCCAGGACAAACAGCAAGAAAGAACATAAGACTGAGATGGGCCCCTAAATCCCTGTGGCCACAAGGCCAACTCTGGAAGAAGCAAAGGAGGCTGGGAACACTCAGCCAGTCCCTCTCCCTGTACAAGGGGAGAAATCCAGGGAGAAGCTCACACCTTTAGAATGGGGTGAGGGGGTGCTGGAATTCCTAGCTACTCCCCAAGCTACATGACCACACATGCACTGTCCAGTAGCCAGGCAAGATGCTTAGTTATCCCTGGGCCTTACATCCTATGTAATCTGTGTGGTGTGTTATCACGTAATCTATGTGCATGCGGGGCATAGCCACCTAAGCCCATATGCGCATGTGTGGGGAGGGCCTATAAAAGCATGCCCCACTTATCCCTTCGCCCTTTTCCCTACATAATCATTCCCATAGGCCTAAGCACATCCCTTCTGTTCCCTTCCCTTAATAAACTCTTATAGTGGTTTTGTTGTACTTTGTGGCTTTTCTAGCATGGTAAACAGTGCCCCTTAATATCTTTGAACTGCTTAATAAATAATGGGGAGGGGGTGCTGAGAAAATGGTAGAACACAGTAATAGAGAGCAGAACCAAGGCACTCCCATGGTCAGCCCTGCATGGTGACCTGCTCAGGGCAAAGCACACTGCTTTGTGTATGTGGAGCTCTGCTTACTGGATTGGGAGACCACACCCAGGGTGGAACTACATCTCCAACTGAGAGCTTTTTGAGACATTGTCTCACTACACATAGCTCAGACTGGCCTCAAATTCTGAAGCTCCTGCCACAGCTTCTCAATATTACAAGCATGCTCCACCAAGCTTATGTGTAACTTTTGAAAAGAGTTAATTGTTAATGCTGGATACAAACATTTTAGTATATACTGACTTCAGACTTGACTAGATCAGACAAATTCTGCATTTTAAGTAAGTTAATTTCTATAAGTTCAAAATTCTCTAGATGTTGTAAGTTCTTACTCCTATTAATTCTTAACTCTCCTCAGCTCTCTCTTCTTTGTGCTCTATCATTCTCTAGGTCCATATTCCATTTCATCCCCTTAAGCTCTCCAGATTCAAAACTTTCCATAGTCTCCACCCTAATCTGATGATAATAATTTACTGTTTAGAAAGCCTTGCCATGAATATTAACTAAAAGGGCAAAGGTTTCATGTCTGTGTGTGTGTGTGTGTGTGTGTGTGTGTGTGTGTGTGTGTGTGTGAGAGAGAGAGAGAGAGAGAGAGAGAGAGAGAGAGAGAGAGAGAGAGAGAGAGAGCGCACACACAAGTGCCACAACACAGTGGAGGTCAGAGAACAACTTACAGAAGTCAGTTCTCACCTACTATATGGGTTCCAGGGATAGAACTCTAGTTGTAAGGCCTGGTAGTAAGCACCTTTACCAACCCTGAGCCATCTCTTTGGCCTAAGGATCCTCTTAAAAACCAGTTTATTAGAAAGTCATCTAGAGAAGAAGATTTGCAAACCTCTACTACAGAAATCTGGAGATGAAGGGTCAGAAGATGAGGTCTAGGGAAGATTAAAGGTGATGATGGATTGCAGAGAGATTTTATTTGAAAAAGGAAAAAGGAAACCTGCATAAGACAGGGTCTGAGCTGTGGTTTGACTCATTCATGGCTTTCAGTGCTTTTTCATTTGTCTAGAATGTTTCTCTCTCTGAAAGTTACTTTTAGGCTGTTAGATATGTTGTCTGCCATGCCAAAAGCTTAATTCCTTTATCATGCCTTCACCATTTTGAACTTATTTTCTCTGTTAATTTAGGAGTAATTTTGTTTGTTAAAAGACACTATTTAAGGGGTTAGGGATTTAGCTCAGTGGTAGAGCGCTTGCCTAGCAAGTGCAAGGCCCTGGGTTAGGTCCTCAGCTCTGAAAAAAAGAAAAAACATTAATTGAAGTAAAGTAAAATAATGCAAATTTCCAAGAACGGAACTCATTTGTTCAAGGTTATAGTAAGCAACTGGTAGAGCTGAGAAAAAGCCTGAGTATTCTGGCTCTGTGTGCAGAATTACCACTCCAGCAGAGTAGGGCTTAACTGTGATGGTCATGGATACTCCCTCAAAAAAGCAGGCACTCAGTGAGTTGAATAAATGAATGGAGGCAGAATCAAGTTCAAATCCTGGCTCTTCAAGCTTCCATTACCCATGTGACCTTGGTCAAGTTCTCAACATTATTAGAGGCTCAGTTTTTCCCAGAAATAGGGATAAACTAGAATCCATTATCACTGGACAGGAAGGAAGTTGAAGAATACATGAGACAATGAATACAAATCACTTGGATGTGATTATCAAAAACAATAGTTTCAGGTTTCCCCTTTATTTAGCTTCCCCTTAACATACTCCTTTTTAAATGTACTTTTTATAAAAAGAGCCAATACATAAAGAGTTTGAGTTCACCCTGGGCTACATAAAATCCCATCTTAACCACCACCACAAAAAAGGCTTTGAGAGTTGGCTCAGAGGTTAAGAATGCTTGCTACTGGGCTGGAGAGATAGCTCAGAGGTTAAGAGCACTCACTGCTCTTCCAGAGGTCCTGAGTTCAATTCCCAGCAACCACATGGTGGCTCACAACCATCTGTAATGAGATCTGGTGCCCTCTTCTGTATATATAATAAATAAAATTTAAAAAAAAAAAAAAAAAGAATGCTTGCTGCTCTTCCAGAGTACCTGAGTTCCATCTCTGACATGCCTATGGGGAGGCTCCCAGCTGCCCGTAATTCCAGGGAAACAACAACTTCTTCTGGCTTTCCCCCAAATTTGCACAACACATGTGCATCCTTACACACAGACACACACATAAATATAAGAGGAAATCAAGACAGTAGACCTGTTGTCTGTGTGGGGGACCCAAAACAGTTTGACCACATAGCTGCCATGACAGGCTTAGAGGCCCAGACACAGTTTCTGTGGCAGGCTTACTGGCAGGCAACACTCAGACCCAGGAAAAGCCATAAGCTGACCCCACCCAGGGAGAGCCAACATCTAAGGGGAAGTACCTGTCATTCCAAACACTCCAACCATTAGATAAGGTAGCCAGATGTCCCTTAGTCTAGCACACACCTATTTTCTTTTTTACAGATACCCCTAGACAAAAGTCAGCCAATCAGGGTCCTGAACCTTGGAAATCCCCTCACTCCAACCTCTGCTGTGATAAAAACACTACCCAGCCTGGGCTCGGGGCTCCCTGCTCTCACTGATGCATCGGACAGACAGACAGACCAAGCCAGGACCTTGAAAATAAAAACTCTTTGCTTTTACATATGGAATTAGGTCTCCTTGGTGGTCTTTTGGGGGTCCCCGAGATATGGGCATAACAGTCTGTTCACCGAATACAGTGAGAGCAAATATTTGTATATGTGCAAACTAGGACATTTTAAAACACTCAGCTCCACATGAATGTACAGAAGGAATACTCCTTGTGACACATGGCATGAAATGTGTTGGGATAAAGGAATTTTAAAGCTTCCCAAAGAGACCTTTATGAGTCATGGAACAGTAGAAAAGTATTAGAAATTTTCTAACTAAGGAAAAAAAACAGGGCTTTACTAAAGAGAATGCTACTCCACCAAATGCAACTGCCACCAGACTTAATTTAGTGTGGATCTCAACAAGTTCCAAAGGAAACACCTGCAGAGAGGGTCCCAGTTGCTAGACAGGGATCATTTGTTATTAGCTCTTCAGTTAGAAATGTCTGCCACTTCACCTCTGCCAAATCCTACGTAGCTAAGAACAAGACCTCATCTAGTTACCATGATCACTTAAAACTGAAGCTGTAGGGAAGAAGTCCTACTGCTCAACTCAACTTGTCAAAGCTGACCTGCTGTGATCCCTCCTCTTCTGAAGGGCTTTACCTAGCTGCCCCACAAGGCTGAATCATGCTTCTCACCCAGGAGAAGCCCCAAGAGCAGAGCAAGCCTCTACCTCCCATAACACTACTACCTACAATTAAGTCTCCTTAGTGTTTTGCACAGGACAAGGCTCAAGATGTTGCTTGCTGGTAGGCTAACTTTTGATAAAGATCTTTTTTGGAAGGAGAGAGAATTTGAGACATGGTTTCTCTGTATAGCTTTGGATGCCTGGTACTCAGTCTGTGGACCAGGCTGGCCTTTAATTCAAAGATCCACCTGCCTCTGCCTCCCTGAATGTTATAGGATTAAAGGTATGTGTTACCTCTGCCTGTCGAAAAAGATCTTTTATTTCAAGGCAACCACTGGGAGAAGATATTTCCAGGTTTTATAGGAAGTTTTTGTCTGCTGGAACTGCTTCCAATACTTTAGAGCTTCTGAGACACTGGACATTGATTGGCTAGAACCTGTCTGCTTCTCTTTGTAACCCAGGCTACATACAGTTCCTGTCAAACCACGGGCTACATGTAAGTGTATCTTGAATACATCTGAGGTAAGCAGACCTACTGTGCATATCTGGCTTAGAACCTGAAATGCTAGGTTGCTAGGCAAATGCTCTGAGATTCATTACAAGAAATAGCCAGTAGAGATCGGAGCATGGTCTTTTTTTTAAAGATTTATTTATTTATTATGTAAATAGTATTCTATTTGCATGTATCCCTGCAGGCCAGAAGAGGGAGCCAGATCTCATTACAGATGGTTGTGAGCCACCATATGAGTGCTGGGAATTAAACTCAGGACCTCTGGAAGAACAGCCAATGTTCTTAGCCTCTGAGCCATCTCTCCAGCCTGGAGCATGGTCTTTAGGATGAATAATTCTGTCAATAATTTCATCAACAAAATCAAAAGGGAATAAAGGAAAAAGGAATCACTTAACTGGGCTCAGAAGCTTCCCCTGACAGTCACCGTGCTTTTGGGCTTCAAATGTGTTCTCTCCAGCTCACAACATTGTTCCCTGCTACCCCATATTGACTGGGCACTACCAAAAATTCCATTTTTCTTCTCTCATTCTGAAAGTTACCTCATTTTATGTAAAGATCACTCTCGGGCACACAGGTAATCCTAGGACTTAAAGGTGGAGGGAAGGATCAGAAGGTCAGGGGCATCTTCAGTTATGTAGAATTTTGAACCAGCCTGGGATATATGAAACCCAGTTTCAAAATAAATAAAAAAACAAAATCACTCTCATTTAAAGCAAAGGTAACTAGAAGAGTCAGACTATGAATGAAATAAGGCATCTAAAGACAAGAACCTGAGTAAGCCGCCCAGAACCACAGCTCACACACAGTGAGTGCTCTGCACACTAAGCAGGCGTTTCCCTGTTAGCCTGCACTAAGAATTTTAAGAATCCTCTCCATTTCTTTAGTATATAAAAATGATAGGAAATTAACACCATATCATAATCTAGAAAATGACTCAAAATAGTCTGAATAATAGATTTCCAGAAATTTCTGGTCAGCCCAAACAGTTATTACAATTCTGTCTATTTAGAAGTTCTTTGTAAAATCTGCTGAGAAAATCAGAGACAAAAGAATCATCCCCATGACCTGGCATTTCTGCTCTATAAAACTGGCTCTAGCCCTAGAACATTCTACAGTAAGCACTCTCAGCCATCAAGGAGGAAAAGTAAATGTGCTGCCCCCTTGTTTTTACTGGACTGCAAAATGGTTATTAGAAAGATTTTAGTTCAGAAAGGAAAGACAAAAGACAGCATTGTGAAACTAGTTCACAGAATTATTTTTGTAAATAATCCCAAAGACAAATTCTTTGTCAACATTTCCCCCAAATAACAATAACAACAACAAGCCCCCAAATCCTCAGAGTATCTGATTTAATTCACAAGGTGAAACAAAGGTTAATGATAACTATTCAGATAATTACTGAGCAGAACAAAGGACAAATGGTTTTCAGTAAATTAGTTAGTGGGAATATTTCACTCTGTACCAGGCTTTCCTCAGCTCTGCAGTTACAAACTCACAACAGGAAGGTCTGGAGGAGAAAGCTGAGGTAGGACAAAGTCTAGGACAACAGTGTGTTTGTTTTGCCCCAAGAGAAGCTCTGACCCAAGGAGCCTTGCAAGAAACTTTTCAGCCAACAGCAAGCTTGAGCCAGAGAGGACCTGACTCTGAGGAGTCCTGAAACCAAGCTGTCCCCTGAGCACTGAGCCTGAGAGCACAACCCCTCAACCCCTTCAGATAACACATGGTTTGCATTTGCATATGGACATCTGGAGAAGACAGGTGAGGTCTAACTCCTGAGATGCTTGGGTGGATAGGAAGAAGGCATATTGCCTTACACATTACTGACCTGCTGTGGAGGGTGGAGTTGGAGATGATGGGGATGTGAGAGGAGAGCTGGCCCCAGATCCTGCTAAGAAAAACAGAGAAATCCTCGTGGGGACAAAAGACAGACATTTGAAACTTGGGATGAGCAGAAACTCAGCATTGTTTGAGGATGTGTAATTAGCCCACCATGTGACAAGGGACAGAAAATTTAGAAATGTACCCAGTGGTGACAGGCTTTCCCTCCAGTGCAGGGTGTATTTCCTCCACCAGGTCACTGAGGCTCATGGACCAATGGGGAAATGGTTGCTATATGCACTGGTTGCAGTATTTCTCTCTGAACCAATCCGATCCTTGGGTAATGACAAATGACTGTGGTAACAGCAGTCTGGCAGAGTCTCACACAAAGGAAGCAAGTACACCTTGGAGCATTCACACACATACCCTTCTCTCCTTCCCTTCCTCACTCTTCATTCATGCCCTGTAGCCTACTCAACAATTATTTTGTCTTAGCCTCCCAAGTACTGGGAGCCCAGGCATACACTACCACATCAGACTCCTTTTCTGACACAGGGTCTTTCTATGTAGCTCTGGCTGTCCTGGAATGTAGACCTCTGGTTCCCCAGTGCTGGGATTAAAAGTGTGTACCACTACAACAACTCAGGCTTTACTCAAATTCATCCATTTATGTTTGAGGCAGTCTCACTAAGTAGCCCAAATTAGCCTCAACCTCCAGGACATTGTAATTACAGGCAGTGTGTGACTACACCCAGCTCAGTTCTCCTGTGTGCCTCTCAGTATTTCCTCTACGGTAGGCAAACATCTTCCTATTATGAACTGACCAAGGAAAATAAGGCATGACCTGTTGAAGATCAACTTTACCAGCAGGTACACTCAGTTAAAGAGGCTCAGTCCTGAGTCTGTGGATTTTCTAGACATTTTCTTACATGAAATTCAGTAAACACCTAGGGTAAAAACCATAAGCAAAATCCCAAATCCCTGTAGCTGGAAAATTATCCCGTCAGCCCAACAAGGAAGTAGCCCTCACAGCAGAAGCCTCTTGTTTGGAACAGCCTCTTGTTTGGTACAGCCCTGTGGAAAGGACAGCTAGAGCTCCTTCACCTGGAGCTACCTAAAGGGAGGGCTGTTGTCTTCCAGTACTGAAAAGCCACCACTAGCTCCAAGGTTAGGTCTCCAGCTATCACTCCACTAATGACTCAGAGGATGTGTTGGTGCCCCATGAACACACTGGAGATGGGTCCTAGATAAACCACACCTTGCATTCTTCACGGTACTTCCTCAGCTTTGTATAATAGGATTGATCTGCTGAAAAGGGAAGAGGTAAAACTCAACAAGGCTGCTTTCCTACTGTTTGTAGCACTAACAGATCTTAAAGATAGAAAACTGAACTTGTGATTCTAGTTGGGTTGGTAACTGATCTATACATTTCCATCAATAACCAGTACTTGGCTTTCCTAAACTCCTAAAGTGTCTTGGATATGATTTTTGTTTTTATTTATTTGGTTTTTCAAAACAGGGTTTCCTCTGTGTAGTGCTGGCTGTCCTAGAACTCACTCTGTAGACAAGGCTGGCTTCAAACCTGAATATCTGCCTGCCTCTGCCTCTCAAGTGCTGGGATTAAAGGCGTGTGCCACCACTGCCTGGCTATGATTTTTGTTTCTTAGACAGGTTTCAAATTAGATTGGCTTCAAACTTACTATGTAGCTGAGGATAACCCTGAACTCCTGATCCTCCTGTTTCTACCTCCTAAATGCTAGGATTACAAGCATGTGTCACCACACCTAGTTTATTGTGTTAGGGGAATGAAAGCAGGATCTTGTGTATGCTAGGTAACTATTCTGTCAACTAAGGTACATCATTAGCCCTCTCAGAATTCTTTGGTGTCCACTCTGGCTGAATGTGAAAGAGAGCAGGCACAATCTTGGGAAGGGGGTAGGTTTCTCTGATTTATAAAGAACTAGCTACTTAGAGTCACTAGTATATAGACATGCTGGTTGGAGACATGCATCTCCCCCTACCAATGAAAACCCAACCTATAGCTATGGAACAAACAGATTTCCAAATATGAAATTACATGCCAGTCATAGCAGCTTCCATTCCCAAGTATATGTTGGTCCTTAATGGGACCTCCTCTTTTCCTTCTCCCTGTGCCCATCTCAAGGCTAGGATTCTGTGGTAGATGTCATGATTCTCATCTTATTTCTTCCTTTCTTTTTTTTGGGGGGGGGGGAGTCTTTTTTTTTTTTTTTTTGGTTTTTCGAGACAGGGTTTCTCTGTGTAGCTTTGGAGGCTGTCCTAGATCTCACTCTGTAGACCAGGCTGGCCTCGAACTCACAGAGATCCGCCTGGCTCTGCCTCCCGAGTGCTGGGATTAAAGGCGTGCAGCACGACCACCCGGCGCATTCCAATCTTTCAATTTCCAGCTCTACCCACATCTCTGGCATTCTCCAGATGCCTTCATCTAGCCTTCAAGGTACATCTCAGTTCTCCTGCATACCTCACAGTATCTCCTCTAGTATAAGCAGACATTTCTTATCTGAATTGACCAAGGAAAATGAGGCATAACCTGTGATTGATCCATCCATCCATCCATCCATCCATCCATCCATCCATCCATCCATCCATCCATCCAGTCTCACTACAGTGTCCAGGCTGATCTCCAAATCATGGCCTCAAATAATCTGTCTCAGTCTCCTGAGTAGCTGGGACCACATGTATGCACAAACTCAGGCCTAGCCCTTTCACTTCTAAAGACTTCTGCTTCATCACCTGTCCCTCCTCGCTCTGGGTTAAGGAAGAGATGAATGGGCTTCCTCCACACCTGACACTGACAGTGGGGCTTTCAAGGCTCACTCTTGGCCCCTAGCTTCTCAATCACTGTCCTCTTTGCATATTCAGCTCCTCCCTTTCTTATGGGTCCTCAATTTCCCCTTCCCATGCCTTATTCCCCAAGGGCTGAAACTGCCTGGGTTACTGAAAACTCCCTTCTCTTTTTCCAACCACATGAGCTCCAGAGCAGAAGGCAAGATTTAGGCTAATTTCCATGTACACAGAAGGGCCTATTTCTCTTCTACATCAAATGCTCCGTGTCTTTGAATGACTGAGTCTAGCTATCAGTGGAGAGGTGGGAGTATGATTGTTGTCACAATTTTCACTGGGGACAGAGTTCTAATCTCTGCGCTCATCATTGCATTGCTCAGTCAAATCTCCACAGCACCTACAGAGTCTTGACCCGCATCTCTGCATGGTGGGCTCCAGCCATCCAGACCAGTTAGTTACCTGAGTTAGTGGAGTTGTGCTTCGCTGGCTGCTCCTCACTGTTTTCAACAGCAGATCGTTTTGATTTCTTTAAAAATAAAGGAATAGTATGTGGTAAGCAAAGAAAAGGCACACTTTAGCTGAGAGTTAAAAAATATTCTAGATTAACAGTTTAGCCAGCTACAGAGAATGGTTTATTTGACTTCCTAACCCAATGCAGTGAAGAAGCCACGCGCCAAAGGGGAAAATAAAATCAAGAATGCTGGCATAACTACCCAAGTCCACCATTTCCTCCAATTTATGCCATAATGGGCCTAGCAAACCAGGAAACTATATGGTCCATTATGTTTCTGTGTATGCGTGCGTGCGTGCGTGCGTGCGTGCGTGCATGTGTGCATGTGTTTTAAGGTCCAAACGTGATCTGGGATATAGCACAAAATGTGTCATTAAAATGTGCACCATTAACTTTAGAATTTTCTTCACATGCAGTCAAGAACTTAAAAAGAGAGCACAGGGACAGACAACTGGCTTACCTTTCGAGCTAGGATCTTTCTCCTCTTCCTTTCTTCCTCAGACCCATGGTGTGACTGAGCTCTCGTTAGTCTTCGATGTTGGTGAATCTTTAAGAGACCATGTCCCCACAAGTGTAAGCAAATTCTACCTACAGCAGGAGCCTAATGAGACTTGTACTGTTAAGATAAACAGGTCTTTCTTAGCCTGCTGTCTTGTGGTTTAAGTCAAGATCTATGGGAGCAGGGTATGCTAAGTGATGATAATCCTTCTCACTTTCCCATTCCTTTCTACCATCTCTCTCTACAGAAAAATGAGTGCTACCAACCACTCCACCTAGTAAAAGCCAATCATGAAGGTTCATCACTCCTGTGCATGTGCTGTTCCTCACAGACTGAGGGTTAGACTGTGAGATATTCTGGTTGAGAGCAACTATGCACAAAGTGTTTACCAAGTGAACGGTCAAAAGCCAATCACTGTGACCCTCATGGCAGGGAATGGGGACACTAATAGTGAAGGACTACAGCCAGCTTACCTGCTTCTGTTCTTCAACGAGTCTCTTTTCTATACATTCTTTGGCAATTCTCAATGCCTCTTTTAATTTTGTGGGAATCTGAAAGGAAAAGCAGTACATGAGCTACTGATTGAAGTGGTTGGTGTCCCTGAGTCCTGAACACACTCCACAGCAGCCATTATCACATGGAAAGTCCTCTAGAACAAAACCAGTTAAAACCACACACTCCATCTACACCCCCTACACTCACCTTTACAGCACTTTTGGGCAATCAATACATAAAATTAAAGCATAAACAAACTGTTTCAAGTTATTCAAGAATTGCCAAAGCAATCTCAAAGAAGAACAAGGCATCAAAACCTATTACATGATCTCACAAAACTGTTTCAAACTAATTATTATACAGCTAATAGATCAGAATGAGAGGTTCCAGAAACACACCCACGTGTACACAGCCAAATGGCCTTCCACAGAAGTGTTAAACATGCACAATGAAGAAAGAACAATTGCTTCAAAAGAGTGTTGGTAAAAGTTAAATATCTACATAAAAAGTAGTAAAATTAGATTACTATCTTAAGTCATATTTGAAAATTAATTCAACATGGGTGCAAGACCTAATTGTCTTAAAGCACAGGGAAGGGTCATTGTGGCACTGGATTTGTCAATATTTCTTTCTCTTTCTTTTTCTTTCTTTGTTTCTTTGTTTCTTTCTTTCTTAATCTCAATCTCTCTCTCTCTCTCTCTCTCTCTCTCTCTCTCTCTCTCTCTCTCTCTCTTTCTTTATTTTTTTGTTTGGTTTTTCAAGACAGGGCTTGTCTATGTAGCCCAGGCTATCTTAGAACTTGCTCTGCAGAGCAGGCTGGCCTCAAACTCAGAGATCTGTCTGCCACTGCCTCCCGAGTGCTAGGATTTAAAGGTGTGTGCCACCACTGTCAGGCTAATATTTTCTTTTTATTTAAAAAGTTAATTTACATATTAACCTGTCTATCTTTTTGGGGGGATGGCATCTCCCTGAGTTGTTTGGACTGGCCTTGAACTCTAGCACAAGCAAACTTGAATGCACTCCTGCTATCCTGAATCCTCCTGCTGCAGCTCCCTGGGCTGCTATGTTTGCCACCACCCATCTCCAGGACTGGCTCTTTCTCTTAAGGGAGGGTCTTACTGTATGGCCCAGGCTAGCCTGGCACTTTCTGTAGCCCAGCCTGGTCTTGAACTAATGATCCTCTTGCCTCAGAGATTACAGGCACAGACCATCATACCCAACTGGAAATGATTTCTTGGATATGATACTAAAAACACAGGCAATGAAAGAAAACAATGAATAACTTGGACTCATCAAAATTAAAACTTTGTTCAACAAAAGACATCACCAATAATGAAATTTAAAATATTTTAATACCTATCTTAAAGGACTTAATATCAGAAGATATAAAAGAACGTCTGCAAATGAACAACAAAAACATGGAACCCAATTTAAAAACTGGAAAAGGGGGTAGGGGGCTGAAGAGATGGTTCAGAGGTTAAGGGCACTGGCTACTCTTCCAGAGATCCTAAATTCAGTTCCTGGCAACCACATGGTGGCTCACAACCATCTATAATGAGATCTGGTGCTCTCTTCTGGCAGAACACTGAATATATAATGAGAGAGACAGAGAGACAGAGACAGAGAGACAGAGAGATACAGAGAGACAGAGAGAGATAAAAAAATGGGTAAAGGGTTTTAATAGAAATTTCTTCATGAAAAATATACAAATGATAAAAAACATCTGCATTATCAAATTGTCTTTTCACCATCTAAAAAAGATGTTCAACACTGAAGAAATACAAATCAAATTCACACTAAGATATCATATTCCTTCATAGCCATTATGATGAACACTATCAAAAAAACAAATTAAGAAATTAAGTCTAGCCAGGAGGTGGTAGCACACGCCTTTAATCCCAGCACTCAGGAGGCAGAAGCAGGCGGATCTCTGCGAGTTTGAGGCCAGCCTGGGCTACAGAGTGAGTTCCAGGAAAAGCGCAAAGTTACACAGAGAAACCCTGTTTCAGAAAAAAAAAAAAAAGAAAAAAAGAAAGAAAGAAATTGAGTCTGGCATGGTGGTACATGTCTTTAATCCCAGCACTTGAGAAGCCAAGGCAGGAGAATTTGAGCTCCATGCTAGCCTGGACTATAGCAAGTTTCTGGCCAAATTGAGCTACAAAGTAAGACCTTGTTGCAAAAGACAAGCAAATATCAATAATAATAAGGAATTATAAGCAGTTAGGCTTAAGAGAAGGGTCAGTGGATAAGAGTACCTACTGTTCTTACAAAGGATCTGAGTGTGGTTCCCAGCACCTTCATGACGGCTCGTGATCATTCATCTAAACCTCAGTTCCAGGGATTCTAATGCCCCTCCTGGCCTCTGTAGGCACCAGACATGTGTGTAGTACACAGACAAATATGCAAGTAAAATACTGATACATGTAAAAAAGAATAACAAGTCTTGGCAGGGATGTGGAGAAACCGGAACCTTGTGTACTGTTAGTATGATGATATAGTCACTGTAGAAGCCAATATGGAGATTCCTAAAACAAAATTAAAAACAAAAACAAAAACAACTGAAGAGCCATGAGAGGTGGAGAGCCGGGGGTGCTGCTACTTCCCATGCTGCAGTGCATAGGCCAACCCCACTGCAGAGAACGGCCGGGCCCCAACAGCAAATGGTTAGTTACTAGCACAGCAGCCACAGAGCAGTGCAAGGCCGGGCCCTGGCTTTTCAGTCCCAGGGCCCATGACTGTCCTATCACACTGCTGCTTCTCTTGAGACTTCTTTCCAGATTTTTTTTTTTTTTAGATTCAGATGTTTGGGTTTATATTCTCTTCCAGATCCCACTATTCTGTTGATATTAGCCTAAATAATAATTACTTTCCACATTATTACAATGCCTTTATACATTTTACTTTTATTAGATAACATTTTTAAATATATACACTATAGCTAGGCATGGTGGTGTATGCCTATAACCCAGCATTGGGGAGGCAGGCACAAGAGGATTGCTGCAAGTTCCAGGTCATCCAAGTCTGTTAAAAAAAACAAAAACAAAAACAACAAATCCTAAAATCAAAACAACCCCATGCATTATAAATGATCAAAATAGTAACTACTTATAGGCTATTTAGATTGTTTCATAATTTTTCATATTATGAATATTTTTGTTGTTTTTAAAAAATTAATTTCAAAGCCAATTTACTTATGTCACAAATCCAAAATTTATACAATTTGCGTTACCTTAAACTGTGGCTTTTCAGAAGTTGTTAGTAAAACATCACTGAATAATCTGTAAAAAAAGAAACAAATGAGTAAGTCCTGGGTTTAATCCCAGTAACACGGAAAAAAGAGAAGAAAAAAAAAACAAAAAAACTCCCTTAAACCAGGCGCAGTCTCGGAGCGGGTAAGAGCAGCTCAGGACATCTCAGTCCCTGAGCCAGCCCAGCCTAGCACTAAGTTTGTTAGCCAAGGCAAAGGTATTTACACATCACTTGCTGTGCCCTCAGAGGTGCTGTTAGGGAGGGGACCAGGTCAGTTATACTTGACACTATGAACAGTATAATATTTGCAAAAAATCTTTGGTAAACACCAGTTTACAAATGTTGCAAATAATATATTTAATAGATGTTTCTAAACAGAACTATTTATTTTTCTTGCCTTAGAAATGGTAATTTATTCTACAAATTGGTACATTTTGAATTGTCATGATTGGAATCTAAGAGAAAAAATAATTTTCTTTTGTTTCTCATGCTTCATTCTAAAGCAGCAGCTTCTGGATTGTATCCGTTCTTTCTTCAAAGGTGTGTTATTAGAAACAGCAGCAGGAGGAACCATGAACTGCTCTGGTTAGAAGGCTTGCTTGGGTAGTGCCCAAGTGGTTAAGTGATCTTAATGTGAGAATTCTTTTACAAAGACAGAAATTTACCCTTTTCAGGGTCCTTTTTGAGTCTTGGCCCTCCCCTGCCACTCATCCACTGACTTCCAGGCCTCACATCTCCACTAAACAGTCACACCTCTTCAGCTGTTCTTTTCAAAGCTGAAGCCCATAGGGTGGAAAGTTTTAGAAGAAGACAAAACATTTGTTTGATGCTGGAATTGGGGACAGGCAAAGTGCCCTAGGGGAGAGAACCCCAGTACAAACTCAAGTACATCAGCCTCACACTGCTCCTAACCAAATGAACTTTGACTTAGGAGTCTATGTGAAAAATGTAGCTTTCAAAGTGGATCTATCTTTTCACATGTACATTGTTATTAGTGGCTGTTGGTTTGGAAACAGATGCTACAGTGTCTGCTCATCAGCCAGGCCTATAGGAGGCTTCTCTAACCACATAGGAAGGAACGAAGGACATGAAGTTAGTCATAGCCTCTACCTTCACTTTGTCCTCCACCTTGTTGTTGTTACTACTTTCTGAATACCTTTGCTATACAACAAGCTGGTACAGACAAAGCAGGCAGAGCTAGGGAAACTTCTCAACACATTGAGGAAGCTTGCCCAAGTCCTCCTGGGATAAGGAATGAAGCTGAGATCCATTCACAAGTTTGTCTGACTTCAGTTACAGCACCCCTAGCCTCTCCATGAAGGAACAGCACCTAAGGAACAGCACTCTGAAACCCTCACAACTCTGTTGACAGGCAGTCTTCTGAGTACAAGACCCTTAGCACAAGGTTTGGTACATGCTAGCAGTTTAATAGCAAAAGCACAGGAGCCCAAGAACACCCAATTCCTTGTGGAGGGCAGGCCCACCAAGGCCTGACGGATGTCAAGTACACACAGCTAGGGGCCAGCTGGTAGCTGGCGTAGGATTAACAGAGAGGGGTGCTGGAGAGGGCCCTTCTTCTATATTTCCTAAATTAGGAGACACACACACACACACACACACACACACACACACACACAAATGCTAATGGTGATGGAACACATGTGGACTAAGCAGAGAGGACACAAGGCAAGGTCATGGTATCATGCCATAAGAGACTCAGGGTAAGCCGGTCACTGCAGGGACCACCACTGTGTCTTTATCAAGGTACTGGGCTCTGGGCACAGCGGTCCAAGATTCAGCACAGTTATCAAGATTACAACCAATGCACATGATTGACTTACGGCATCTGTAAAAGCCGGGAGACGGTAGGCATGCCATTTTTACAGGCTTCACAAGACAGCGTAGACTCCAACACGGCCACTTGAAATGAACAGATACACATTTTAGTTCCACAGAACACTCTCTCGAGGATCCACTTGCTGAGGAAAAGTTTGACATCTCTTTGTAACAACTGTCTGCAGGCTGATCAGGACAGTGTCAAAAACTCTTCACATACAGACAGATGGCATATGTGGGGGGATGGGAAATGCTGGCATTTTCAATGATTCAAAAGAAATGCCTCAGAAACCACATGCTCACAGAAAGCTAAGTATACTCAAAGATAAATGCAGGGAAGCATCAAGATTGTATTCATACAATTGTTCTTTTTAGAGAGAAGCAAAATTCTGAACTTGAAAGATTTTGTTGCTTGTTTGCTTTTAATGGAAACCAGCACACAAAGTACCAGCTGCTGACCCTGCATCATCCAACACCATGCTATAAGCGAGTGACTAGAGTCTCCTACTCACAGGTTCAAACTCAGCAAGAAAAAGTCCCAGAGTCTGTTCTCTTGAACTGCCTCATTTGGCACAGTGAAACTTGATCGATTGATTTACATATGCCAAACAGAGCATTCCAAAAGCTACCTTGGGCCCTCTTTCTTCCAGCCTTAAGCTCTGAGTTGTCCATTCAGAAGATGGGAGGGTGAGTCTGAGATGAGTTTACATCAGTCCTAATGCCTCATCTGTCCTTCGGTTCTCCTTAGTCTCCTTGGGTAAGGCTGTGGGTCAACAGCTCCTTGACCACACTTAGATGAGAATCTGGAGGCTTGGCTGGGATAGCTAGGCCCTTATTTTCTAGACCACAGCTCTCAAGTTCCTTCCAACTCCCACTCCAGCTGGGTGGGACTCTGACACTTGACTAGCTCCTCAAGTCTGACTTCAAGTTGCCTGACCCTCACTTATGCTTCTGATTAAATCCCAAGCTGGCCATAGTTCTCTTTCCATCCTCCTGCTTCCAGAATTATAATGCAGTTTACAGAAGTTTCGCCAAAGGCTTCAGACAGCTGAACAGACAGACAAGCCATCTGAATGTTAACTGATGTGTGCTCTGTCTGTGGAGGATGACAACTTCCTTTGGATCTTTCTTGGACTTTGGAAAGAGGTTAAGTAGCTCTGCAAACTACCAGGTCCCAGCAGACCCCACTCCCAAGCTCTATACTGACCCACAGCCATGGATGGTGCAGGAGGAAAGTAGTCAACAGGCACGGAGTCTGGAGGTCGTCCATAAGTCATTTCATACAGTAAGTGGCCAAAGCAGTGGACATCTACACTTTCTAGTGTCTGGGGAAGAAAAAGCAGTGTCATGTCCAACCTTCAGTCATTGGCCTCACTTCTCCTGCCCAGACTTCCACTGAGAAACAAGGCTCAGGGGCAGCCCCATTCCCAATGAAACCCCAAAGTCTTTTTCAGAGGCTCACAAGGCATTATTCTGATTTAACCAATAGGTCATTTTCTACCCTCCCCCCCCCACCCCCGCCCCACCTGGAGCTGAGGACTGAACCCTGGGCCTTGTGCTTACTAGGCAAGCGCTCTACCACTGAGCTAAATCCCCAACCCCGGTCATTTTCAATCAATGATTCTATTCACTTCCTTGTCTCACCCACCATTTCATCTTTGCCTCTTAAAGATCCAGCAACGCTCCATGAGAGAAATGGGAACAAGGTACACTCTAACTGTATTTTTCACTGCATAGTGTCTAGGGTGATCTGTACCTAAACACAGACCTGTCATGACTGTCACAACTTACATTGATTTTCCTGAATTGTGTGATGTAGGATCGGTAGAAGGAAGGAAGACCCAATAAGGAATTTTCAAGATCTAGCAGTCGGCAAGTGTTGCCATCCATCATCACATTAGCTGCATGAAGATGGCCATAAGGGAATCCTTTGTCGTGGAGAAACTTTAGTACCTATTAAAAAATGTGCACATTGAATTGTTCCCAATTCATGTCTATATAACATAGGTTAAATTCATGTTTTAAATATTTGTGGGGGTGCTGGATGGTGGTGGTGCACACCTTTAACCCCAGCACTCGGGAGGCAGAGGCAGATGGATCTTTTGAGTTCGAGGTCAGCCTGGGCTACAAAGTGAGTTCCAGGAAAGGCTCCAGAGCTATATAGAGAAACCCTGTCTGGGGCGGCGGGGGGGGGGGGGGGGGGGGAGAGACTTTTTCTTTTTATTTTTCAAGACAAGGTTTGTCTGTGTATCCCTGGTTGTTTTGTAACTCCAGCTCTGGGGCAGAAGGGAAAGACAAGTAGATCCCTGGCGCTTATTGGTCAACTAGCCTCAGTAATTGGTGAATTCCAGGTTCAGTGAGAAACTCTATCTCAAAAAATGCAGTGGACAATAACAGGAAGATACCTGCTGTTGACCTCTGGCCTCCACATGTGTGTGCATAGACAAGTGTACCCTTACACCAAAACATGTATGTATGTATCTACTTACCTATTTATCTATACATACACACACACACACACACACACACACACACACACACACACACACACACACACACATATATAACATGGGAATAACATTATGCTTAAATCTCTTGATGGGTATGCACAATCTCAGAAGCCTAGAGGATATTATGTAGAGAGGATGACATGGCCAAAGTTGGCACTATTTTCTCCCTATCTCCATTTCTCTCTTAGCCTTGAGAATTACTTTGTACCTTTCAACATGAAACATACTATCCTGATGAGCTATATCTCCATCCAGTCCAAAAAAGCCTTTACAGTTCTATAAAGAAGACATATGGGGCCAGGCATGGTGGTGCATGCCTTTAATTCTAGCATGCAGAGGCATGTAGAACCCTGAGTTCAAAGTCAGCCTGTTCTACACAATGCACTCAAGGACAGCCAGAGCTATACTTTTTCTCAGGAAAAAATAAAAAAGAAAAGAAAGAAAAAAGAAACAAAAAAATCTTGGGTCAACCAGATGTTCAATCTGTAGAACTCAAGTGAAGGTGGAAACAGGGAACCTACTTTACAACGTTGTCCTCCGACCTTATGTCACACATAGCATGGCTTACATGCCCACACTTGGAAAATAGTAATGAAGTTTAAAAAAAAAAAATTGGTACAGAGATAAAGGTAAGATCCACATAGTAAAGTTCTTAAAAGGTCAGGCACCAAATTCCAATAGCCAAACTTTTGGAATTTTATAGATCTAAATTACTGCCACCTTCATTTCAAGTATTTGCTTACTGGGGGAAAAATATAGCAATGCTATTAAGTTATAGATAAACAAGACAATGTCTCTGTTTTTGGATAGTGTCTGAGAACTTTCCCGGAAGAAAACTGTTATTCTAGGGGCTGCAGAAATGAGTGGCTCAGCAGTTAAGATCACTCGTTGTTCTTTCAAAGACAAAAGTTCAGCTCTTCATAACCCTGTTGGGTACCTTACAATCACCTGTAACTCCAGCATCAGGGGATGACACCCTCTTCGGGCTTCTACAAAGGTTTCCACACATGTGGCAGACATACACACACAAATAAAATAAATCTTTTAAAAAACTGTAATTCTGGATGAAATATGAGTGCAACAAAATCAAATACCTCTTACCTCTAATATCTGCCGTCCATATGTTTTTATTTGCTGGAGTTCAAGGCCCTGGATTTTCTTAGGGCTGCAGTACTTCTTTAGGAAGGGGTCCTTTGGCTTTGCCTTTAGAAAGGAACCAAGAACACATAAAGTCGCAGAGGAGCCAATTTCTACCTTGGGGCTTCCTGAAAAGGTAAGACTTCATGGAGACTAAGGTGCCAGGGGCCCCAGCACACAGGACGTGGCCTTTGTTGTTGTACTAATCCAATAGTCTGTAGGCTGATCTGGGCTCTGTTTCTTCTGTATCCAAGGGACTACAGACTTGGTCTCACCCTAGGCAATTCCCAAAGTCTTGCCTACTGTTATAATTCTCCAGGACTGCTTTGTTAAATGCAAAATACAAGCTTTAAAACTTACCAACTAGCCAGGCAGTGGTGGTGCACGCCTTTACTCCCAGCACTGGGGAGGCAGAGGCAGGCAGATCTTTGTGAGCTCGAGGCCAGCCTGTTCTACAGAGCGAGATCCACAACAGGCGCAAAGCTACACAGAGAAACCCTGTTTCGGAAAAAAAAAAAAAAAAAAAAAAAAACTTAACAACTAAGCAGCCTACCATGTGATAGATGTCTATCTTCCCTCATGGGGAAAGAAAGACTCTTTAGTCAAACTAGGTAGTTTTTTTAAATCAGATTTAAATTTTTGTCTGCTTGTTTTAATTTTTTGATGTAGGGTCTCACTATGTAACCAAATGTAAACTAAAACTTGCAATCCTGCCCTAGTCTCCGAGAATTGGGATTTCAGGGTGTACCACCATGCTCTGCTTAAAATTTAAAAATGAAAATAAAATCAATGAGGCCTTGGGGGGGAAGGAAATAATATAATCTCAAAGAATTTTGTTGTTGTTGTTGTTTTGAGACAGGGTTTCTCTGTGAAACAGTGCTGACTGTCCTGGAACTTATGATGTAGACCAGGCTGGCCTTGAAGTCACAGAGATCCACCTGCCTCTGCCTCCCAAGTACTGGGATTAAAGGTGTATGCCACCACTGCCTGGCAAAGAAAATAATTTTTAAAAATTTATGGGGCCTAACTTCTGGAATTTTCTATATCAAGTATCAATAACAGGCTCTAAGGGACCAAAGAACTTCATGAGCATGAACTCGGTTTATAAGCAGTACCTTGTAGATCAGATCCTTCAGCGTTCCTTTTTCATTAAAGGTTCTAATCAGCAATGCTGAGGATTCATTAGCTGTGGCAAAGGTAACCCGATATATGTAAGGGTGCTGCAAAACAAAAAAACGAGATTCAGGTTGGTTCACATCAGGATCTAGATCCTTTTAGATTCATGATCTGGTTATGCAGAGTCAAGCACCAGGTCGGTGGTTTAGTCTTGTACAAAGTGACATTCCCTGAACACATGCTACATTCAAGTCATTAGATGATCAACTAGCTCCCCCCCTCAGATGGAGAAAGAGGGAAGAAATGACAGAGCAGTCTGCACGGAGCTCTGCCTGGCTAAGCCCTCCTGTGAAATCTCCGATGTCAGAGGCTCCTCATGGAAGGCCTCGCACGGCTGTGTGCATCCAGAGTTAGGGGAAATCATGGTGGCTGAGAGGAAAAGGGTGGAGTTTTGAGAAAATGTAACCTGATAAAGAACACAGCTCAGTCACAGAACAGCTAAGCAGGTGACAGAGACAAATGTGTCTCCGCTCACAGCTCTGCACTGCTGCTTGGATGCCAACGCTGGGAGCATCACAACTAGAGAGGAGCATGAGCAGTGTGCTTTGGCACCTTGGCCTTTTTCAGAAGCCAGCAGCATGAACTTCCCTGACCTCCTACAGAAGTTTGCAGTATGCCTGAATAGTGTCTTCCTCAAATGTCAACCAAGCAAGTGTTCTTGTTTTGTTGTATTTTAATTTTTTTATCTTATGTGCATGATTGTTTTTCTTGCAGTTATGTATGTGTACTACATGTGTTCCTGGTACCCACAGGAGTGTCAGAAGAGGGTGACGGATCCACTAGAAGTGGAATTATGGATGGTTGTGAACCACCATGTGGGTGCTCAAAATCAAACCCAGGTCCTCTCCAAGAACAATTGCTCTTAACCTCTGAGTCATCTCTCCAGTGCCTTCTTTCTTGTTTTTTGTTTTGTTTTCTAAACATTCATTAAAAGTAATTTAAATGTGGGTGCTAACTGGGCCTGGTGCAGGCCTATAATAACAGATTTAAGAGGTAGGGGTAGGAAGCTCACAGGTTCAAAGCCTGCCTGGGTTATAGAGTGAGTCCAAGGCCAATCTGGGGAATTTAGTGAGACCCTATCTTTAAATAAATGGTAAATTATGGCTGAGGCATACTTCAGTGGTGGAGCATCTGCCCCCATATACAAAGCCCTAGGCTCAAACTCAGTTACTGCAAACAACAGCAACAAAATCTGAGTGCTGAAAGCCTGTCATACAATCAACTGAACTCAAGGCCACAGCATTTTTCTTGGACATAAATCACATCTCATTAAAAGTTGGTCTCATTGCTTTAACAAGATGTCTTCAAAAGTAAACTTGCCAATCTAAGGGGACAAGTCAGTGTGACTGTGCACGCCAACAAGCAACTACCCGTAGAGTGTGGAAAACAGGGAATAGATGTCAAAATTAACCCACCTGCAGGCCAGACTTCAGTCTTTGCTAAAGACATTCTGTACATATTCTGAGTCTATCAGTGTCCTTTCTTCCAACAAAGGCCTAAGATTAAGACTGCATATTAAGTATAAGTAATACATGTTTCTTTAAAGGCCTGCTGTGACAGGTAACTAAAGGATCTCTGTGAGTTCGAGGCCAGTCTGGTCTACAAAGCAAGTTCCAGGACAGTCTGGGCTCTGTAGCACAGAGAAACCCTGTCTCTAAATAAATAAATAAATAAATAAATAAATAAATAAATAAATAAATAAATAAAACAAAACAAAAGAACAACAAGAGGTTCAGACAAGTGCCTCTTTCCTACTCTGGTATTTGATTAAAATACAAAGACTACATTTAGACTACATTTCAATTACTATAATTGATGGGATATGAAGATGTCACAAACGCTGGCTTAAAGGGCCTCAGGCCTCTGGGAGTAGCCCTGCACACTTCTGGTCTGAACTAATAGCCATTATACCTTTCCATTCTCTTGAGCCTACAGGGTATTTTCAGCTCTTCTATCCAGGTTCCCTCCCAAGAAAACACTGGCTTTGATTAGCAAGGAGGACTTGTACTTACCACACAGGAAGGCAGAAGTTTGATTACACACTGAAAATCTTTATCTGACAAGTACTTGTCTGGGCCCAGATCAGCCTGGGAATACAAGAAGAAATATCAGAGCACCACTTTGTTCACCAAAAGAAGATGTCCTTATGTCTTTCGCCCTGATTTTATTTATACAAATATTTTTAAAGATTTGTTTGTTTATTTATTTATTTATTTATTTATTTATTTATTACACAGTGTAATGTCTGCATGTATCCCTGCAGGCCAGAAGAGGGCGCCAGATCTCATTACAGATGGCTGTGAGCCACCATGAGGTTGCTGGGAACTGAACTCAGGACCTCTGGAAGAACAGCCAGTGCTCTTAACCGCTGAGCCATCTCTCCAGCCCCCAAATTCTTAAGTATAAATCAAATATGGAAACTGTATTAAGTCTTCTGCTTCAAGGCCTTTTCTGGAGAGGTAGTATATATACATACGAACGCCAGGATATGACCAGGATTTCATCCAATCCTATAACCAAATGTGTCACTAGAACTCCCAGAGAGAAAAGAATGAGGTAATGCCCAATAGCTTTCTTTGGAGGCCACTCCAAAACTGTCAGCCCTAATTCCAGACTGTTCCTACATCCTTCTGAACACATATTACTTGACCAAATGTATATATAGCCAGGCGTTTTTAACAGCCCTCTGCAAAGTGGGACTGAGAAAGTTCTCACATTACCATGTTAGAGTTTGGCACAGTTCTGAGAGTCTCTTACCAAAACTCTCTTTCATAGTGGTGGTGCACACCTTTAATGCCAGCACTCGTGAGGCAGAGGCAGGTAGATCTCTGTCAGTTTAAGGACAGCCTGGTCTACATAGTGAGTTCCAGGCCAGCCAGGGCTACACAGTGAAACCCTATCTCAAAAAATCAAACCAAACCAAAACAAAACAAAAAGCCTCTCTTTCGGTATATTATTTAAATCTCTTGGAATAAACTAAAACAAAAGAATTAGCTTACCCAGCTCAACACCAGTCGTTCCTTTGGTTGATTTTTAATTTTCATCAAGAAATATTTCTTCCTTATCCTCCAACCTGCCACAGAAGCAGAAAGGTGCTTATAGTTTCAGCATTTTTGCTACAGTTGATATAAATTTTATTGACACTAAATAGTTAATCAAAATTACATTTAGCAATCTTAGCCACAGCTATGTAGAGCCCAATCACTTAACAATGTTGTATGGAAAGGCTATACTGTAAAAATAATAAACAAAGAAATTACTATACTTATGGAAAAGTTAATAAGACAGTATTTCAATCTAGATCTACTGAAAATGACCACTGAAGAATGAATAGAGGTCTGAAAGTTACCAGTACCCTAGCCCTCTGACAGGGCTTTCACCAAGGTTAATAGGTATTAAAAGTTAAGGACAATACTTCAGGCAGTAGAGAGGTACAAGGAATATGAAGTTAACAGATGTAAAGAGCTTCAATGGGATGACTAGGCATCCAGTTCTGTGACGTCTTCGCAGAATGGGCAGGTTAGCCTCTCACCTATGTCTTTCAGTGGTTCTACCACCTCCCACTTTGGTTCTGATCTGAAGAACATGGAAACCTGTTGTAAGGCGATCTCTGTAACAATATTGTAGAAATCCATTAGTCAGATGTGTTAGGGAAGACCAAAGGCTTCACATATTGTTCATGCAAATGAAACCCTGTAGTCTATAGACTTCTTTTTTTTTAAAAAAAAAAAAGTGTAATTAAGGCTGGGTGGTAGTGGTATACACCTTTGTAATATGAATGTTAAATGGTCTTTTAATATAAAACCCAGTACAGATACAGATATTGGGGTAAATGCTGAAAGATCAGAGAGACAAAGGAACAAGCTACTGCCATGTCTCACCTCACCATTTCCATAAATCCTCGGACTAAAATCCTCTGAGTCCTCACCTGAAAGCCTCCAGCCAAAAAAGCCTTTAGTTCCTGTCTCCTCATGCTTTATATACCTTTCTTGCTGGGATTAAAGGCATGTGATTCCCAAGTAATGGGAATAAAGGTGTCTGCCACCATTGTCTGACTGTGTTTCTCTCCTTAGTCCAAATCAATCTCATATAGTCCAGAGTGGCTTTGAACTCATAGAGATGCAGGCGGACCTCTGCCTTTGCTGGCTAAGTTTTTGTGGCAGCCTCTCTGCAGCAAACTCTATAGTTTTGGAGTCCAAAAACCACAGAAGTTAGATGCTTTTGCATGTTTCCCTGTGCAGACAGCTGGATTGTTCACTTCTTTCCTCTCCTGGTGGGTTTTGGCTTTCTCTGGGCCCCCTCCTTGGGCTGCTGCCACACCATTATCTGAATTGTCATTGTCAGCGAATTTGGTGAGTCAATTGGGATTTCTTAAAGGGAGAAATTAGATAAAAGAAAGTTTTTTCCCCACATTAAAAAATGGGGCCGGGCAGCGGCGCACGCCTTTAATCCCAGCACTTGGGAGGCAGAGCCAGGTGGATCTCTTTGAGTTCGAGGCCAGGCTGGGCTACCAAGTGAGTTCCAGGAGAGGCGCAAAGCTACACAGAGAAACCCTGTCTCAAAAAAAAAAACCAAAAAAAGAAAAAAGAAAAAAAAATGGGAAACACTATTACAATGAAGGAAGTTTGCTCTCTGTTTGATAATATGATTTATGGTCTGAAAATGGAACAATTAAATGAGAGGATAATTAATGTTGATGGGATTTATGCAATGTCAATTATAAATATTATTTGTTTGATCATTTCTGTTTTATCATTTAAAAAGCTGGCTAATATGAGTGCCAAGATAAAAGCTTTAGAAAAACTTATTAAAACAGATCATAGAGATAATCAGACCCAGATAGAGAAATTTGAAGAACTAATTTCAGCATTGCATTATAAGGTTACAGAGCAACAGCCTAAGGCTTTCAAACAGACAACCTTAATTTATCTAGTAACCTTACAGGAACTACCAAATAACAGATATCCCCAAGACTGTGTATGAGCTGAATGGATTCCTGTGCAAATGTTAGATCTGAAGAGATTCAAAGAAGCAATAGTTTCATATGGCATCCATTTATCTTTTGTGAAGCAGATGTTAAATTTGTGGTCAACTTGTAATAGAATTATCCCTCAAGACTGGAGAGATTTGGTTACAGCAGTTTTGGAGGCTAGTCCCCAATGACAATGGGAGGACCTGGTGGAAAGATGAAGCTAAGACCATTGAACAATGAAGTAGGGTTAGAGCTATTGAAATATCCCAAGATCAACTTCTTGGAGAAGGTGATTATGCCTATATACAAAGACAGTCTTTATATGATGACCACACCCTGGCTTTATGCCACATGGCAGCCTTGAATGCTTAAGATAGAACTGAAGAAGTAGGAAAGAAAATTGAATCATTTATAAAAGTTATACAGGGCCCAAAAGAAACCTTCACTGATTTCTTACAAAGACTGACATCAGCAGTAACTAGAATGATAACAAATTCAGAAGCTAGACAGATAATAATTGAATCCCTGGCTTTTGAAAATGCTAACACACAATGCAAAAGGGTAATTAGGCCATTAAAAGCAAGATTGGCAACCTTGGAGGAATGGATTCAAGATACAATAAATGTTGAATCTCATGACCATGATAATACTTGGATAGAAGAGGTGATTTCCAGAGGTTTGAAGAAAAATAGTAATGTCAGATATTTCAATTGCGTAAAACAAGGTCACTTAAAAAGGGACTGTAAACAAGGCATTCCTAGAAACAATGTTTTTTCAAGGAATAATCCCAACAGAATGCCCTTCCCTTCTGGATTATGTAGAAGGTATGGCAAAGGCAGACACTGGACTAATGAATGTGTCGGGAAATACCAGGAGGGGCCTCTCACAGGCCCCCATGTCAAATTCCATTCAGTCCTTTCCTGTCACCATGGAAGAAACTCCATCCCAGAGTAATTAAAGAACCTAATGCCTATTGTAAAAAATCATACTACTCTGGATGATAGCACAGCTATAGAAGAGAGAATAAAAAATCAAGAGAAACTATGAATCAAAACTGATAAAGATTAGAAAATGGAACCTCCCCAAAGTTAGGATTGGGGAAGGGTTTTGTTTTTGTCTTTCAGGAGAATGAAGGCTAAGGAATCTGAAGACTACTGGACAAATGAGACATCTAAAGAAAAAGGACAAATCATCCAGAAAAAAAATGGCCCATGAAAAAGATTTTCTGCAAAGAACCATGACCACACCTAAGAGCAACTTTCAAGTCTCCAAAAAGATGATGAGACCCCACAATGATGATTCCATCAGGACAGTGATAATGCCACCACGCTGACAAACACCACCCAAAGATCAGCTTTAGAGTACAAACTGCTCAGGACAATATCAAGATGGCTAGCTGAGATGATATAGCCTCACAGACTACTCACTCCAGTCAGGACTGACCATAATCCTCAATTTTCTTTGTATTCCCATAAGACTACCAGTGTCCCCAGTCAGCAGGAAGTAGCTTAGAAAACTACACCCACATTCCCAAAAAATGGATTATGGATGTTTGTCTTTGTTTTAGGGGTTGGTTAAAAATTGTTACTGGTTATAGTCAATCACTTTCTAAAAAAAAAAAAAAAGAAGGGGATATGATATAGAAATGTATTATATAGAAATGATATGATAAAAGGATAGATTATTGAATCTACTCTGAAAAGAAAAAAAAGAGTATAAATATGATAAGACAAAAAGGTAGATTGTTGAATTTACTTTTAAAAAGCAACTACTAATTTTAAATATTTACACTGGATTGGATTCTTGTATATTATATACAAATTGTGTATATTGATAAAAATTTGAGATTAATTTGTTAGAATTCACTGTACATGTATTTCTACTCTTGTTGAAGGTATTGTACCTATACAGTTCATTTAACAATATAATGCAAATTGCTAGTCCTTGAAAGGTATTATCACCAATTAATTAGGATATAAAGAAATGAAAGTTAGTAGTTAGGTATTACAATCTAACTTATAGTCAGGTTAGGTATGTTTTCAAGGTCAAACAGATCTACTTTATTTTATTTATTTGTTTGTTTGTTTATTGACACAGGGTTTCTCTGTGTAGCTTTTGGAGTCTATCCTGGAACTTGCTGTGTAGACCAGGCAGGACTCAAACTCACAGAGGTCTGCCTGCCTTTGTCTCCCAAGTGCTGGGATTAAAGGCATGTGCCACCACCACCCAGCTGCAGATATATTTTAGATAGATCATCTCCAAACACTTCAGAAATCTGCAGAATATTCTTCCGGGCTGCAAGAATATATTATAGAGATTCAGCTGTGTATTAAAGCTATACCTAGAAGTTTTAAGGAATTTTTCTAGAAGAAGTCATCTATCACCGATTATTGGTGTTGTTTAATATTTTTTTTTAATATTTCAGCTGTCTTCTGCTATGAAATTCTTGTGGGCCCATATACTACTAGACCATATTGGCAAACAGTTCAGCTTCTCAAACCTGCTGATCCTCTAGGTAACAAACTCCCAGGCTAAATCTAGGAGACAGGCAGGCTATAGATGCATAGCTTTGCTTCTTGTGCAAATGAAGCTGAGATCATCCCTTGTCTTCTGGCCTAGTGGCATTCCAGAGCTACTGACTCAGAACAAAGAAAGTTTTTGTATATCCATGTGGAGTAAAAAGTGAAGCATAATTCCTGGGGTCAGGGAATCAAGTGGCTAGGAGAGAAAGGAGAAGGTAGTTTTTCTGCAGATGGCAGACAGAACCGTGTGGCCAGAAAGAAGAGAGGAAGACAGAGATTCTGTAAAGGGTAAGGCAGATCTCTTATAGAGTTTTCTGAGAGCCAGGAGTAAGGAACGAGGAAGGAAAGATGGAGGACGAAGGAACAGAGGACAAAGATGAGGTCAAAAGCATAGGAGTTTACTGAAACTATGAGGACAGGAAAAATAGGCACAGAGAGGAGCTGAGTGTGAGGACGGAGCTGAAGCTGTATAAATAGAATTTTGTCATAGAGGACAAAGAGCATGGTATACGTAGATTCTTTCCCCTGAAAACAATTCTCACCGTTCATAGTTTCTCTTCTGGACCCCCTGGGAAGAATATTATTAAGGCTGGTCCAATAATAATATTTGAGAGAATATGGCATTTAAGATTTTTTTTTAAGCTGAGGATCGAACCCAGGGCCTTGTGCTTGCTAGGCAAGCGCTCTATCACTGAGCTAAATCCCCAGCCCTTAAGATGTTTTAATAACATAGATTCTTCTTTTTTTATGACTATGAGATATGTCTGCTCCTGGCAGAATCAATCTACTTCAGAGGAAATGATGGGCATCGGAGAAACTCCATATGGAGTTTACTTTCTTTGCGGCAAAAGTTAGCACTAGACAAGAAAATGCCCTTACATCAAATGCTGACAGTATGCAGTCCGAATGGGCAAGCAAGACACAAAAGAAAGGACTCACAAACCTTGCCAAGACAAGGTAGAACAATCCTTCAGAAAATCTTGCTTCACAGAAAAGTTTGTCAGATATGTTAAGCCTGTAGGCTGAAGATGGATGCCACAATGTTGCAGAGGAACCTTGGGTGACTGTCCAGGCAGCCAGCTGTTTCTATCATTTTTCATATTTTTTGGAAGTTGTTTGTTTGCACTTCCTGCTTATTTAGGTAATATTATTTGCTTCTCAGGTCTCTGAGGGAGTTGAAGACTAGATAGTTATAGTTTTCCTTGTTAACAAATTCAGAAAAGAAACTCACTAAAGAAGTGTAAAGTGTAAAGTTTTAAAGGCATCAAAAGATAGTTTTTGGTTAGTAATACAAGTTAGGACAGAAAATGAATTAGGTACAACACTTTGGATTCACCAAAATAGGATAAATAATAGAGTATTTTTTCTGAATTTATCAAATGTTAATGGACTGGACATTGTGAATATAATTCTTGACTGTATATACTGTATATAGTTATTATACTTGTATATAGCTTTTCTTGTATTAGTTATAACCTTCTTTTATTATTTTAGACAAAAAGGGGAAATGTGGTGATATATTGTGTACCCTAATAAAATTTGCCTGAAGATCAGAGAACAGAAAAAGCCACTAGATTAAACATAGATGCCAGACAGAGGTGGCATACATCTTTATTCCTAGCACTTGGGAGGCAGAGGTCCGCCTGGATCTCTGTGAGTTCAAAGCCACTCTGGACTACATGAGATTGATTCGGACTAGGAGAGAAACAGAGTCAGACAATGGTGGCAGACACCTTTATTCCCATTACTTGGGAATCACATGCCTTTAATCCCAGCAAGAATGGTATATAAAGCCGGGCAGTGGTGGCGCACACCTTTAATCCCAGCACTCGGGAGGCAGAGCCAGGCGGATCTCTGTGAGTTCGAGGCCAGCCTGGGCTTCCAAGTGAGTTCCAGGAAATTCGCAAAGCTACACAGAGAAACCCTGTCTCAAAAAAAACCAAAAAAAAAAAAAAAAAAAAAGAAAGAAAAAGAAAACATAAAAAAGAAAAAGAAAGGTATATAAAGCATGAGGAGACAGGAACTAAAGGCTTTTTTGGCTGGAGGCTTTCAGGTGAGGACTCAGAGGATTTTAGTTCGAGGATTCATGGAATTGGTGAGGTGAGACATGGCAGTGGCTTGTTCCTTTGTTTCAGCATTTACCCCAATATCTGCACCAGTTTTTTTTGCTTTTTTGTTGTTGTTGTTGTTGTTTTTAATTAAAAGACCATTTAACATTCGTGTTACATGCCTCTAATCCCAGCATTTGGGAGGCAGAGGTAGGCAGATCTCTGTGTGATCAAGGCCAGCCTGGTCTACAGAGTTCCAGGATAGCCAGGGCTACACAGTGAAACTATGTCTAGAAAAACCAAAAAAGAAAGAAAGAAAGAAAAAACAAAGAAACAAACTCATGATCAAAAAGGGGAAGATTAAAAACAATGTAGGCTTTTAGATTGGACCCTAGGAAAACTATTGAGAGCCGAGTAATGCCTAAGTTTAATGGTAATGTACCAACAGTGCTTTCTTAGTTCCGGTTTACTTGCCATGGTTATTTCAGATGCTATACTGGAGGAAGTAGGTGAGGGATGTCTATAGACACTATTACTGCAATTTCTCTGAAAACTTAAAATTACTCCAAAATTAAAGGACTATTAAAGAGCAAAAATAAGATTACTAATCATGTGGAAACAGACATATTTTTAAAACTAGGAAATCTAAAGTACGTAAACTAGCTGGCTAAGCCAGGAATGTAAGCCACAATGAAAGCTCAAGCAAGACTCAAGAAGTATTATAAGGTCACATGGAACAGCATGTTCTAAGTGATACTCATCCCATCTTTATTTATTGTGGAGTTATAGCATTCACAAACAAAGAAGTGATTAGCTCAAAGTATATGCTGAAATAAAAGCCAGAGTTTCAGAAAAATATCTTCACAACAACATGGCTCAATTGTGGTGTGGTACAGGGTGCCTGTTTCCTTACAGATTTTTTTTTATCCTCTTTTTGTTGTTCATTTATCATGCAAACATTTCCCCTTTTAAAAAAGACAATGAAAAGACGTTCCTTCAAGTTCACTGTATTCAAAACTATCAGAATAATCGCTTTTTATATCTCCTCCAAAATATGACCGGATACCATTTCTTCTCAATGCAGTGAGTAAGTGAAGCCACTCCAGATCCCTGAAAGCAAATAGCAATCTTAAAAATTACCGGGAATTTCACCTCTGCTTGGCATTAATTACATTCCAAAGAGACTGGTGAGACTTGGACTCACCAAAATTCTCTCCATATGTCAAAACAACATTCTCTCCTGGAATTGCTGAGAGCTTGGCAAACATTATCACTGCATATTTTACAGAGCATTATAAGTGAAGAAGTTTGCAGGAGACAACAGTTGGCTGTTTGTTTACTGACTCACTATGCAAAGCATCCCCTAAATATCCCAGAGGAAACACATACATTGTCAAATTCTGTTAGATTTACATTCTATTTACATTCTTAGCTGTTCTAAGATGCCACAGGACTATGGGAAGGGCTGGGGGCTGCTAATAAGAACATCAATTTTTAGTAACTCTGAGAATGCTATGCCTCTGTTATAAATGTTGATACAGTATTTTTACCATTTCCAAAGAGTAAGTTAAAAACAAATTAAAAAGGAAACTATTATAAGTAAAAGTATCCATATCAACTTTGAGAAAATCAGGGAAAAAAAATTTCTAGTTTACTACAATGCCGCTTCAAGAAACTACATAGGACAACAGTTCAAAACTAAAGTGACTCATAAACCATCAATCAAAAATGCACTGCATGTTACCAATGTCAGTTCCCACAATGGTGGCCAGCCTGCGTCTGTGGTGCCTTTCCACTGTCAGCTGTGCAGCACACACACCCTTCAAAAGGGCCCTTCTGTCAGTCTGTTCTCTCTGTCTGTCTGTCTGCCTCTCTCCTGCCTTTTGCTCTTTCACTCTCCCCCTCTCGACTCCCCCAATAAACCTCTCACACTAACAACTCTGTTGTTGTGCATGGCATGTCCTTTTAGTGGCATACGTTGGCAGGCTCTGCCGAAGGTACCCAGTTGGCCACGTTTTATCCTTTCAACTACGTGTCCCACACCGTTTTTGAAATGGAGAAGTAACAGGGATAAACAGGATGGGATAAATGTGTCCTGATAAATTGGGGACTGGGAATTAGATTTTTGTTTTAAATTTTGGTGGTCAGAGAGCTCAAGAAAGAAAATTTTCACTGAACTGTTATTTATCATAAAAAATTGCAGCCGGGCAGTGGTGGCGCAACGCCTTTAATCCCAGCACTCGGGAGGCAGAGCCAGGCGGATCTCTGCGAGTTCGAGGCCAGCCTGGGCTACCAAGTGAGTCCCAGGAAAGGTGCAAAGCTACACAGAGAAACCCTGTCAAGAAAAAAAAGAAAAAAAAAAAAATTGCATGGTGACTGATACTAATGTCCTCTCTTCCCAGATTCAGCGTCAATCCTAAACTTCTCCTCTGTATGCAAGCCCATACTGGCTTCCCACTTCCTTACCAAGACACTAAAGCAAGTGTCTATCTGGCTTTGGCTTCATGGCCCACAATGTTTGGTTCACCCTCCACACTGAGCTCTGCCTCCCACAACCCCTCTGGCCTGGCCCAGCATCAGCATTTCCACAAGGACCAGCTAAACCTTCAGGAAGAGCCGAAATCTACTGCTCCTCTACTCCCAACTCCTCCTCCTCACAAACTTCCAGGGCATCTGTCCCTCAGGGACCTTGCATGTCCTAAAGTAGGATTGCTCTCTTCATTGATGTAAACAATGAAGAGACATTGTTGTTCTTCATTGCCAAGAGGACATCTTTTAACTTTTAGGTAAAGCCTAGAGTCCTTTGGAAATACTAATTCCCCCTACCCTGGGTACTTCTTCCTGGAGTACTGGCCCCTGGCTCCAACCCTGCTATCCTCCACTGGCCTCTCAGATCCCATTGTCAGCATCACTGCTTCTGGGAAGCCCTTCTCTATCTCCAGGCCTGGTGCACCTTCTTACCCTGTTTACTTTGTAACAGAGAAATATCCCTACATAAGTGCTATAGGCCTTGCTGTACACTTAGGATCTGACATATATAATACTGCTCAATTAATATTTGATGAAGAAAGAACTAAAGATTCAAAACATGGCCAATGGATGTGGAACCTCCCATTAGAACCATTAGAATGTGCAGACCTCCAAAAGGAATACATTTGCCTTCTACTATTTTCTCTTTTATAATACTTATTTTTAAGTTTTGCTGCTTTTAAAAATTGTTGTTTCTTAGCTGGGCATGATGGTGCACGCCTTTAATCCCAGCATTTGGAAGGCAGAGGCAGATGGATCTCTGAGTTTGAGGCCAGCCTGGTCTAAGGAGCAAGTTCCAGGACAGACAGAGAAACCCTGTCTTGAAAAAGGAATTAAAATAAAAATTGTTGTTTCTTAATTGGGTGGTGGTGGCACACACATTTAATCCAAGCACTTGGGAGGCAAGGGCAGGTGGATCTCTGTGAGTTTGATGCCAGCCAAGGCTACAGAAACTCTTTCTCAAAACCTCCCTCCACCCACTATCCTCCGCACCAAAAAAAAAAAAAAAAAAAAAATGGTTTCTTTAGCCCGGACAGACATTGGCAAACACAGCTACTCAATTAAGTGCTAAGAAACAAAAGACCAAGACAGAGAATGGGAACCAAGCCCCTAGTCCATCCTACTGCCTCCTGGCTTCCAGTTTCCATTGACTCCGAGGTACCAGGTCTCCCTCTGTGCCCAACCTTTGAACTCCAAGATCATGGGCTGACTTCAGGGAATAAAGACTCCTCCAGGCTCACAGGGCAGTCCAGACCCCCAATCTACTGCTGAGTTTTACAGCCTGCACTCCCTCCAGAGCATCCTGCCTTTGTTCTGAACTGGGACCCTCCTTCCTAACCACTAATCAGAGGTTTTAGGACTAGAAGGGAACTTCCACATTGCTTGGTCTGTTCCTCCCTTCCCCAGCCTCTTCTAAGGGTGTATGTATGCTTTTACCACTACAGGCTTGGTCATTTAGATAAAACCAGAAAAAGGCCCAGTAATTACAGATTGGGCAGGTCTCTGGAATGTTTTTTTTTTGGTTTTTCGAGACAGGGTTTCTCTATGTAGCTTTGCGCCTTTCCTGGAACTCACTTGGTAGCCCAGGCTGGCCCCGAACTCACAGAGATCCGCCTGCCTCTGCCTCCCAAGTGCTGGGATTAAAGGCGTGAGCCACCACCGCCCGACTCTGGAATGTTTTATATCTAGCTGCCCACCCCCGGGACTCAGCTTAGCAACAGAGTCCCTCACAAATAAGAGTCCCACTCAGTATGCTCCAGACAAGAAAAAGTGGCTATGCTGATTTGGATTACAACTCCAACAAAGAATTCAAATCTTGATGAAGAGGGGCAGTAACCAGATAATTTGGAAGCTGAGAAGAGACAAGGGTATCAGCCACATTTGAAGGGAGACTTGGTCTTGCTTAGAGAGGTACAAAATGTTATTTGGGGGGGGGGGGGGCGAGTAGACAGCCAGAAGGAGCCAGGGGCCATGCTGCAAGTTTCAGGAGTGGGTTGCCCAAGCTGGCAAGATGAAGTAACCTGTGCTTCCCTCTTCTGAGGCAGCTGGTAAACCAACTTAGAAGCAAGGCAAATTCTGATATTTCATTCAAAGAGAGAAATCAGTCTCCTCAGCTACTGTTTCATCTCAGGCCTCAGGCCTCCTACAGTGGGACAGTGGGTACACTCTGGTGGCTTTGGATTTGGGTAGGAATTCCTAGTGACCACCTTATACTCTGGGCACATTGGCTTTGCACCCCTAACCTTCAGCTCTCCTGTGGGGGGGACAGGAAAGAGCAAAGACAGTACAACTTAGGGGAGGAAAGGAAGAAGTAGGGGACTAGAGTTAGACAGATCCCTGATAGCCAGACAGACAGAAAAAGGGGCCATAAGTAGGTAATAAATGGCAAAGTTTCACCTTCCTCGCATGCCTTACCCGAGACAAAAGCTTAAAAGGTCCTTCAGCCTGTGGACAGGTCAGACAAGTTCTAGGCGGGATCAGGACATGTTTACATCAAGGCTGTGGGCCTATCACCCTGACCAACCCTGAATTAGGGAAGGGGACCCCTTAAAAACTCTTAAACCCCCTCACACTCAAGGAAAGACAGCTTCAGCTCAGCTTTGCCGAGGGTCTTTCTCTTTGTGGCCTTCCTCTCCCCTAACAGAGGCCTTTCTTCACCTCTACTGTGTTCAAGATTTTTCCCTGCTGTTCTCTGTTTCACTCAAGATTTTTCCTGCCTTTTAATTCTTTAACGGGCAGAGAAAACAAACCTGATCAAGATCCCTAGATGGTACCAGAAAGAAAACAGACAAACTTCTAAAAGCCAAATAGCATTTTAACTTGGAAATATTCTAACAGGACCAGAGCCAAACAACTGTGCAGGGTCTAAGCAAGCCCCACCTCTTTGAGGACCTTAGTTTCCTAGTCTATAAGACAGTTGAGACCTAGGAGATGAATCATTCAGTAAAATTCTTGCCATGTAAGCATGAGATCCTGAATTTTGAGTTCAAGCACCCATGTGAAAACTCAAAGCCAGCACTGGAATCCTGTGCTGCAGAGGCAGAGATAGGATCCCTAGGGTGCGCTGGTCAGCCAGCCTAGGAAATGACAAGTTTCAGGTTCAGTGACAGACTCTGTCTTAAAAAACATAATAAGGGGGAGAGTGAAAGATACCTGACATCAACTTCTCACCTCCATATGCACACATGCATTTGTGTATACACACACACACACACACACACACACACACACACACACAAGGTTAGTTTTGATACAACAGCTATAAGATGTCTTCTGGTAGGACAAACATGGTATGTACTCACTCAAAAGTGGATACTAGATATAAAGAAGCAAAGGACAATCAGACTGCAACCCACAAATCCAGGGAGGCTACCTAGCAGGGGGGACCCTAGGATGACGTTGGCTTATAATAAGTTTTGGTTTTGCCCAATCACTGGCCAAGCTTTAGTGAAACATTTCACTATTAGGACACTGTATCAAGCTGATGAAAGAATATGCTGGCTGTACTTTCAGGAGGGGAGGCTAAAATCTTTTTAGATTATGGATTAGCCTATAGAAAAATGTCTGCTGTAAATCAAACAGTGAAGGGGAAGATGAATAGGAATCTCACTTACACAACTTAAGTAAAACATAGCTCTCTGAACAGATAAAGATAGTTTTCTTCTGTATCCCAGAATCTAATCAATACTTATATGTATAATTTAGCTATTACTTGGCTTACAAGGGTTTATTGGGAAATGTTATTATTTTTACTGTTTTCTACAGAGAAAATATTTTCCAGTTTCAAATACCCTGGACTTTTGAATTATAACCTGCTTTTATGTTCAAGCTATCTGTGTACTATTTCTCCTGCAGTTATACATAAAATGTTTTTATATTTAAAAAAGGACAAATACTATAGAATTGTATTACATGAAATATCTAAAATATAAAAATTCATAGAGACAGAAAGATTAGACGTTATCTCAAGATGGAGAAGAAAGAAATATAGAGCAATGATTTCCTAAGTACAGAATTTCTGTTTTGTGTGATGATAAGGCCCCACAAACGGACAGTAGTATCAGGATATAATATCATGAATGTAATAAATCAATACAATTAGTGTAATTAATATCATAAGTATAGTTATTGAATGAATACTGCGAATGTAATCAATGAATACCACAAATGTTAAAAAAAAAAAAAAAAGATGTCTTCTGGTGTCTACCCCATGTGATTCATCACTCTTCTGGTCCAAGCTCTTTAAATACAAGGAATGCACGTGCTTTATGCCCACCCTGCATATGGTGTGGCATGTCATTGACGCTGGCTGAATGGATGTTATCATTACCTGCCCTCACAAGAGCATCAGCAGACATTCTTAGGAGATAATGATAACAAAACATAAAGAGGACTGAAGCCATCTAGATGACCTGCTGACAATTTTGGAACAGTCAGGGTGATGATACTTGGAGAAAGAAATCAAAGGGTCAAAAGGCAGTGGCAGAACTGAACCTCTTCTGAGTTCCAGCCCGGTGTCTACAGGCTTTTGACTAAGAAAGAAGGAATGGCATCCTTGTAATCATACAATGCTTGACCTTGTAACCTAGAGTAAATTAATTTGTAATACACATTACTTTTTCTTGGCAAGACTCTGGAGAAGCATTTTCCTTAGCCCTGCAAGACATCCACTAGAAGATATTAAGCACATTCTAAACAAGGCTTGTTACATTGTAATGCTCATGCAAATCACCGACAACCTGTTAAAATCAGTTCCTGATCCAGCAGGTCTGTGTAAGGCCTGAATTATGTTCTTTGGACAAGTTCCTGTGATGCCAACTAAACCTTGTTAGAGAACCTCACTGTGAGCAGTGAGCTCAAACTCAGTTGCATGAGACAAGCCAAGAGCCTCACAGACTCCACATAGACTGATTGACATGTACACAGCCTGAGCACTGGAAGGGTTTGGTACCTAACAAGAAATAGGCTTCCAGGTCTCCCCTCTCAAACAGGAATGAGAAGAGTCTCCCTACTAATTCAAATACAATAATTTTTATTTGTTTAGCATTTTTGAAATAGTATCTCACTTTGCTGCCCAAGCTGTTCTAGAACTTACTATATAATCTAGGATGTCCTTACTTAAACTTATGGCAATTCTCCTCCCAAGTGCTAGAGTTACAGGAATGAGTCTAGCTTAAAAACAATGTTTTTAAAGACCCAATAACAGAATCTATTCCCTTAACAAGAAATTAACGCCAGGTGGTGGTGGCGCACACCTTTAATCCCAGCACTCAGGAGGCAGAGCCAGGTGAATCTCTGTGAGTTCGAGGCCAGCCTGGTCTACAGGGGGAGATCCAGGACAGGCACCGAAGCTACACAGAGAAAAACCAAAAAAAAAAGAAAAAAAAAAGAAAGAAAAAAAAAAGAAAGAAAGAAAAAAAAAAGAAATTAACAACCAGAGTTCCATTTAGAAAACCTTAAAGCATGGCTTGGCTTTAAACAGTCTGTTTATTCTGTTTATCAGGGCAGGTCTACGGTAGTTTTAATGGTTTCTAAAGGCCACACCAGAGTGAAGTAGGTATTTAGTTCTTCCTTCTGCTGACATCAGGCTTGCATAGTTGATGCTGACTTTGTGTGTAACCAGCAATGGAGAAAAACCCTGATCCTGGGGAGCCACCCTCTGTGCATGGCACACGAGATCCTCAGGGACACACAAACAGCCCTTCTAAATCAAATATTACATTAAAGACAACTTAAAGAAAAACCAGGCATATTACACACTGTAAACACAAATCAGATTGATGCTGCTCTGTATACTACTGTGGGTTGTCTCCTTTGTTCCAAAGAGACGATAACAGGCAGACCAGAAGCACACAGACATGACTGTTTCTCACCTATGTTTTTTTCTGTATAGGAATCATAAATATTTTGGAAGGAAATTATGTCCCTCCTATAAATGTATAGAAAATCACAACCAAGCAAGTCTTTGCAAAAAAATACTACTCTTTTACAAATGTACACATTTCCCCAGTGAAAGTAGAGTTTTCCCATATATTATCTCTTGCTGAGCTGGGGCCCCACATGACAGCACCTCACAGACCCTGTTTCTTACCAGTGTAGTTTGCAGAATAGTTGTTCGGGTCTAGGAACTTCTTAAGCAGCTCACAATTGGACAAGACATGATTTGCCATGATGACATTAAGGTAGTTCTGCAGGCCTCTCTGTCTCTCAGCTATGAATTCACGGTCCATGTTTCCAATCAATTTCTTAGGAGGAAGAGGCAGACTCAGGCCTGCAATCTGAAAGAACAGAAGGAAAAAAGGGAGGAAGAGAAGGGGAGCTATAGTTGTGTGATTCACAAGTAAGTTTGACATCTGAATCCTGAATTATCATAGTTCATTAAATATAAAACAATAAAGACTTTGAAGATTAGAAATCTTATATATATATGATTTTATATATAAAACTACAAATCTCATGATTGATAAAATTATATACTAGTCATAGTAACTGATTTTTTTTTACTTTTTCCAAAGTTTTATTGGTATATTTATTATATATAGTACCAAGAGAAGTAGTTTGTTTTTACAAAGTTAGCACTAGCAGTCCTGTGGAACTACATCCTCCACAGCCCATGGACCAGGCTCTCTAGACCTTGGAACAGCCATAGCAGTCCTTTCATCTCATCTTTTGGCAATGGGGAATGCCCAAATTGGTATGTCTTGACTCTTCATTCTCGGGCAATATTTCTAATATTTTCGTGATGAGTGACGGGATTAAGTTCTCCTTCACAGCTGAGTAGTGGTGGCAAATGCCTTTGATCCCAGCACTCAGGAGGCAGGCAGATCTTTGAGTTCAAGGCCAACTTGGTCTACAGAGTGAGTTCCAGGCTACAAGAGAAACCCTGTCTTGAAAAACAAAACAAAACAAAAAAGTTCTCTTTCATAGTTCTGACCTTACCTTGCACAGCCTGTCTCCCGCTTATAGTCACATTATCTAATTTTACCATGTTTACACTAGGTGAATGATATTCCTTACAATTATATTCATAGCAAATGCTGAGCCTTTTTTGGGTTCTGTGATATAAATAGGATCCTATGAGGTTATCTGCTTCCTGCCTCACAATTCTGCCTTCTTACATATGACTAATTTTTTTTTTTTCAAGACAGGATTTGTGATAGTTTGAATGTAACTGGCCCCCATAATATCATAAGTGTGGCTTTGTTGGAGTGGGTATGGCCATGATAGAAGAGGAAGTTTGTCACTGTGGGGGTGGGCTTTGAGGTTTCCTATGCTCAGGATACCACCCAGTGTTTCAGTCGACTTCTTATTGCTTGCAAGATGTATAACTCTCAGCTACTTCTTGAGCACCATGTTATGTCTGCATATTGCCATGCTCCCTATCATGATGATAATGGACTGAACTTCTGAAACTGTAAGCTGTCACCTCAATTAAATGTCTTCCTTTTTAAGAGTTGTCATGGTCATGGTATCTCTTCACAGGAATAAAAACCCTAACTAAGACAGAAGTTGGTACTAGGGACTAGGGTATTGTTGTGATAGGCCTGACTGTGTTTTTGTTTGGAGGAACTTGGACTTTGGAAGTTTGGGTTAGAAAAGCAGTGGAATGCTTTAAGCACTGCTTAATGGGCCATACTAGTAGGAGCATGGAAGACAGTCATGCCAAGAGTTATTTGAACTGTGGGTGCTCCTTCCAGAGGTTTCAGAGGAGAAGAATTTTAGTATGTTGCCTAGAGATTGTTCTTGTAATATTTTGGTGAAGAAAGTACCTTTGTTGAAAGAGTCTACCTGAGGCTAAAGTGAAGAGTTTTGAATTAATTCCATTGGCAGAAGAAATCTCAGAAAAGACTAGTGTAGACTCTGTCATATGGTTATAAATGATAACTCTAATGAAAATTTATAATCAAAAGGAGTAAAAGGAATGGCTTTAGGTGCTGTCTTCAAGAGATAAACAAATTAAGAAATGGAATAAAGGGAGTTGTGATCTCAGGGGCAAGATTCCACTCAGCTAACTTTCCAATTTGTGAAAAGGAACTAAAGAAAAGCTTAGAGCTAAGTATGGTGGTACACACCTTTCATTCCAGTACTCAGAAGGAAGAGGCTAGCAGATCTCTGAATTTGAGGCCAGCCTAGTCTAGAAATGTAGTTTCAGAACAGCCAAACTTAGGCAGTGAAGGACAGAAAGCTGGTGACGATGTAATTAAATGAGGGCGCCACGTTCAAGCCCCAGCAAGCAGCAGTATTTAGCAGCTTTGGCCACATGGTTCTAGCTTTAAAGTTAAGGATAGAAGAAGTAGGTAACGGAATTTGCCTCTGAGCTGCAAAGGCCAGGCATGTGTCAGGGGTGCCCCTAAACGGAGGCCTAGAGAGGCCATTGCATGAAGCTGTGAAGTTGAAGCCTGGATTGCCTTGGAGAAAACAAGATGTTAGAGATGTCATAGTTGTGGGATAGCTGCTGAGCAGAGCTGCTAACAGGGAGTGCAACCATCCCAATAGAAAGAGGTGTGTTGCAGTCAACAAAGCTAAATGGAGTTGGAGATCTGAAGAGCACTTTGACATCAGACATAGTGATGCAGAGTTTGGGATTTTCCTAGCTGGTTTTTGGTCTTGCTTTGGTCCAGTATTTCCTTGCTATGCTCCCTTCCCTATATTTTTGGAATGGTAATATATATCTTTTGCCATTATATGTTGGAAGTATATGATCTGTTTGGTTTTTCTTTTTTTTTAATTTCTAATATTACAGGGGATTACAGAAAGAGATTGCATGAATCTCAGAAGAGATTTTGAACTTTTGAACATTGTCCAGACTGTGATAGACTATGTGAACTTTTGAAGTTGGACTAAATGCATTTTGCATTATGATACTGTTACAAGCTTATAGGGGTAAGACAGTGGAATGTGGTAATTTGATTGTAATTGGCCCCCATAATCTCATATGGAATGGAACTATTAGGAGGTATTCCTTTGTTGGAGGAAGTGTGTCACTGTGGCTTTAAGGTCTCTTTTGCTCAAGCTTTGCTCAGTGTAACCTGACCATTTCCTACTGCCTTCTCATCAAGATGTAACTAGCACCACATCTGCCTGCAGGCCACCATGCTCCCTGCCATGAAGATAATGGAACGAACCTCTGAACTATAAGCTGCCACCTCAGTTAAATTTTTTCCTTTATAAGAGTTGCCATGGCATTAATCTATGGTGATACAGGTCATAGCAATTATAATGTAGTGGGAAGATAGGCAGTTTTTGATTATTAGAGGCCTTAAATTCTTGAAGATTTATGCATTCTGTAGCTGGATCTATGTGGTGGCTACCAGGTATATTTAGTCACATTGATTGAAGCATAAACTGCCAAGTTTTAAACTGTATTGTAGCTGCTATATAGTAACAAACAGGAGGAGGGGGGAACCTTCATCTAAACAGTAGGAAAACAAGGCCTATAGACGTATGACATATGTAGTCTAATATGTGTGTGTTCATGAATGCGTGCTACTTCTGTAGATAAACACGTAGTAAACAAATGAGTTCTGAGGTTGAAAAGGCTGGGTGCTAGCTGCTCCCTTAACAGGAGAGAAACTGGGTGCTCTTTCTTCCTTGTCATTGGAGTAGCTATCGAGGAATGAGGACGGAACGAAGTAGGATGGCACCCAGGAAGTGCTGACACGGAGAAGCCATTTACAGAGCTACAGGCTCTGTAGTGTTTGGCTAAATAGATTCCTCAAGAAAACAACAACACATATTTTCCCCCTGTGGCTTTGCTTTGCTGTGGTGTATTGCTTATAAGACAAATGGACAGAAAAATGTACCACTAAAACATGCAATCAGGAACAACCTCAAGAGAACATAACCAGGACACTCAGGAGGCCTCTCTTTCAAAAGGGGCCCACGGCTTAGCCGAAGCTCTGGCTATCACTATCTTGAAATTCATAATAATTATATTTTGAATTTTTTTGTTTGAATTTTAATTTCTGTAGGTGAAATCTGACTAAAAATGGAACTTATGCCTGAATAGAGGAGATACATACCAGACAGGAAAAAAATCCTGCATTTCAGACTTTTAAATCCTTTTTTCTATTTTAAAAAATTATTATTCAGCCAGTTGAATACAGTGGAAATGTATAAAGTGAATAAATTTTGTATTTAGAATATATGTTAAATCTACATCAGTTGTAGGATTAATCACTGTTGTGACTTAATGAGTGCTTTAAAATTTTTAATTATTTAAAAAAAAGAAGAGTTGCCATGGTCATAGTGTCTCTTCACAGCAATAAAAGCCCTAAGACATGATTTCTCTGTGTAGCCCTGACTGTCCTGGAACATGCTTTGTACACCAGGATGGCCTCAAACTCATGCAGAGATCTGCCTGCCTCTGCCTCACAAGTGCTGGAATTAAAGTTGTGCACCACCACACCTAGCTGTCATTTGGATTTTCAACCTAAAATGTTTGTTATGGTTTTTACTTCTGCATTTCTATTTGTCCTTGAAGGTGTACATTTGTGTGTGTGTGTGTGTGTGTGTGTGTGTGTGTGTGTGTGTGTGTGAAGTCAACTTATTATTGCTTACAATAGCTAGGGAGGAAGAAAAGGTAAATGTGGGTGCTCAGTCTCCTGTCATTTTCCAGACCACTTCAAACTTTTGAGACTATTTTTAAACTTGAAAAACAAAACAAGGTCAATTTCAAAGAGCAGTATTATAGCGCTATTTGACACTTGTACAAAAACAAAGCAGCAATCCAAATGATATTCATATTGCTTGACTGAGGGTAAGGCCTAGTGAGAAGGACATCTTAAGTTTAGAAAAGGATGCATAGTAAGCTATTCACAGGGGCAAACTTAACTCAGGTTCCACTCTAGACTCTTCACGCAACAATGACACAGTCAAATGAATGATCTAAGATGCGTGTGGCTGGAATGAGAATCACCCCTATAGGCTCATGCATGTGGTAAACACATGGTCCCCAGTTGGTGGTTCTGTTCGGGGAAGTTTAGGAGGTGTGGCCTTGCTGGAGTAGGTATGTCACTGGAGGCAGGTTTTGAGAGCCTGCAGCCTTCCTGCAGTTTGCTCTCTTTTCTTCATGCTTGTACTTCAGGATATGAACTCTGAACTGGCTGCCAGCTGTCATGCCTGCAACCTGCTGCCATGCTGCCCCCACCATCATGGGACTCTAACCCTCTGGAAAGCTAAGTCAAAATAAACTTCCTTCTATGAGATGCCTTTGCCACGGTGTTTTATCAGAGCAACAGAAAATCATGAGCACAACATGATGGGAAAACACGGCTAGCTGACAATTCTAAGTTGCCTATTTCTCCTGTATAACTATGAAAATGTGGCTGGGCGGCGGTGGCGCACGCCTTTAATCCCAGCACTTGGGAGGCAGAGGCAGGCGGATCTCTGTGAGTTCGAGGCCAGCCTGGGCTACCAAGTGAGTTCCAGGAAAAGGTGCAAAGCTACACAGAGAAACCCTGTCTTGGAAAAAAAAAACTATGAAAATGTGTCAGACACAATTAGGATAAATTTCTATCATAGCACAGTTTGTCACCAGAGAAGACACTTAAATTTTAAGTGGTTTTCCTCATTCATAAAATAAGCTTTATTTAAGCAATTTCTTCATTTGACCTCAGCAGAAAGGCCAAGAAGTGATTACAGTTTCTTATTTGCTAAATATAATGCATATGTACAAAGAAAGCACATCACTCAGCATACCAATCATTTTATTTGATGTAGCTCAGGAGCAGAAAGGATTACAAATGCTTTATATTACTATAGCCTAAAATATAACTGGTGCCATCCTTTAAAAATATCTTATGAAATTACAAAATATCTTACTTTTGTATAAACCATGTGGATGTGCTCATATATGGGAATGAACACTATCTTTTTCTTTCCTCAAAAGCTTTTTAATTTTTAAAAATTTTACGTGTATAACTATTTCTGTTGCATTTATGTCTGTGTACCACATGTATGCCTGGTGCCCATGAAAGCCAAAAGAGGGCTTCAGATCCCCTAGAACTGGAGATGTAGATGGTTATGAGCCACCATGCGGTTGCTGGGAATCAAACCCAGGTCCTCTGGAAGAACAGCCAGTGCTCCTAACCTGAGCCATCTCTCTAGCTCCCATGAAAACTGTCTTAAAGAGTAATACTGGAGAACATAGCTATCTCTAGGAGTAGGTTGCTACTTTTTATTCTCTGTGATGAATTATTTATCATATTCACTTACACTTTTCAACTAAAAAAGAAAAACATTCCTTTTCTTAATTACAATGATTTTTATGCAAGGGTTTTTAAAAAATATGTATTTATTATGAGCATATTTGACTGCATGATCCATACAACTGAATCCTACACCATCCCATATGGCAGCACTGGATTCAAACACCAGTATTTTGGCTATTTCCCATTCATGGTGGGGATGTAAAAATGCTTTTGATAAAATGTTTGTCTTTTGTTTGTTTTGAGAAAGTAGTCTCCAACTCTCTAGGTAGCTGAGAATGACTTCAAGCCTGATCCTCATGCCTCCACTTCCTAAATGTTGGAAGTATATGTGTGTACCACAATACCATACTCTATGTGGTGCCAGGGAACTGAACCCAGAGCTCCGGGCACACTCTACCAACTGAGCTATACTCCAGCCTAAAATGTCTGTCTTGAATGGTGAGAGCTCCAAGCCTCAACCAAACTTTTTTTAACTTTCTTTTGTGTGTACATAGTGTGTATGTGTGTGGACCCAGATGTATAGGTGTCATAATGTATGTGTGGAGGCAGGAGGACAATCTTGGGTGTCACTTCTCACCTTCCACCTCATTTGAGCAAGAGCCTTCTAGTTCTTCCTGCTTCATGTGCCAAGCTAGCTGGTCCACAAGCTGGGAATTCTATCCCTGCCTCTCATCACTCTAGAGGTACTGACCAATGCCACCACACCTGCCTTTGCATGGGTTGTAGAGACTCACAGCTCCACAGCAAATGCTTTAACTGGGGAGATAACCACTGAGTTATCTCAGTCTAATTTTTCAGACTTCACTTCACATTAGGGAAGTACTGATAGGTCTGATGTTGTGTCAGTTTTCCCAAATCATCAGAGCTCTTTTACCCACACTATGATTATACAGTCCCTGCTGTGTCAGAGGAATAATTATTCCCCAAAGTACTGAAACTGCAATGGGTGCTAATTTTTAAACCTGATGTTTAACAAGTTTAGCATCCAAGGGACATTTGTATCTCCTTCAGCTTTCTCTAGTGATGTAAACCTTCTTATCTCAGAAGATAAATCTTAGATGGAAGAAAAGAGGAACCTATGGACATAGGGTGACAGTCACTAAGACACTGGCTCCCTAGATACCTTCACACAGGTGACTTCAAGCCAGGACAAATCTCACTTTGCTAGCTTTCCCCTGAATGTGCCCTATCTGCTCCCACTTTGAGCTCCTCTAAAAAACAAACAATAACAAAATACAAAACAACTTCCCTTAAAGGGGGAAGCAGGGTGGCAAACTACAAAGCCAGCAGAAAAAGTTCCTGGGTTCCATTCATAATGACTTCAGTGTGAGGTGCAGAGTTGGAAAGTCCCCAAAATGGAACCTGAAGCTGGTCCTCTGGCCTAGTAGAAGCTTCTAAACTACACACAGACTCTATCAATGTTTCCAGCTTTTATCTGAAGGAAAAACCTCCAAACTGGTCATTCTCCTTCCTTCTTTCCATCATCAGATTTTAACAATTATCTTCAATCATATGCCAGTGTTCTAACCTCTCAACAACCCTTAATTTATCTCATAAAATAAGTTATCCAAGGTCAACAATGGGCAGTCAAATACAAATCATAAAACATTTGGAGTAGGAGAGACCACAGAAGTCAACCATTCACTTGAGAAGGAGACAATGAGACCTAAGAGATGGCTGATCTGAGGTTGAAACCAGGCCAGAGCCTGGGTTTTCCCACCATTTCAGCCCCTTTCTCCTTCCCTTTTCATTGCTGCATGGTGTCTCCCTGGCTGGCTGCTAATTTGACATTGCATTTATTTGAAATACGATGCTATTTTTTCTGTGTTGTTACTGTGAAATATAACCATAAAAATTTTTGGAAAACAGTTTTCTTCTATTTTTTTTCACTTATATAGTTTACATGCATTTTAACAGAACATGGAAAGTACCAAACATTATAAAGAGCTAGGGGGGGGAAAGACCCATAACCCACAATCCTGCCTCCTGGGGGTCATCAGTGTTAACATTTTGGCATATTTCCTTCCAATCTTTCTTCTACACATTTCAGGTAATTATATCATGTGGCATGTAAATTTACATTCTGAAATGTCATTTCACTAAAGTATGTTCCTGTTGTACTTAGATCCACTCCATACTCGGGATTATATTTCTCTTCTTCAGCAGGAATCCATTTATCTGTAGAGAATAATCAGATACTGAAAACCACAATCAGAGTTTCATTCTGAGGTTTCTGAGTCCTTTTGGGGTTGTTTTAAAATTATTTCACTGCCAAAAAGTTGCATGTACTTTCTTCTGTTTACTTGGATGAAGAAAAGCTCTCACTGCCAGGTGGTGGCCCATTCCTATAATTCCAGCATTTGAGAAGGCAGGAGAATCAGGAGGATTTCAAGGTCATAATGGGCTACATAGTAAAGCTAAATGGAACCCTGTCTCAAAATATCCCCTCCCCAAACACACACAGTATGTGGATATCTGCATTTGAAATAAGATGCATCTCAGAAGCACTAATTTTAAAAAGCAAAACTACACTGAAGCAAAAATAAGTTCCAGGCCAGTACTTGGCAAGACTTAGCTTAAGAAAATAACAATCATTCAATCTCTGTCAACATGTTTATTATCTAGAGATTTCAACTGGCCATACTAAAATTAAAAGCAAATATCGGCTCAAGGAACAGCTCAGGGCAGAGAGAGCCCATGACAGCATGTGAAAGGCCTGCACTCGGTCCCCAGAACTACACAGCAAGGATCAAAGACACAACCAACAGCAACTACACAGTGTCCTGCAGATTCTGGGGCTAACTGCTGAAGAAAAAGTACTCATGCTTTTCAGTAAATAATGTTTGGGCTCTACTGATACCATTTTCTGAAGTCTGACATAAAACATGGCTGTATGAAGGAAAAGGAAGCATTATGTTGCTTTCTATCCAGAAGTTCTCCTGATCTAGGTGCACACCATCAGAGGTCACCAAGCATATAAGCTCACTAAGAAAGGGAACAGTCCTTTGCCTCCCAGCAAATCTGGTCATCAACTAACTAAGCACTCCAGCTCACACTGAAAGGTTTCTACTGCTGCTCACATTTGAGGAATGGCACAAGCCTGACAGTCTTTAGTACTCCACGTCCCTTGAAGACCAGTCTGCCAGGGAGAGACTTGACATGACCAGGGATCCCGATGGTGCTGAAGCCTATCTAAGAGCCTTCAACTAGTGGCAATGGCTGTCTTTCTAGACAAATCCTTTGCATAGCTTCCTTCTTTTGATTAAGGGCATCAAGTTAGAATATTAGAATCTGGCTGGGCAGTGGTGGAGCATACCTTTAATCCTAGCACTAGGGAGGCAGAGGCAGGCAGAACTCTGACTTCGAGGCCAGCCTGGTCTACAGAGTGAGTTTCAGGACAGCAAGGACTAAACAGAGAAACCCTGTTCTGTAGCACAAATTTTAAAATGTTCTTATTAATAAGATCAAACCTGAGCCAAGTATTGGAGTGAACACTGGAAGATCAGAGAGACAGAACAAGCCACAGCTAACCTCACCTGGCCAACTTCTCAGCTGATCTTCTTTCCTCAGACTGGAAGCCTCTGTGTCCTCATATCTGAATGGCTCTCAGCTGAACTGCTGCTCCAAAGCCTGAAAGCTTAACCAGCCAAATGCTTAACCAGCCAAATGCTTTTAGTTTCTGGTCTTCACATCTTATATATCTTTCTGTTTTTGCTATCACTCCCTGGGATTAAAGGCTCGCTTTCTGGAATTAAAGGCGTGAGTCACCATGCCTGGTTGTATCCTTGAACACATGGATTTCTACCTCTGGAATGCTAGGATTAAAGGTGTGAGTGCCACCATTTTCTAGCCTTTGTATCTAGTGGCTGTTCTGTCTCTGAAGCCAGATAAGTTTATTAGGGTACACAATATTTTGGGAAACACAATACCACCACATTGTACTGAAAAATTAAAATAAAAAAAAAAGAATATTAGAATCCAAGAGATTCAGAAAGGTGTACTTCAGAGAAATTGTCCAGCAGAAAAAGACTCTCTACTGTTATGGTTTAATGATGATCTACAGTGATAACTGCAGAGGAGGCCAGCAGGAAAGTAAAGGAGAGAGCCCCAGATACACCTGCATGAACTCTAGCAACCACTAGTCCTCATCCACAAAAGGAGATTATCTATACGACTTCTAACCAGAAGACATCATAAGCAACCAATGTGTGTCACCAGTATTTTGAAACATTTACCTGCAAGCTGTTGTTAAGTAAATCGAAGTCACTGTATCTTCTAACAATCTGTAAGAGACAAAACAGTGGTGTTTTGATTCAGCAGAGCAGCCCCTCCACCTCCTGACCTGGGACTCTCTGGTGCTCCAGAACTGGAGCACTTGTACCAAGTCAAGCAGTGCTGCCTAGTGTTCACTTTGATTGATAAGCCCAGAAAATGCACATAGCAGTCTTCCAAAGGTTGCCTGGGCTGCAGTAAGCTGGTTAATGCTGGCCAAATTCACAAGGCATCAGCAAGAGTTAAACAGCAAAAAAAATTTTGTCCTGATTTCAAGTCAAATTGACTTTCAAATATCTTTCATATTAACTGAGTACATGGAGGGGGTAGATTAATGATTTACAAAAAGAAAAAAAAAAGGTTTAATGAGCATAAATGAAAACAAAAGGAAACAGACAGCTTTGATGTCATTTGTCCTTGTCAGGAATAAAACCTCATCCAGTAGAAATGCCACCTCCCCTGGAGACTAAGTCTGTTCCTATAGGTAAAACTGCTTCACCTCTTGGCAAAGAGTCCAGCTTTTGTGTCCTGTGTTGTTTCTTGGTTATACTGATATTACTGCTTAGAACACAGCCAAATCCCACTAGCCCTGGTGTGCTGGTTACTTTTATGTCAGTATGACACCAGCTGGAATCATGTGAAAAGGGGAATCTCAATTGAGAAAATGTTCCCAAAATGTTGGCCTGTGGTGCATTTTATTGATTGATGTGGGAGGACCCAGCTCCCTGTGGGTCTATCACTATGGGCTGGGTCCTGAGTGCTATAAGAAAGCAGGCTGAGCATGGCATAAGGAACAAGCCAACAAGCAGCACTCCTCCATGGCCTCTGCTTCAGTTCTTGCCTCCATGTTCCTGTCCTGGCTTCTCTCAGTGATGGACTTATAAGCTGTAAGGTGAAATAAACCCTTTCTTCCCCAAGCTGCCTTTGGTCTTTTTTGTTTTATTACAGCTAGAAACCATAAATAAGACATCTTGGTAAGGAAATTATTATGCTTTTGAATAGTTTAGCTTCAGTCTTTATCACTGATTCTCAAATGTATGTAGAAAAATTACCTGGATACCACCTAGAACCTCACCTAAAGACAGTTTCATTTGGTAGGGCTCAGATGGGGTCTAAGAGCCCATTTTTGTTAAATATACCATATAAGGTAGTAGAGCTAGAAAAGACTATTCTGGTAGGGTAATTCTTGTCAAATACACATAACGTTACATGTTAAGTCCTTCCCTGATAACAAGGAAGCCAAAGGTAGGACAGTGTTTAAGTGCAAGAAAATGCACAGTGCAACGCTGCTCTGCCAACATCTAAAGTGTGTGACCTCAGACCAGTTACTTACCTCCAAAGTGTACTCCAAAGTGGGAGTAATGCTGCTATAGAGGAATGGTTTAAGAGTGGAGTAAATCAATGTGTTTAAATTAGTGGTGAACACTTCATAAACTCTCAACAGATAAAAGATGTGATAAATATTCAAATAAAAGCAGTCTGAAACTTCAGCAAAGAAAAGACTACATTTGGAGCCCTGTGGTCAGAGACTGCCTAAGGTGGAGCCAAGGTTCGAGCTGGTTGCAGAGCACAGACAACACTACTGAAGGGGTAGGATGGTGACCATAAGCACTAAAACAGCCCCGTAAGCAATTCAGCTACCCTTTGCAAGCCAAGCTCGATGGGAAAGACCTTCAGTTTTCTCCATCATCTGTTTCTCTTTAAGGCCAGCATTGAGAAAAGTAGAGCCAGGGACCTCAAGAAGAGCCTTCCTTAGGGACAGTGAAGGAGCTAGCTCCAGTTGTCCAAGGTTAGACTTGTCCATAAAACACAATGACCTGATGGTACATCATTTTATTTACAATTCTGGGCTGAGTTGGAGAACAGCTTTCTACTCTTCTAGGTAACCCCATATACACATTAACCAACCACCAGGAGCAAAGGCTTTGTATATCTGTCTTAAAGTTGAAGACTTACGGGGCTGAAGAAATGGTTCAGGGGTTAAGAACACACGCTGCTCCTGCAGGGCCAGTTTGCGTCCCAACACCCATATCATGTGGCTCACAACTGCCTGTTGCTCCTGCCCCACAGAATCCAACTTCCTCTTCTGGCCTCTGTGGGCATGGCATTCACTTGCACAAACCCACACTGAGACACACACATACATATACATAATTTAAAAAGAAAAAAAAAGAAAACTAAAAGCTTACACCTAAAAGAAATACGATTTGTACTATATGAGTATTTTGACTTTTCCAGATTTTTATGACACCAAGAGACAGCTTGGGCCACAAGTTTAAACATTTTTTTTCTAATAGACAAAAATGCTTACCTGCCAGCTGTTTTCCGTGGAAATTCCTCTTTGTACCCTAATGATATATTCCTAAAAAGGATAAAAGAAAGAGCCTTAGCTGCAAAAAAAAAAAGAAATGAAAAGAAAGAAAGAAAAAAAGGAAAGAAAGAGAGAGAGAAAGGAAGGAAGGAAGGGGGAGAGAGAGGAAAGAGAGAGAGGGAGAGAGAGAGAGAGAAGTGTGGGTACAGAATGTGGCTGGGTGAAGGCCGCTCTGGGTTTAATACTCAGCACAGGGAGCTGCTGGTCATGGTGGCATCTGTACTCCCGGCCCCAGGCAGATTAAGGCAGGAGAATAACAAGTTCAAGGCCAGCTAGTGTTATATGGTGAGACACTGGTTTTAATAAAAGACTCACGTGGATAAATGTATGACTTTAAAGAAAGGGTTGGAGCAATGGCTCATCTGTTAAGAGTGCTTGTTGCTCTTGTAAAAGATGTAGATTCTGTTCCCAGAACCCACAGGACAGTTCACAACCATCTGTAACTCCAGTTCCAGGGTATATGATACCCTCTTCTGACCCCCAAGTACACCAGGCATGCACATAGTATACATATATACATACATGCAAAAAAAATACACATAAAACAAAGAAATTTAAAAGAAAAAAATTATTTGTGTGTAGTGTTTTGTTGTTTTTATTTGTTTTTGTTTTCTAAGACAGGGTTTCTCTGTATAGCTCTGGCTATCCTGGAACTCACTCTGTAGACCAGGCTGGCCTTGAACTCATAGAGATCTGCCTGACTCTGCCTCCCTAGAATGAGGATTAAAGGTGTGGGGCACTATGCCTGCCTTAAAAGAAAAGCTTGTAAAAAGACTTAAAAAATTATGTCTCTAATTGGGAGACCCAATCTCTAACATTCTGAGTACTCACGCTATGTTTAGAAAGTTTCAGATTTGGCAGGGCATGGCAACAATGCCTGAAATCCCAGCACCTTGCCATGATAGCACTAGAAAGACAGAGGCAGGAAGGTCACTAGTCTGAAGCCACCTATACATACTGAGACCCTGTATCCAAAAAACAGTAAAAATATTCAACACAAATTCACTTCAGAGCAAAGAAAATTACAGACATGGAGTCTTAAGAAATCAAGACCCACCGGGTGGTGGTGGCACACACCATTGATCCCAGCAAGTAGATCTCTGTGATTTCAAGGCCTGCCTGGTCTACAGAGTGAATTCCAGGACAGCCAAGGCTACTTAGAGAAACTCTGTCTTGGGGAAGTGGGGAAGACCCAAACACTCACAGAAAACTGTCCATTTTTGAGCTTAGGTTCAATGAATAATCGGTTTGGACTAGAGGATATGGCTTGTTTTTGAGACCAGTCTCTTTGCAGACCTGGCTGACCTCAGACTTTGCAATCAACCCTATTACCTCAGCCTCCTTAGTGTTGGGAGCATGGGCATGGACTAGGGTGCCTAGCTGCTGGTATATTCTTATGCTAAAAGACAAAATGGGGAATTCCAGGAAGGCTATCTGCCCAGGTTCTTCTCCTTGCCTGTGTGTGCATCCCTCTCTTAGGCATAGGCAATAACCCTTTCTGAAAGGAGATTTAGGATCTACTGTTAGACAAGATAAATAAGGATTATGATCTAGCAATGGGCCCCTATGAGGGGGTGTTCAGAAGGTTCTACTGAAGGGAGAAGGCTCATCCTGAAGTGCTGGGTTTAAAAAGGATAACTGTATCATTCATCGTCTTCTGTTTCCTCACTGTGTGCCCTTTAACAGCTGCTTTATGCAGCTGCCACCAGGCCTTCCCTTCACAAGGTCCTGAACTTTCAAACTTTATTAAGCCCCCAATAAAGCATTCCTTAAGCTGCTTCTGCTGGGTATTTTGTCACAGCAATGGGAAAAGTAACTGTACAGTTTTCTAATTAAAACTTAAATCAGGCCAGTATTTTGGTACTTCCTTTAATCCCAGCACTTGGAGGCAAAGGCAAACAGACCTCTATAAGTTCGAGGCCATCTTGTCTACATAGTAAGTTCCAGGGCAGTCAAAACTGTGTGAGAGACCCCATCTTAACAAACAAACAAACAAAACTTTGAACAAAAGTTTCATTTGATCCCTGGATCCTACAAGATGGTGAGAGAAAACTGACTCCTGAGAGCTGTCCTCTGACCTTCACATGATAGCTGTGGCAGGTGCATGCCTGCTTTCGTACACACACATATGTGTATGTGCACATACACTTTACACATAAATTAATTTTTTATTTCAAAAATAAACTTAAGTTTTAAAGAGACTAATAAAATCAACTTGATGTATTTGGTAAAGAACTAAACCTATGCTGGGCGGTGGTGGCACGCCTTTAGTTTTAGCACTTGGGAGGCAGAGGCAGGCAGATCTCTGTGAGTTCAAGGCCAGCCTGGTCTCCAAAGCAAGTTCCAGGAAAGGCACAAAGCTACACAGAGAAACCCTGTCTCAAAACAAAAAACCAAAAAAAAAAAAAAAAAAAAAAAAAAAAAAAAAAAAAAAAAAAAGAACTAAACCTATGAAGATCTAAAGAGAAGTAGGCTGTAAACACCATATGCTGTGTAGTTACAGACACAGAAAAGAATGGAAAACTAGAAAGGTAATTTTTCTCAGAAAATTTTTATTCTGCTTTATTGGATCAAAGCTACTCCCTGATTAAAAAGACATTTGATTTCTTCAGATTCCTTGAACTGCCATACAAACTTGCCAAAATGAAATGCTTCACTAAAATTTCCATTGTTGTAAAGGAAAATATCCTAGCTGTCCTCTGCCTGGAAGCCCTGGTGACTATGAGGTCAGCTTCCTCCTGAGCTGCAGGCTACAATGGCACCCTACATTCTCCAGGGACTCGTGCCCACTCTTCTCACCTTCTCTGATGTGGAACTGACCCTATGTGCAGTAGACAAGACAGTATGAATCACCAAGGCCCAAAACATGGACAGGAGCACTAAAATGTCTAGGGTGCCACTAACCTAGCCATCTGTAGCCACTTCCCCAGAGTTCCCTCCCTCCTGCTCCTCCTGGCACCACACCCTTAATCTTGGCATGCAAAGGAGGGTGGAGCACTTGGGCATTTTGACAAGTCATTGTGGTCTGGTTCTGAAGTTTTTCAAATTGGACATGTACTAAGACCACATGATATGGAGCATAAATGAAGAAATAAAAGAGAGAATTAAGGGGAAACTTACACTAACCCTCTACCTTACATTAGTCATTGAGTCTTCTGGGTAGCTACTCTAGGAGACAGATTCATACTCCACAAGATACAGAGAGCTGTCCAAGGCAGCACACTTTTGGTGGAGCTGACTGGAAACCGAATCTTCACCTTGATCACTCCCAGGACCTTCCGATGTGGTTGGTAGGTCCCCGACCTAGTGAAGCTGCAAGGCTGGGCTACTTCTACATCTCTAAAATACTGGTACTTGGGCTGGTGAGAGATAGCTCAGCAGATAAAGGTACTTGCCACCAAGGCTGATGACTTGTATACCTATAACCCACAGAGTAAAAACAGAGAACCTATTCCTGTGGGTTTTCCTCTAACCTCCATACACATAATGAGACATGTATACCCCTAACTCTCTCTCTCTCTCTCCCTCTCTCCCTCCCTCCCTCATCCCTCCCTCCCTCCCTCAAATAAATAAAAAATATGGAGGACTATTCTAGTGCACAGAATTCACTAGATTACCTTAATAGTGCACACCTATTGACTCTGGCCCGAGGGTGCAAGGGTGAGGGACAGTCATTTCCAAAATTGTTGATTAATGCTTTCAACACAGACCATTTTCCAAGCAAGAGCATCCATAGGTATATTTTGGATTTCACCACACAGTGGCTGGTACTCAGTTACCTTGGTTTGATGAGATTCTAGGAAAACCTTATTTTGCATCTGTCTGGCATCAAGTTTCTTTAGTGAGGCTAAAAACACAAACCATCTTGACAAAAAGGACTTAAAGCTGGGGCTTAAGGAAACCTTCAAACCACCCTCACACATATAATTCTTCTCTCTTCATTTCTGCACAGTTCTCACAATTACCATGACACTTAAAGGATATTTGCAGACAGCTGTTTGGAGATGTTTTACAGATATGCTGACACAAAAGCAGAAGGTCTTATCACCTAGAAAACTTAAGAGGAAAGAAAAGATTCATATGTTTGCTTGGGTCTGATCTCCCAGAGTTAATGATTCATTGTCTGGGCTAGGCTTGTGCATTAACAGTTACTATAAGCTCCCTAGGTGATTCTAATGTATAGCCAGAATAATGAATGACTACTGTTCCATAGCCTCTTAAAGAAACTGGAAGCAAGCCAGGTGCAGTGGTCCACATCTGTAATCTCAGCAACAAGGAGGCAGAGGCAGGAGGATGGTAAGTCCTAGTCCAGGCTGGGCTACAGAATAAGGCCCTATCTGAAAAAATAAAACCAATCTCTAGGGGGGGGGGGCGTGGTGTGCTGTGGATGATTGATTGATAAAATAAAACACTGATTGGCCAGTAGCCAGGCAGGAAGTATAGGCGGAACTAGCAGAGAGGAGAACTGAGAGAAGAGGAAGGTGGAGGGAAGAGGATGCCAGTTTGCCGTCCAGGGAGCATCATGTAAAGGCAGCAGATAAAGCCACGGAACACTTGGCGACATATAGATTAACAGAAATGGGCTGAGTATAAGAGTAAGAGCTAGACAATGGTAGGTCCGAGCTAATGGCCAAGTAGTTTAAATAATATAAGTGTCTGTATGTTTATTTTATAAGTGGGATATGAGACTGCTGGGGCTTGGCAGGACCCGGAGAGAAAAACTCAGCTACAGTGGTGCACACCTTTAATCCCAGCACTCAGGAGGCAGAGGCAAGTGGATCTCTGTGAGTTCCAGGACAGCCAGGGCTACACAGAGAAACCCTGTCTCAAAAAAACAAGCAAACAAATAAAGCCAATAAAAGATGTGAATTGCCGGGCAGTGGTGGTGCACGCCTTTAATCCCAGCACTCGGAAGGCAGAGCCAGGCGGATCTCTGTGAGTTCGAGGCCACCCTGGGCTACCAAGTGAGCTCCAGGAAAGGCGCAAAGCTACGCAGAGAAACCCTGTCTCAAAAAAACCAAAAAAAAAAAAAAAGATGTGAATCATGAGTCAGGTGTAACAGTACATGTCTGTGGTCCTAGCATTACTTGGGAGGCTAAGGAAGGAGGATCAGGAGTTCAAGGATAGCCTTGAACTAAGTAGAGCATAGGCTACATGAGACCTTGCCTCACCCAAAAGAAAAAAAAAAAAAAAAAAAAAAAAAGTGGAACAAAGAAGGGAAGAAAATAAATCAGAAGCAGCTCTCTATCACAGAACTAAAATCCTCTACATGGGAGGAAGGATACAATTAAACCATTAAACCAAACACCCACCAAACTTCAAAGATCTTTGCCTTCTTCCTTTCCCTCTCTCCACAAGGGCTCAGCTCTTTTATTTCCTTGGGCACAGTACATACTTGAGTCTCTTGAGATTCTAAGCTTTGAGAACAGTTAACCTCATGTTAAAGTAAGGGAAACTGAGTTTTGTGAGGGCCAGCTGCTAATCTGGGGTAGGAGGCAGCCTGTTTGTCTCAGTGCCCACTAGCCTTCCTAATTCTCTGAATTCACTCCCAAGCTCACTTCTCTACTGGCACGTCTCCATCATTGGAAGGACCCAGAAAAATGCCGCAAACAAGTGACTGTAATGAAAAAACAATACTTCTCTGCTCTGAGACTTTCTGTGTTTCCCACTAGGTTAAATCCTCAGCCAACCTTCTACATTCTTGTACATCCTGACCAAACTGACCTAACCTTTTCTATCTATTTAGTCTCTCCTTATCAGACTGCTTATATCCTAAATATTCCTGTTTTATGCCTCTCAGTTTGCTGTTCCAAATATTTAAATCCTAGAGTGCTCAGCTTTTTAAATGTTAACTGCTATTTTTGTCCCATATCAATGTTTGGGGAAATAGCTCTCTCCAATTGGACTAAAGTCTTGAAGAGCTAGGATCACACATTTCTTATGTTCCAGATCCCACACAGCACAATGTGAGGTCAGCAGCAGAGACAAAATAATCAGGGCATTAGTCACCTAATTGCTCCCTACTACAAACAAGTAAAAATCAATGTACTCTAAAAAAAGCTTCACAAGATCTCGTAAGTCTCAGATTGACTATCTCTCTAGAGAACTAATGTTCAAGTCAAGTGTGGTAACACACACTCATGGGGCTAATGCAGCTGTTATGCACCTACTGTCTTGAGGCTACAGCAGAAAGAGTGTAAGATTCAAGCCAGATTGGCTACATAGTGAGACCTTGACTCAAAGGGGGAAAATTAGGAAGTTTGATGGTGCTGTAACTCACAGGCAGCAGGTAGCATCACATTCAGGGACACCAAGCTTCTGAGGAAGTCTCGTAATAGATACATTGGTTCAGCTCACTGGCCATCTGCCTGGCTACTCACCATCTTTAATATTTCACAGAATTAATGATTACTTTTTGCTCTGAAACTCATTTATCTCTGCTTCATCTGCAGATTCTAAGTGCTAGAACCTACTTTTATTCTATGTCAATTGCTATGCAAAACAATAATGTGTAAAAAAAATACCTGCAAACAAATGAAAATCTTGAGGATTTTTAAAGGCATCTGAAGAACCACAACTGTCTTAATATAAATTCTGGCAGGTGAGTGAAGCCAAGTGTACCTCCTTTCTAACCACTGAACTCTATTTAAAACTCCTCACCAGTCAGATCATAGAACCTTAAGCTTTATTCTTCACAATCCAAAATTCCCCAGTTTGCATTATGCAAAACCAAATTGAGCACTTTCACTCTGTTCACAGATGAGTCAAGGAAAAGCATCACAGCCCACTTTGATTCCTGCAGTGAAAACAACCATGATCTTGGGGCCTTTGAAGTTCATGCTGCCCTCTATGGAATGGTCTCTCTCCAGGCAGAAAAGCTGGTTTGCACAAAGACTTCAAAGACAGGTGATACTCCAATTAGAGACATTCCACAAAGAAGCACTCTGAACATCTCTGACTTCAGACATGGCTACAGAATGGATATGGCTTTTTGTTGTTGCTGTTGTTGTTTTGTTTGCTTCGTTTTTTGTTTTTGTTTTTTGTTTGAGACAGGGTTTCTCTGTGTAGCCCTAGACCAGGCTGGCTTCAAACTCAGAGCCACCTGCCTCTCTCTGCCTCTCCAGTGCTGAAATTAAAGGTGTGTACCAACACCACCTGACATAACTAATGCTTATATAAAAGCAAAGCATAAACTCACAAAGACTCCTCAACAAAGCTTTTAAATGAAATATAACTTTTACTTATTTGTTCAATAATTCCTGGAACACCTCAAACTGCAGAAATGGATGCACAGAACGTAAGGCACTACCCATCATATAATAAACTAGGAGAAGTATTAAGCAGACAGACTTGTGGCAGTGGTGATTGTTCTGTGGTTCTGGATCTCAAGAGGCTGACTCAGCTGAAAGTGACCTGCTGAGAGCTGCAATGTCCCCATTCTGGGGACACTCTTTGCTACCTCTTTTTGTTCACTGTTCCAAAGACAGGCCTCCTAGATGTCCTGGTGCCAGGAGGACATTGGGTAACCACAGCAGACATCCTGACTCAAGGTCCAACTGCCACCTTCTAGTTTCTTAGCTTAATTTTTCTAAGCCTCAATTTGTATCTCTGCATAATCATATCTTTCCAACAGGTTGTGGTGAATACTGGATAAGACAGCATTGCTAAGGCATTCAGAACTGTGGCCAGGCTCCTCAGTTTTCAAGGGGTCTGCAGGGGAATGTTAGTCTCCAGAACTGTTAAAGAGTGCCTAAAGACAAAAAAACAAAAGCAGCCATTCTCTTCAGCATGGATAACAAGTCATTAGACTCCAATTTCTAGGCAACGTTACTCTAGCTTCTATGTCTCCAGTTCTTTCCTACTTTACCATATTTTCATGCTATATTCAATTAACACATCTTACTTTTATAATAAGAAAAAGCATTTCTTAAAAAATTATTTATTTATTTCTTTTGGTTTTGCGAAACAAGGTTTCTCTGTGTGTAGTTCTGGCTGTCCTGAAACTTCCTTTGTAGACCAAGCTAGCCTCAAACTCACAGAGATCCTCTTGCCTTTGCAGGATTAAAGGCCTGCACCACCACCACCAGCTAGGAAAAACAATTTTTTAAAACATTTATTTACAGTGTCTATGTGTTTCACAACTTTACAGAGTTTGCTTTCCCCCTCCACCGTGTGGATCTCAGGGATTTTTAGGCTAAGCAATAAGCACATTTACCCACTGAGCTTTTTCATTGGCCTCAAAACCAATTTTTTAAGTTTGTTGATTTGTAGGCTGGAGTACTGCACAGTAATAATAGTGTTTACCTAGCTAGTATGGCTGGAGGCACTTTGTTCAACCTCAGCACTCTCAGTGCTGGGAGTGGCTACACTTGTAATTTAAAACATAGTACTTTAAGAATTCTGAGTGATAAGGATTGAGATTCCTGATATGTTATCAAGATAAATATAGTTGATCCCTTTAGGTCATTTTATTACCATTGGCCAGTTGTGTTTTTGTTTTTTTCTAGACATCTCTGTGTAACTGGTTGTTCTGAAACTCACTTTGAGTGCTGGGATTAAAGGTTTGCACTACCACCATCTAGCCACCCATTGGCATTTTAATGGGGAGACTAGGAACAGAACATGGAAATAAAGTAAATTAAATGTCTATTTGTATGAGGACTGATAAAATAGCTGTGTTGGGGGGGCATGTTCTAGGGATGTAACTCAGTTGGTTTACTCTCCAGTACTGTGTGAACTGAGCATGGTGATACATACCCATAATCCCAGCACTCAGGAAGGAAAAGCAGGAGAATCAGAAAATCAAGGTCATCCTCAAATACAGAAAGAATTTAAGATGAGCTTAAGTTGCATGAGCCCCTGTCTCAAAGTGAAAAAAAAATCGTGGTAAAGAAGTCAAGCTGATAGAATATTAAAGGCCTGATTTTAATAATGGTTCTCGCAAGAAGGAGAACTGAATACACCAAAGTCTATTCAACCCAGTGTGAACATGTTAGTGTCCTCCTGACACACGAATATTTCATAACCAATCATGCATGTTATCATGATGTTCATTACACACCATGTTGTCATAAGCCTCCTCAAAGGTAACAAGCTCCTATGTTCATGGGGTACTTACTCAGCTGATTCCATCACCCAACAAAAGGTCAAAGTTCAGAGAGAATAATTACCTTAAACATAGCCACTCAGCTCTTAAGTGGTGAGAATGACTGGGCAGCAGGCCTCCAAGACTAATCCAAGGACACAACTGCTCCGACATTCTATGACTTTAGGCAGATGTTTTCACACTGTGTAGTTTCCTGTCAGTGATTCAGGTCAGCTCAGTAGGTAGAACCATTCTATCAGGTCAGGAGGATGTGCTCAGAACACAGCCTTTTGATTTTAATATCCCAAAATGTTTCAGTCTACCTCCTACTACATGGGCACCAACTGCTGGAGTGAATGTAATCTGGGAATCATAGAAGCCTCGTACAAATATGAACATTATTTTTCCTCCATGTTAATTAAATCCTATCATCAACATCTGGCAGGTTCTGGAAAAACAGAAGGGACAGGAGAGATAGCTCAGCAGTTAAGGGTGCTTACTGCTCTCACAGAGAACAGGAATTTGGTTCCCAACACTGGCACAAAGCAACTCACAACTGCTTTATAACTTCAGCCCCGGGGGTCCCAATGCCCTCTTCTGGACTCTATGCGTACTGCATTTACACACACACACACACACACACACACACACACACACACACACACACACACACACAGAGAGAGAGAGACAGAGACAGAGAGAATATAAAATCTTTTACAAAAATAAGCAGGAAAAAGGCTAGGAGGTGGTAGGAGGTGGTGGTGCACGCCTTTAACCTTAGCACCTGGGAGGCAGATCTCTGTGAGTCACAAGCCAGCCTGGTCTACAAAGCTAGTTAAAGCTAATTCCAGGACAGGCAGGGCTGTTACACAGAGAAATCCTGTCTCAGGGAAAAAAAAAAAAGAAAGAAAGAGAGAGAGAGAGAGAGAGAGAGAGAGAGAGAGAGAAAGAAAGAAAGAAAGAAAGAAAGAAAGAAAGAAAGAAAGAAAGAAAGAAAGAAAGAAAGAAAGAAAGAGAAAGAAAGGAGGAAGGAAGGAAGGAAGGAAGAAGAAAGAGAGAGAGAGAGAGAGAGAGAGAGAGAGAAGGGAGGGAGGGAAGGAGGGAGGGGAGGGGAAGAGAAGGGAAGGGAAGAGCAGTGGCCGTCATCATGGTGTCTCTGTACAGAAATAAATAGGAAAAAGGATTTTTATATGAACATTCATGAAGCAGTCATCATGCTTATGGGGTACTCTGCAATTAAAAATACAGTTAATTTCATTTGTTCAAAATGGAACAGCATCATAACAGGCTACTCTGCTTCCCTCCTGTGTTAGTACCCGGGGGACTGACAACAGCTACTCCTCCAGGGGCTTCCTGTGCCTTATTTAATAGTAGTGGCCAGGATGCACCAGGACTAGGTCCTGTTGCTCACAGGCCTGGCCTGCCTGGCCCTCTTGCTCAGTCCTTCTCACCAGTTCAGCCTTCGGAAGGCCACAGAGACCTAAGGTTTAACATCTCCCATGGTGGCAATACACACATGGGACTACTGAGCCCTCAGATACAATTATTGTTAGGGGCTGAAATTTTAATTTAATTAATTAAAGTATCTAAGTAAGGTATAGTGGCCACATGTATATAATAGCACTAAGGAGGCTGAGGCAGGAGGATGGAGAGTGTGAAGTCATCTTAGGCTACACAGTAAGGCCCTGTCTCAAAAGAATTAAGTAAATGATCTTTAAAAAGTTTTGAGTAATATAGTATGCAGTGGCTACTGAACTGGCCTGTGCAGTTAAAGACTATCTATCTGAAGGTATTAAGTATTTTTTAAAATGAAAGAATACTGAACATAATGTGTGACAGCTTGCTTTTCCCCCATTAAGATACCACAAATCTCTTTCCAGAACAATATATTTGAACATTATTTTTAGGATTTTTTTTTCAAGACAAGGTTTCTCTGTGTAGCCTTGGCTGTCCTGGAACTCACTCTGTAGGCCAGGATGGCTTTGAACCCACAGAGATCTGTTTGCTTCTGCCTTCCAAGTTCTGGGATTAAAGGCATGTGCCACCATTGCCTAGCTATTTTTAGGATCTGTACCAGTGCTGTTCGGTAAAGGAGCTAGATCAATACATAGCTAAAGATCACTTAAAATTACTAGTATGATTTGTGATTGCTATAATCATAAAATACACACTACACTGCAAAATTTATATGATGAAAGGAGTATAAAATGTAGCAATTTATACTGATTTCAAATTGAAATAATATTTTGGATATATGGTATTGGGCAAAATATTTCACTTAGATTATTTCACCTTTTTTAGTTTTTTAATTTTTTTTTGTTTTTTTGTTTTGTTTTGTTTTTCCAGACAGGGTTTCTCTTTGTAGCTTTGCGCCTTTCCTGGAATTCACTCTGTACCCCAGGTGGGCCTCGAACTCACAGAGATCCACCTAGCTCTGCCTCCCAAGTGCTGGGATTAAAGGCATGCACCACCACTGCCCGGCAATTTTTTTTTTAATTATTAGAGAGAGAGAGAATGAATGGTGTGTGTGTGTGTGTGTGTGTGTGTACAGGGACATGTATGCCATGCACATGTACATGTACATGTGAAGGGGAGGTCCAAGGACAACTTTAGAAATCAGTTCTTGCCTTCCATCAAGGAATCCAGGCATCAAACTCAGGTCATCAGGGCTGCACAGGTGTGTTTGCACAGACGGCCTTTCTGATCATCTCGGCAGCCCTCTGTCACTGTTGTTACTATAGCTATTGGAAAATGCAAAATTACATGTGTCACTCACACTACATCTTTACTGGCTGGTGCTGCCTTCAGCCTCTAGTATGTGTGATGAATTAACTCCATGCTCATGCGGCTAGGGTGGAGAACTGAAAAATTGGTCACCCAAATCTCTGTCGGGTTCTCAAGGGGACTTCCAAATTGTTGGTGTCTAGGTCAGTGCAGCTCTCAAACAAGCCTCCATTCTGCAGGTCCAGTGACAAATCATTCCAAGACCACAGGTGTCATGGAAGCCACTCTACCACTCCTAGCCTTGAAGTCCAGAACCACTGTCCCTACTGTTTCCATTTTCTTCAAAAGGGCATTAGTAAAATGTAACTCAGACAGTTATGAGGATAAAATGAAAAAACCTGGAAAAAAAAAAAACTGACTTCTTATAAAGTAAAACATATACTTAGCATATCATCCAGAAATTTCATCCCTAGGTATTTATTCAGAAGAAATGAAAATGTATGTTCACAATGACTACCCAAATACTCACGGCCGCTCTATCATAATATACCCGACAGGAAATGACCAAATGCAGATGTGAGGTAATAAACCATGGTTTATGCACACAATAAAATGCCATTCCGTGATTAAAAAGAACCTTGGAGCCAAGCTCAGTGACACTCACCTGTCTTCTAAGAAATTTGAGACGATGAGGCAAAATGATCATTTGAGCCCAGAACTGTAAGGTCTGCCTAGCAATGTAATGGGACCTTCTCTCCAAGAGGGAGGAGAAGGCAGAAACTAAATACTGCACCAATGTAGTAATATATTATGTACCCTAATAAACTTGCCTAGGGATCGAAGGACAGAACCAGCCAGTAGATTAGACATAGAGGCCAGACAGTGGTAGCACACACCTTTAATCCTATCACTCAAGAGGCAGAGATCCCTTTGGATCTCTGTGAGTTCAAGGCCACACTGGAAACAAAGCCAGGCAGTGGTGGCACACACCTTTAATCCTAGTACTGGGAAGCACACACACCTTTAATCCCAGGAAGTGACATGGCTGGGCAGAGAAAGGTATGTAAGGCATGAGGAGACAGGAACTAAAGTAGTTCAGCTGAGACCCTTTCAGGTGAGGATTCAGAGGCTTTCAGTCTGAGGAAACAGGATCAGCTGAGGAGTTGGTGAAGTGAAGTTGGCTGTGGCTTGCTCTGCTTCTCTGATCTTTCAACTTTCACCCCAATATCTGGCTCTGGGTTTTTTATTAAAAGACCATTTAACATTAGAACAACACACCCTATACAGTTTTACTTACAGAGGGTATGCTACAAAAGATGAAATGTCAGGAACAACGAGTAGTTGTTCGGAGTAGTAGTTGCCAGGGACCAAAAGAGGATACTGACTACAAAGGATGCTAAGGAAATGCTTGCTGTAAAAAATGTTACAGTAGGTACGTCTTTTTCAAATTTACCAAACTGTATACTTAAAAATAACTATTTTTTTCCCTTTGGGGGGACAGGGTTTCTCTATGTAGCTTTGTGCCTTTCCTGGAACTCACTCTGTAGCCCAGGCTGGCCTTGAACTCATAGAGATCCACCTGCCTCTGCCTCCCTAGTGCTGGGATTAAAGGCATGCACCACCACGGCCCAGCAAAAAAAAAAAAAAAAAAAAGATTAATTTTATTGCATGTAAATTATACTTTAACAAATCCAACCTAATAGGGAGTGAGGGGGAAAGTAAAGAGAAGAAATTAATGACAAACATGAAGTACTTTATGGCTTGGCAAATAACAACATCAACTATATGACATCACCACACTCATTTCCATGTTATTTAAAAGGTTTATACACTAGCTGGGCAGTGGTAGCACATGCCTTTAATCCCAACACTCAGGAGACAGAAGCAAGCAGATCTCTGTGAGTTTGAGGCCAGCCTGGTCTACAAAGTGAGTTTCAGGACAGCCAAGGCTAGAGAAACCATGTCTTGAAAAACCAAAAAAAGTCTAGAACTTAAGATTCTGACCTTGTACTATTTCTCTATTCATATCTTGGTGCAGCTGTTCCCACCTGTCACCTGGTCAACTTTCCCTTCCTCTTCCCATCTTGTAATGGACCAGATGTATCCTGATTTCACTGATCCATTACTCCCCTATGTCCTTTTGTCCATCACACGGTACCCTATATACCAGCAGTAAATTAGGCTTCCTAAAACATCATTCTCATGTGCTATACACCTGCTCAAGTCTCCTCAATGCTGCTCAGATCCCTTGAGCCTGGCATTCAAGAGATCCTACAATTGGTTTTAATCCACTGCTTTTCCATATTTACACTGACACAATAAACAAATGGAAACTAATGTACAAAGGCAGGAACCAACTCTACCTTGCTTAGTTCTGCACCTCACATACCAAGTGCCCAAAACATGGAACATGTCTACAGCAAATTATGGAAAAATACTGTTCAGATGTATTACAACTGATCACTAACCTGATTCAAATCCACAGCACAGATGTGAAAAGCCAAACATGGCTGGGCATGCCCATGGCTCCAGCACCAGATCACTGAGATGGACTCAGAAAGTAAACAGCTCAAAAGTCTCAAGAAGTCCCTGAAATTTACCAGACACACAAGACTCCTTCCTCCCCAAGTTTGTATAAGCAATAAGGACTGTAGAAGAGATTCAGATCAGTTTCCAACCAGCCTACCTGTCTATAAAGGAAGAGATATTCAGTGACCTGTCAAGCTGCCTGCAAGTCTCGAAGGGCAGCTTGACAGGTCACTGAATTATTACCCATGCTGGGCTGGTTGGGCTTTCAGTGATGCAGCTGCCTCTGAGTCATCCCTGTTCTTGTTACTGACTCCAATAAACTCAGTAGCTCACCCACTTGGACTTTGGTGGTATTGTACTTAGGTCTGTCATCAGTTCCTTATCTGGGGGATGAATAGACATTTTTGATTTGTGTTGCATCTCTCCTGGAAAAGTGTCATACAACACTTGGGCATACATATTTACCTGCATGCAACACACACACACACACATACATGTGCACACTCAAGAAAGTAGCAGACAAGTTGAGCATGGGGGCTCATGTCTGTAGTTCCAGCACCCAGGAAATCAACCAAGATAAGAGGCAGATAGATATGTTTGTACAGAATGCAATTTGTAAGGAATATAGAGGCATGCCTTAGGCAGCAAGAAGATAGGATTATCACAACTCAAGGGACAGGAAAGGCTTATGTAGGAAGCTATTCTGTAGTTAACTGGAATGTCCCTGGGCTTTCTCAAAAACTATTAACAAAGGGGTCAGCATCAGTTAAGTAGCAGTTTGGGAGTCAGAAGCTAGTAGAACACATTCTCCTGTCTTGATGACTTTGTCCTATATGGGAGTGTGAGATAACTTGTAATAGGGTGATCTGCAGGATCACACGCAGAAATGCCTAGGGTGTGACAAGGGACTGACCATTCTCTGTGCTCTGGTGGGCCAGTGGGCTGCTCTCTACTGGCCAGATACTTGAGGCTGGTGTATACAGGCCTACTTCCAGCTTCATTTCCCTTTGCTCCAACACAGAAGAAAGGGCTAAAGTGCACAGAGTCCCTGGGCAGAAAGGCAGGCCTAGCAGGGAGGCCCTGAATGAAAAAGACTGCTTTCCCTTCTCACCTCTACTGCATCCTCCCTTATCAATACTCCATTCATTTCCTCCCTCGTCACTGCAGGGGTGTGGGAGCTGCTCAACTGAATTAATGAGGAAAAACAACTTGTTGCTCCAAACCATGCCAAAGAAATGTGGGAAAACTCGTTTAAATGCTCTAAGCGATGGTGCTGTGACTATCAAGTGGAACCATGGCAAAGGCTCACACATACTTACTGGTTTAAATACGGCTACCCACTACACATACTGCTTTCTGGTCCAGAACCCTGTGCCCTTCCCTTGGGCGACTAATAAGTCATCTGTGCACATACACCAAACTGCACTATGCAAGCTGCAAACTAAAGCAGTTTGTTTTCCTTTTTGCCACCTATAATCTATTTAGTGTTTTAAGTACATTTTTCATAAAATAACATATATATGACAGTACAGTACATTATTTTTAAATATACACATCTCACTGACTAAAATAAACTTCAAGCTTACAGTTTTTCTTTTGAGTGTTGTCTGTGTGCTTGCCTAAGTATGTATAGAAACTAGAGGCTGACATCGGGATGTCTTTTCCAATCACTCCTCTACCATATTTTTTAAGATGGGGACTCTCCATGAACCTTGAGCTTATTATTTTAGCTAGGCTGCCTGGCCAGAGAGCCCCTGGAATCTTCCTGTCTCCACATTTCTCAGCTCTGTGGTTACAAGTACATTTTGTCACACCCAGCTTTTACATAGATGCTAACTATCCAGACATAGATTCTAATGCTTGTTGTGTAAGCATTTCATCTACTAATCCACCTACTCAGCCAGTTTTTGGCTTACTTTCTTTCTTTCTTTTTTTGGTTTTTCGAGACAGGGTTTCTCTGTGTAGCTTTGGAGCCTGTCCTGAAACCCACTCTGTAGACCAAGCTGGCCTTGAACTCACAGAGATCCGCCTGCCTCTGCCTCCCGAGTAGAGTGCTGGGATTAAAGGCCTGTGACACTACCACCTGGCCTGGTTTACTTTCTAAGAGTGATTTTTATCCTAAGATCCATAGCCTGGAAGTGATGCTCTGAGTGGTTTACAGACAGGTATATGAGTGTTTATGGAAAGAAGCTGTTCTGTCGATGAAACTCAAAAAAGGAGCTGGATCATAAAAGCAGAGAACTTGTGAGTGAGTGTATATGTTCTGAGTTTAATATCCTGCAATGTTATAAACCTTTCCAGAATAATAAAGGAGTGGCTGGTTGCTTTGGAAGGTAATGAAAACATTCTAAATTGTACTGATATAGTTACAGCTCTGTGAATATACTAAGAACCACTGAATCGTCCATTTCTACTGGGTAAAGTGTATGTTTTGTGGATTATATAAAGCTATTGCCAAAAATTAAGTGTTAAAGAAAGCTTCTGGGGCAGATTCCTGTCACAATGAAGTGGAATTCCCAAGCTGAAATATAATCACATTAACAAAAGAGAGTGTCTCTTAGCAACCAAAAAATAACTATTCAATTATTCAAAAGCAACAGTAACAGCAAAAGTTCCTTTTGGCTTTCAACTGTGCTCTTTTTAGGAAGTGTGAGGAAATGCTGGTATCTTATTATTCATTAAAGATAGCCAGACTTTTCCCCAAGTTTGGTCACCAGCATCATCAATTGGAGACCAAGAGGTCAATTTGCAGAAACCTTCTCCAAAATCCAAGTGTTTACCCAAGATAAAGCATTTGTGTCCTTAGTCAAAGTCTCAATCTGAAAACAAAGGACAATGACCTCTTTATAGCACACTTTAATCTCCCCACTATGTGCATGGTATTCACAATTAACCAAAATAACACCCAGTTAAAAGGCAAAACCTTGGGAGGAGTTGACCACTCCCTTCCCAACCCTGAGCACTTAAGAGTTCCAAGGGAGAGCCAAGTGTGGTGGCTCACACTGATAATTACAGCACTTGGAAGGCAGAGGAGGAGGGTTAAAGTTGGAGGACAGCTTAGTCTATACTGTAAATTTCAGACTAACCAGGCCTACATAGTAAAACTCTGTTTTAAAAATGTGTGTGTATGAGGGTGGAGGTATCCAGCATGGTGACGTTTGCCTTTAATCCCAGCACAGTAGGTAAGGGTGCTTGCCAACATGCCTGATGACCCAAATGTGATCTCCAGAACCCACATGGTGGAAGGAGAGAACCAATTCCAGCAAGTTGTCTTCTGATCTCCATACATGTACTGTGAGACCCACATAGCCTCCACTCTCCTCATAGCCAAATAAACGAATAAACACTATACAAAATTTTTAATTAAAAAAGAGTTCCATGCCGGGCGGTGGTGGCGCACACCTTTAATCCCAGCACTCGGGAGGCAGAGGCAGGCGGATCTCTGTGAGTTCGAGGCCAGCCTGGACTACCAAGTGAGTCCCAGGAAAGGTGCAAAGCTACACAGAGAAACCCTGTCTCAAAAAACGGGGGGGGAAAAAAAAAAAAAAGAGTTCCAAGGGGACTTGGTGATTAAACAGTCCATAAAGTATTTGTCATACAAACCTAAGTACTTGAATCCCTAGCACCCACATAAAGGGTCAGGTACAGCATATACCTATAATGGCTCACTCAGACAGCACAAATAGAAGGGTCATTAAGGCTTAGTGGCCGTCAGTCTAGCTGAATCTGAGAATTCAATGAGAAACTTCCTCAAAAACACCGAAAAGGGCTGAAGAGATGGCTCAGCAGTTACAAGCACTTGTTCCTGCTGAGTACCTGGGTTTGATTCCTAGCACCCATATCTTTAACTCCAGTTCCAGGACATCCAACACCCTCTTTTGGCCTCCATAGGCACCAAGCACATACATGATACACATACATACGTATAGTACAAAAATTAATTAATTAATTAAAAAAATAATAATAAAGGTGGTTGAATCTAGCATGGTGGCAAACAATTATAATCCAGCATCTAGGAAGCAGAGTCAGATGGATCTCTGTGAGTTCTGGACCAACCAGAGTGCCATAGTAAGACCCTATTCAAAGAATAAGTACTTAATAAAAGACAAGACACTCAACTTTACCATACACACACACATACACCCAGGCACACACACATGTACACGTATGCAGACACATACACAGACAGAAACACACAAATACAGACCCACACCCAAATACACAGGCACAGACAGACACACATACATACAGACTCACATACAAACACATATACAGATACAATCACAGACACACACATGCATATACAGACGACACACATATAGACACACACACACACACACACACACACACACACACACACACACACACACAAAGTTCCAGTTCAGGTACAGTTTCCCTTTTCTCAGAATGTCAAAAGCTTCAACACAAGGAGCTTCCTTTCCTATGAAGCCCTCAAAAGCCTCTGGAAGCTCAGAAGGAAACAGCACTTGCCTTGCAGTGGAGAGCTAAGGGCTTGTGCCATGTGGTACAAATGAGCACATTTAAACTTTCCACTGACTGTCTGAAATCTGAACAATCTCAAGATCATAACAGAAGGAATGGCTGTTTCTGCTATTCTAGACAAGAACAAAACACTTTGATTTTCACATAAATCAAATTTCTGCCCTGGAACCACACATTTCCTACTAGAAACATCACCATGTTCTTATTGCTACTACAAGACATTTCTAATGGGGTAATGCTCAAAAGAGGTAACAGACAAGGACTGAGTATCATTGATCTCTAAATCAGGTGCAAAAAGAATGCTTTTCAATAAAAAGAGATGACTTAGAATCTCTAAATGAACTAAATTACCAGTCTCTAAACACTCCCAAGGGAGGGTTTTCTGATTGCATTTATCAAGTTTTGTAGGACAACTGGAAAAAATACACAAATAAGCAGCAGACGAGTGAGGAGATGCCCAGAAAACAACTGCCATCATTACCTTATTGCAGTGTGTTGAAGCAACGCCATTTCCTACCACAGAGCCAGCATTTGCTTATGCAAATATTTTCAGAGGAATTGTTTTACAAGTTTTCAGTATAATTCGGACTTCTGAAGAAACCTCCAAATAGAATCTGAAAAGGCAGTCAAGATAATTCTGACACTGAATATCCTATTACCTGAATATCCACTTTAGGCTCTGAAGACAAATGATGTCATTTTTTTTTTTGTTTGTTTGGTTGGTTTTTTGTTTTTCGAGACAGGGTTGCTCTGTGTATCCCTGGCTGTCCTGGAACTCAAGACCAGGCTGGCCTCCAACTCAGAGATCAACCTGCCTCTGCCTCCCAAGTGCTGGGATTAAAGGTGCATGCCATCACACCTAACTGTAACAATGATGTTTTATTTGGCATCACACTTGAATAGGTATCTGTTTGGTGTGTTTTTTTTTGAGACAGGGTAAGATTAAATGCCTGGCTATAAATAGAGTTTTTTAAATTATTTTTTCAAAAGGTCAGTAGCTAAGAAACTAAACTCACTAATTAAGAAACTAAACTGGGGGGGGGGAGTTTGTGGTGTGTCGGGAAGGTGATGCATCCCTTTAATCCCAGCACTCAGGAGGCAGAGGTAGGTGGCTCTCTGTGAGTTCGGGGCCAGCCTGGTCTACATAGCTAGTTCCAGGACAAAAAAAAGAAAAGAAAAGAAAAGAAAGGAAAGGAAAGGAAAGGAAAGGAAAGGAAAGGAAAGGAAAAGAAAAGAAAAGAAAAGAAAAAAAACTGTTTACACTTCAAACATCACACAGTGGTCTTTAGTTCAAGAACAAAATGCACAGATAGCCAGACGAGCCGGCAAGACATTCAAGAGGAGAAAGCTGAAGTGAAAAGGCTAGCCACACTGCCTTTACAGACAGCCCTCTAGGTTCTGGCTCTGAGAAGCCTGCACTTCAGTCTACTGACTTTGTTTTCCTTTCATGCAGCCAAGAATCTACATTTCCCCCTTTCTTCTCTTATTTTTCATAAGCTTGCTTACAACTACCTGTTGGTCCTTTGCCATAATCTCATTTAGAAAACCTTTCTTCTCAAAGCATCCTGTCCCTGAATACTAACCCTTCTGATTTGGTGAGAGTGAGAGGAAGGGAGGGGGAGAGGGAAAGGGGAAGGGAGGGAGAGAGGGGGAGAGGGGGAGGGGGAGAGGGGGAGGGGAAGAGGGGAGAGGGGGAGAGGGGGGAGGGAGAGGGAGGGAGGAGAGAGTGTCTATTTATTTTATGTGCACTGGTGTTCCACCTTCATATATTCACCACTTGCCTGCCTGGTGCCCCTGGAGACCAGAAGAGGCCATTGGATTGGATTGGAAATGGAGTTACAAACAGCTGTGAGCCACCAAGCAGGTGCTAGGAACCCAACTTGGGTCCTCTGCAAGAAAAAGTGCTCTTAACTGCTGAGCCATCTCTCCAGCCCTTTCTGATCAATTTCTTGAAGCTAAAGTTATTGTGCTCCATTAAAAAAAAAAGAAAGAAAGAATGTACAAAAGAAAACCATTCAAGCCAAAGACAGGCAATGCATCCCCTACCAACACACGCCCCTCCAGCGAGCTGCTGCCCATCCAAGTGTCTTTTTGGGAAATGACTTTGAGTTCCTTTGTCCTCCTGGTGTCTGTTTTCCCCACACAATTTTTCCCTTCAGAAATCCTTAGTCAGATTTACCCTCTAATTTTGAGTCGTAAACTGTGTTTTCTAAGACAAAACAATTTGACAAATTAAAGTAATGGTGGACAGAAATGAGCTTACTTGGAATAACATACTTAAGTGTGGTTAACCCTCTACACATAGGTTCTTAGGAAATAAGGAGATGGAAGATGGGAACAACCTTACAAAAAGATGATTTTTCATTCTTGTAACAAAAGGAGAGCAGTTGAGAACAGGCACTGATTATTCCCATTTACATATGACAAAACTAAAAAGAGTGACCTGGTGGTTGTTAGGTTTCAAACCTGGGACAAAGGCTGAGGCCCTTTTTAACATATCAAATCAGACCTGGCCACCAGGTTCTCCCAGCATCCCTCAGTCCCTACCTGTTAGGGGTCCTCCTGGCTGGCATACCCCACCCCCTACCCTAAACTCTCCAACTCAGGGGGTTGAGCTGCTGTTCCCTATATAATCCAACCATTTGGTTTCCTACTCTCTTTGTGCCTTTGGCCTCCTGGCTGCACCTGGTACTCCTGTTCTCCCCTCTTTTCTTCTCCCTGCTCCTCCCACATGGCCCAGCTCAGTCTGGTCACGTCCACTCCGGACTCCCCCAGATGTCCCTGCCTCTGGCTATGCTCTCCCACATATCTACAATAAACTTTCTCCTCCACCATACCTAGGAAAGCCATGTGCTTTCCTTTCCTTTCTGTTTCTTTTTTTCACTCAGTGGTTCATGCTGGTGCATGTCTGTAATCCCAGCACTCAGAAGGTGGAAGCAAGAAGATGAGGTGTTCAAGGCTGGCTTCAGCTACATCAGAAATAAAAATCTGAGTGAGCTGAAATACACTCTGGATGGGATCTCTATTAGTCCAAGGTCTACATATGGAGCTCCAGACCAATCAGGGATAGTGAGACCCCATCTCAAAACAAAACAAAACAAAACAAAACAAGGGGGGGGGGCTTCAATGACTTGCCCAAAGTCACAAAACTGACAAATATGATTCCAAACCTATAGCCAGCTTGACTCTTCAAAGAGCAGCTGCTACTATATATCCATCCCTCCATGTGTTTCTGTCCATAGCCAAGGACCAACTTCCTAGAAAGCAGTATTTCGAAGGGTACATCTTTGACTTTTGAGACATAATTTTCCATTGGCCAACAAACTGTAAAGCTACCTTCAATCTGCCCAACAGAAAGCAATGCCTTTCTCTTCTCCTGCGTACCACTTTCAAGAACTACTTTCCAACTGTTCCTGTTTCCAAGGGACTTACTCATAAGTCATTAGTAGTCCAAGAAGTTTGCATCAGTATATGCTTTTTCTCAATAAAGTTTAGAGCTGATGCAACATTTTTTAGTCTCACACTTCACAGCTAAAATGACAAGAGCACAGAACAGTCAAAAATTACGCAAGACAACGATACAGTTTTTATTCCACGTCTGCCTCTCTTGGGCATCTGTGAGTCACTGTCTTTCCTGTTCAGTCATCATTATAAAAACTGCTATTTTTTTGCCCTAAAATTATTGTGTTTATTTTAATGAAAGGATCTGCATAAACGATGGGATCTCATTACATCTCTCACCACCTCGCTTTAGCACTGACCTCTGTTAGCAGCCCAGAAGCCTCATTCTGATTTTCACAATCTTGCTTTACACAAACAGGAAAAGGGGCACAAAAGGGTCACAATGTGGTTGCAGTTCATTTACTTACCCATCCAACAGACACAAATGAAATGCTATCAGATTGAGACCCAAAAGTGAATGAGAATTGTCCCCCACATCATAGTGTGGCAGAGAGGAAGTTACATGATTATAGTGGTGTCCATATGGCCTCAAGTAATAGCTATGAATGAAGGAAGGCTTTCTAGAGGAAGTGTTCTCTGAGTACGTATAAGCATCCATCTCTTTAGTACTAAATAGATCTAAAAGACTCAACACATTGTCTAAGACTTATTTGCCAGTAATCCAGTCAAAATATAATTTGAAAGAATGATTACTTCCTGCCCTAAACCTTGGCCCTTTAAACACTCACTTTACAACAACTACAAGTTTAACAAACTCATGGGTATTTGGTGCCTTTTCACAAGTTTCTCGACTAGGGCTTAAGATGTTAGCAGAAGGAGACAAAGTACACTTTTTAAAAAGATAGTCATTTCTCTAACTGAGGACGAATACTTTTATCAATACAGGACCTACAAAACAAGGCTATCAGGGAGGAAATGGGTTCAAAAAAGTCCCGCTTAAATACAACAGAATGAAGGATCTCTTTTAACTTGCCAGCGCACGTATACATACACGTACGTACACACACACACACACACACACACACACACACACACACACGGAAGGGGGGGCTTTAGCCTCCAAATGATGAACCCCCAAACATTGCCATGATAAACAAACAAGCCTCTGAGCTGAAATCTGATTTGGTGGCCTGACAAAACACTACGATCTAAGGAATCCCACTCCTACCTCCATCCCATTCATCATTTCCTCAATAAAGTCCCAGAGGCTACCTGCTCCCCAGTTTTCACTGGTTCCTGGATTTATTGCTTGTAAATTACAATGCATAGAGCGCCTTTCAAAAGAAAAATTGTACGGGCAAATGAAAACAAGCGTGCTTTAAAGACCCATAAAAGACTGTATGTAGGCGAAATGAACTCGCCTGTGTTTACTACGAGTACCTAGGGCACCCTTATGCCACTCTAGGGGGTCCCAGATGCAAACGCACGCCACCCAAGCCGCGGCGGAGCAGGAGGAGGGCGGCAGGGTCACACACCTGCCCGGCTCCGGTGCCCGCGCCCCGTTGCGCCGTCCGGCCTGCGCCCGGCCCCCGCCCTCGGCCCCGGCCTCCCGCCCCGGCCGCGCACCGTGTGCGACTGCAGACTCTGGCTCGCCTCGACAGCCGCTGTCAGCGGCACCGTGTCGTCCAGCAGCACTTTGCCGGCCGGCGGCTTCTCCATGAAAGCCATCCCGGGCCGCCGCCGCCGCCTCTCAGGCCGGGCCAGGAACCGGAGGCGCCGAGCCCCGCCACCCGCCGCGTCCCGCCGCCGCTGCTGTCAACGCGCGCCGCCCCACACGCCGCCGCCGCCGCCGCCCGCCGGGTCCTAACGCCAGTCGCTTTAGCCCGCTGGCTGTCAACACCCGTTCGCCCGCCCCCGCTGGGTCCTAGCGCCGTACAATAGGTAAGTGACTGCCGGCTCTTGAACGTCCCAACGCTGCTGCTGTCAGAGGCATTGTGTCGCTGTCTTGGCACCTCCTAGCTGCTGCATCGTACATCCAGTACCGTGAGCACCTGGACCGGGACCCAGGAGCACAAAACTAAACCATCACCACCGGGAATCCTCAGATCTAGACACTGCATCTAGAGCCCTGGAATCCAACAGAACTGAGTTTTTCAGATGACAGAACTGAGTTTTTCTGATGAAACTTTGTAAAGCTCAGATTGGCAGATTTGAGACTCTACTGATCCCTATCACATCTCCCCTGCCCAAGGGCCTTAGGGCTCAGGAAACACCTTCAGGGAACACCCTCAGTCTGAGCCTGTAGACCAAACTTTCTAAATCAAATCCTGATTCAGGTTTTGAACCTGGATCCTCAGGAGAACCTAGCTGCTGCATGCACTCTCGTAACTGGATCCTACAATGTTTGATTCCAGAAAATGAACTGGGATGGAAAGATAAAGGATGCAAAGATTTCCCTGCTTCTATGCTTGGCTCCTAGCTCTCTGTTGAGTCCAAAGGTCTTCAAATCCCAAGAGCTCTTAGACTCTTGAGAGTCTTTGGTTCTAGCATTCTGGCTCTAAGAACCTTAAACTTAGAATCATCAGACTTGAAGATCAACTTCTCAGCATCAAATCTACCCTGATTACCTTAACCCAAGATCACAATTTTCAAGGATAATAATGGAATTAAACTTAGGTCAGATGACCAGGACCTTCTAGCTCTGGCATTTACTTAAACTGTATGAACTTGAGTAATTCACACCCCGAGATCTCACTTTTTCATTGGCAAAACTGAATAAATATCTATGTAAAAGTGTAATAGGAATGAATAGGATTGGAAAGTAATTTGCAGATATTAAAAATAACAAACAATATACATTACAATCTGACAATGCACAGAACAGAGATTTCTAAGTGTTGTTTGTTGCCATTAAATTTCTATTATTTCATTCATAGAAACAAAGCTTTTTTGTGAATCCACCACCACTGCAATTTGACATCATAGCAAAGGTCTAGGTTGCACTAAATGGTTAAGCTTAAGAGATTGTTGGGCAATCCTAAGTAGCCAAGTGATAACGACAGATTGCTCAGTAGAGGGAGATACGGAGAATGTAACTTAATTTAGCCCTAAATAAATGAGATCTCTTCCTACATCTCATTTTTATCTCAATGTGCTTTAAAGCTGCAATCTATTAAAGCTAAACCATGTGTCACTTAAGGAGGACACAACTCTTTCCCTCCATTTCTTTGTTTAAAGGCAGTGGAGTATTTCAATTGTCAGAGTACCAGAAACCCAAATCCTGCATTATTACTCCTGTCAGGATGGATAATAGACAAGGTCATACATACTCATATCCTCCTGCTGGTGTGTGCTTAGTGAAGGCATTAATTCACTCAGCAATTATTTACTGAGTACCTACCACATAATAAGCTGAGTAGTGGCACTGGGATTTAATAATACACATGAAGGATTTGAAAATATCTCACCCTAAGACTAATTCTGCCTCTAAGAGGGTTATACAAAGAAAGTAATGAGGGATTTTTGAAAAGGTATAACATGTAAAGGATAAGCATCTAATCCACAATATAAGATTACACAAATTATGGTATAATCATCCATTTTGCAAGGCTAAAAACCCAGATTATTTGCTAAGGGTATAGCTCAGTGATAGACAGAAAATGTACTTGATTTGCACAAGGCCCTGGGATCAGTCATTAGCACCACAACCAGTTTAAGAATATCTAATGACAGTCAAGAACATTCTTGATCTAATAAGTGAAACAAGCAATACAGCTATCTGTAAAGCCAAATGCATTTACAGGAAAAACACCAGAAGAAAATAAACCAAAATGCTTCCTGTAGGAAACAGAACCATGCATGACTTTTTCCATATTTTTCAAAATGCCTTTAATTACAATGTTTTATTTTTATGATTAGGAAACAAAAATATTATATAACCAGAGTCCAGTGCTCTACCAAACCACAAATTTCAAAATATACATTTCCAAGGTTGAGAAGATACCTTTCTGAATCTAGCAAACTGGTACTCAGCTCCATTTCCAGTGTATCTGCACAAGCAAAATGAGGCAGTTGTGCTATTTGACTTTGGATACAAAAGGGTCCGCAAACGAAAAACCAGAAAAAGAGTGGGATTTTTGGTTTTGCTGGGGTTCAAAACCAGGGCCTCATGCATACTAGGCAGGTGTTCTGCCACTGACCTACATTCCCAGTCCAGTCTTTCAATACTATAGGAGGAAGGAAAGATTGTCAGAGACAATGCCTGCAAGAAATTGAGGCTCCAGCCACCATAGGAGCATAAGAGATAAAACAGTAATGATGGCTAGTGGACTGTGCGGCAGTTCATTAAAGATATGGGTTTTGAGTGGGGTCTTCAAGAACCCAGCCTTTTGCATGCTAGCTATAATTTCAGCCCCATTCACACTTTTATCAGAAACCTACTGAACTACAAAACATACACTAAATACCAAATATTGTGTTAGGCATAGGAAAGAAAAAAAAAAAAAAAAAGACAAATGCCACCTGTCAAGCTTCTGAGGCACATAAACTAGAAAAAAATTATGGCAAAAAGTCATAGGCTACTCCAGGGATCCATGTAGCTTGAAGCAGCAAGAGACAAGGATGTGTGATAAGCTGGGCAGGAGGTGCTTAGTAGAGAGAGTTCTTCACATTCCGCTATGACAGACATTCTCCTGACAACTAAGGTAGACATTCTCAAAGCACAGACTGAAAACTTTGGGGAGTCACACAGACTGCAGCAGCCACTAACAATCTTTCTTTTGTGGTAGTACCTCAAGGTGAGTAGTAAGTGGATAAAAGTACTGGGGGAGGGGAGCAGGAAATGGGTATGGTGTGGGTGAAGGAAGAAAGAATTGGTTTGGAAGAAGACTGCCTTGAGAGGAAAGAAAAATTGAGTTAGAATCAAGAACTAAGCAAAACCTGCCTTCACATATCTGAGGAAGAAACTAGAGTACTTGTCATGGTTACAGGTCCACGTTCTAAGCTGACTTAAGGAGTCAGGATTTACACCAGTTCCAGAGGTACCCAGAAGCCTAATTTCACTTTGCTTCACCTTCCTCGGCTGTGGAATGGAGATTGGGACAGCCTCAGCAGGCAGGATTACTGAGTGTACTGAATTGTGCTAATGTTGGTATACCTGAATGAAAGGCTAAGTATAAACTGCAGGATATTAGTTAGGAGGATGTCAGCACAGGCTTTCATGGTAACAGGGAATTTGAATGCTTTTCTCTCCAGAAGGGGAGGGACTGAAAAGGAATTACAACTGAAGACCTGGGCTGCACATGTCATGAAATGTGACTTGCCTGTCTTCTTTACCAGGAAAGAGAAACTGAAAGTGAGAAATACTTGACAGAAGCCAGGGACAAGCTCAGTGTTTCCTTATCCTTCTTCTGTGATTCTTTCAGAAGACCCTTAGTGCAAACACTTCTGCTAAGCTTATTTTTCTCCTACACCTCAGTGAGTTCCTTGTCAGCAACCCTGAGTATCCTGAGACACACAGACCAGACTCAAAACCATGATAACTTCAACAGTCATCTGGCTTTTTTGTTGTTGTTGTTTTGTTTTAAATTAGTGTCTTGGCCTTGAACTCCTGGGGATCCAGTGGTTCTCCTTCCTGCCTGAGCCCCCAAATGGCTGACTACAGATGCAGGCTTCTGTGCCTGGCTCTGTCTGGCATTTGAAATGTCACAGACTAAATATGGGAAAGCTCTTCCTAGGCCAGAGCTGATCTAATTCAAATCAGATTTGCTTTTCCAGTCTTGGGCTGAATAAATAAGGAATGAGAGAATATCATCGCTTTGCTTTTTGCATACATACAACTACTTGCAGGATAACAGAAGAAAAGAGAATTTTTATATTCTGCTATGTTGCCAAATGTTTAGACAGCTCATGGGTTGTTTATCTAACAACCTGAGATTTGACCAGATTGATTGAACATAATGGATTTTAGTGAGGAAATTTCTAGGCCTGACAACTGCTATACAAATCAGATCACAGCAGCTTGTGAAAACTCAGTATTTCCTAAGCAGAGTGGTCTTACAACTCCAAATGCCTTCATTTCTTTAAATATTCACAGTCTGGATACTAAACAAAATTCAACTAATAGTCATTTGTATGTTGACATTTTCTATGATAACACTGGGAAAATCAAGGGTATAATGTCAAAACAATTTAGTTAAGAGCCACTTTAGGAATAAAGCTTGTGGAATCTATTAATCTTGTTTGACTGGTACATATTATTTGGGTTTTCTTCTAGCTGCTCATTGTGCTCCAACTCCAACTTTCTCTGAAGATGCTGAGAATTCTGCTCTTTGCAATACAAATGAAAGCAAAGAATATAGAATAAAGCACCTGAAGCCCTTAGATGGCACCACATGCAGGCAGCCATGCAACCCATGGCAGTAACTGGACAGCACCCTGATTCTGCTGACCTGGGGCTAGTCAATCAACTATGCCAGTACATGAGGCAGTCACAGAGTTGCTCAGAGTGACAGTCAACACCTGGTAGACTGTTTTAATATAAATCCTTAATAGATGTGATGTAACAGCAATTTTCTTAAGGTTTGTGAATTATACTCTAGGAACATAAAAGAATAATGACTAATACTTTGGTCCCAAATGAAAACCCATGGTTATCTCAGAGGTACTGGTGTACACTTAGACATTTCTTTTTCTAGAGGAACATACAAGACCAGTTCACAAGATAAATGGTGGCCATGGTGAGGCTCTACCTGTTAATCTAAGATTTGCTGCTGGGGAAAAAAAATGAGTGGCATTTCAGCAATATGGAAATGTTTCCAACAGAATATAACAGTCTGTTAAGCAAATTTCTAGTACATTAGGCTAAAATTGCTTAAGATGGGTATTCTTGCTGTGCCAATCAAGTATCACATAAATTACAGTCTTATAATGCCCCTAATATGGAAAGCACTACACAAAATGGCCTATTTCAGTCATTACTTTTACACTCACTTCCATATGTGACCTAGTATAATCAAAGCTCCCTCTCAATTATCAGCCCCTGGGTTTGAGAAAGAGAGTGATCATTTCTCCTGGTGGTTGCTTTAACAGAGCATGAGCAACTTGACAGCCATGGCTGAGTCACCACTTAGGCTACTGACTCTACTCTGTTTAACAGAGAGTAAAGTTCATGACCACCCCAGACTATTAATAATGTGGAAATGCTCTAAATGAGAAGCTACTTTTGAAGTCACAGTGTAAATCAGCTATTAGCCAAAGTGACATCCCTCTCTACTCCTCACATGGCTTACATAACTTTTTCTTTTGGTTGGTTGGAACAGATAGCCTATCTTCCTGCCTCAGTCTCTGAATTGCTAGAATTAGGCATTAGCTACTGCCTGTCTCTAATTTTCTTTCCATCTAGCTGATCCTTAGAGTTTTCATCCTCTGAAAATCTCTGAATGTCATTTAGGAAAAGGTAGGTGGCCAAGCACAACGCTACATTTGCTTTCCCAGGACTTGGAAAGCTGAAACAGGAAGATGTTGAGCTCAAAGCCAGTCTAGACTATGTGGCACGACTATTTTGGGGGGTGGGGGTGAGGGACAGGCATTGGGTAGAAACCACAGGCACAGAATAGGGAAATGCTACAACTATAGTAGAGAATATCAATCTGAGTAGACGTAAGAATTCTATTTAGCAAAACGCTATTGAAATTGACAGTGCTCCAGGAATGAAAACACTGTAGATCCACAGTGGTAGAAAAAAGGAAGTTCAACCTTGAATCTAACTCTATTACTGTAGAATATTATTTTAAGATGTGTTACATTTGTTATGCTGTGGAACATGTCTAATGATGCAAAGATGTACTGCATTCCTTTATGTTGCATTTGTTTAACTCCGTGAAGCTGTGTTACTTTGCCTGCCTAAAACAAGTGATTGGTTTAATAAAGAGCTAAACAGTCAATAGTGAGGCAGGAGAAAGGATAAACGTGGCTGGCAGGCAGAGAGAATAAATAGAAGGAAAAATCTAGGAGGAAAAGGAGGAGGAGCAAGAGAACAAGGGGAGGTACTGTTTGAATCTTAGATGGTCTTTAAATTAAAAACAAACAAACAAACAAACAAAAACCCAGAGCCAGATATGAGGGTGAAAGCTGAGAGATCAGAGAAATAGAGCAGCCAGCCACTAGTTCTTACCTCTACAAAACCCTCAGCCTAAAGAGAGTGAGTTCCTGTTTCCTCATGCCTTATATACCTTTCTCTGCCCTGCCATAATACTTCCTGGGATTAAAGGCAAGTGTGTTTTCCAAGCAAAGGCATGAGATCTCAAGTGCTGGGATTAAAGGTGTATGCCACCACTGCCTGGCTCTGTCGTCTGATCCTCAGGCAAGTTTATTAGAATACACAATATATCACCACAGGGAAGAGGACACTAGGGGCCAGCCACACAGTCAGCCATGGAGTAAGAGTGAAAGATATACAGAAATAAGAAAAGGAAAAATCTCAGAGGCAAAAGGTAGATAGGATAATTTAAAGTTAAGAAAAGCTGGCAAGAAACAAGCTAAGGCCGGGCATTCATAATTAAGAATAAGCCTCCATGTGTGATTTATTTGGGACCTGGGTGGTAAGCCCCCAAAAGACCAAAAACAACTAACAACAGCTATACAGCATCAGTCTGCTTCTGTCTCAATAAAATGGGGCCATTAACTTTATAAAGCTGTTTCAAGAATTATATTAAATCCAGAAAATTAGCTTATCAGAAACGTTAAAAAAAAAATCACATCATGCTCCATTTATGGATCCACACTTAAGACTGCTGCTGAATCCCAAGGGATGAGTTCTGCAGGAGTGTGCACTGACCACCTGAGCTCTCTATTTTCTTCTGATGTATAACACATTTTATCAAGTCTATTGAGTTGCCTAGAACTGTCATCCTTAGATGAACTCAGTCTGCAATGCTGCCCATTCTGGGACTTACAATACTCCTGACAACTGACTTTGGTGTTTTCTTCTCACCCTTACATACTGGAGGAAGGTGTAATAAGTTTATAATTAATTCACTTAAGACACATGACTGCCCTCTAGTGACTTACAATAATTCTTTCTAGTAATCTACTCAACTGTTCCAGTCTGGTTATAAACACAGTGGCTTGTGTTTATATATAATCCCAGTGCTTGGGGAAGAACATGTGGATTCCTTGAGCTCACTGGTGGAGCAGCTTCATCTAATTACTGAGTTCCAGGTCAGTGAGAGACATCTAACTGACCTTTGGCCTCCACATGCACAAACAAGCACACACCCTCAAAAATCTGTTTACTTAAGACACAACCAGAGCCTGTTGGTGTGGCACATGTCTTTAATCCCAGCACTCAGGAATCAGAGGCAGGCGCTCGGAGTTCAAGGACCCCTGGTCTACAGATCAAGTTCCAGAATGGCCAGGGCTACACAGAGAAACTCTGTATCGAAAAACATCAACAAAAACAAACAAACACAACAGAACACCAAAACACTACCAGAAGGAATAACTACATCCGATCTTTGGTGTTGCTTTAAAGTCTTGCTGTGTAGCTCAGGCTGGCCTCAAATTCCTAGCGGTAAATTTTGGAATTCTGAGTAAATGATGCTATGACCTGCTGATCTTGTATTTCTAATCAAAGCATCTAGCTAAGGTCAGTTACCATTTAACATAGTGAGCACAGTCAAACCACAAGTATATAGATACTTGCTTAAAAAGTACTTAAAAAGCACATTCTCCCTAGACTCCCAAACTCGTAAAAAAACAAACCTGGCCACCCTCATCCACCATATACTTACACCTTTTTTCTTTTCCTATTCAAGACAGGATTTATACAGTACTGAAACTTGCTATGTAGACCAGATTGGTCTCAAACTCAGAGATCCTCCAGCCTATGCCTGAAATTAAATGCATGCATCACCACAGTCAGGCCTGCCTTACTCCTTATACCACATATCTATGTTTTGTTTTTAAAGTAGACCCACATTTTCAAGACAGGGAGAGAAGAATCAGAGCCCTTAAAATAGAGCCTTTGCCCCCAGAGTCTTCTCTTCAGGGTTAAAACGCTAAAAGAAACTATTGGCCTACTTCCTGAAAAATCGACATGTCAACCTGTTCAACTGCAGAACAGCCAGCTTCAAATTCAGAAAAAACCCTAGCCTCACTCATGGGAGACTAGGGTGGGAGGATAATATCGGTTATTATTTATAGGTCTGGCCCTCTGCTTATTCTATGTTTCTATTATTTCCAACAATACTGCACCGTATCAGTTTACATAACTGAGTCAAGGCTGTATGTAAATCCCTCTCCCACAACAGCAAAAACCACCTGAAAGGCAAGTCACATAGAAGGTTGAAGTCCACAGCATTTTTTTTTTTTTTTTTTTTTTTTTTTTGGAGACAGTCTCTTATGTAGCCTTGGCTGTCCTGGAACTTGTTATGAACACCAGGCTAGCCTTGAGCTCCACCTGCCTCTGCCTCCCAAGTGGGGAGTAAAGGCATGTGCCACCACATCCACCACAAGATTACATCTTGGTGTAAGGAACTATAACCCTAATCCAAAAATCACTGAGAAAGAGTTAAGAGTATTTAACGGTAAAGAGTAGGTGTTCAAAGATGACCCTACTTCCATTATTGCAATTAGTAACTAAGCCCATGGTGGTAAAAATTCAGTAAGAAACTCCCTCAACACAGATATAGGTAGGTGTTATCAAATACAAATATAACTATGTTTGAAATTCTGAAAGTAAAACATGCAGATTCTCATTTTTTAAAAAAGATTTTTAATTTTTATTTTATTATTGCTGTATTTGTGTCACTGTTTTGCCTATATGTATGTTTGTGCACTATGTGCAATTAGTTTCTGTAGAGGCCAGAAGATGGTGTTGGATCCCCAAACAGTTGTGAGTGCTAGGAATTAAACCCAGATCCTCTGGAAGAGCAGCCAGTGACCTTAACTGATAAGCCATCCCTCCAGTCCCTCTCAATTGTTTTATAATTAGAACAAACAAACAAACAAACAAAAACGAAATCTCCAGAGATGATGAAATCTTGTACATACTTAAGTCTGGGTACAGCATAAAGCCAATCTGGAAAGCAGACATTGGAACAAACTGTCTGCTTGTTCCCCTTCCCCACGTGGCTTCCAGGTATACCAGCCATTCCTTCATGAAGAGCAACAGCCCACTTCCCCAAATGACATTTCATAGCAAGAGCACAGATGTTTGAGCTTACAACTTTAAATTTGCATTTCAGCATCAGGAGCTTCTGGGACCATAATCTTAACCCAACCTTCCATAACTGTCTTTTTACTCTCTATTACACAGCAGGACACTGCAACTACAGCAATAAACTGCTTCAGCCTTTTCACTTCTGCAGATGCTAAAACCACTTCTCCAATATATAAAGGGGCTGGAAATTTAATTTCCTGGGAAAGAAACACACAGCCTGGCCCCGGCATTTTAGTACCCAAGAGAGCAGAAATAAGTCCACTTATCAAAACTCCATGCACAATTGTCTTTCCAAACTTGGTGTGTTTTGCATACTCTTCACTTAAATGCAAAGGATTGTCATCTCCTGTCAACTTTGAGAAGGTGGCCACATCCTGCTGTGTGAAGGCTCTGCTGAGCTCAGCACGGTCTCCAACCCTCACGTGCACATGCTGAAAGCGCTGCCCTGTTGGCACCAGGTGATTTAGCCACAGTCTCCTCTGAAGCCCACTCCACCAGAGACGATGGCCAGAAACCACACAGAACATCTTCAGTATCTCCAAATGTCATCAACAGGGCTTTAGCCTGCTTCTTTTCTCAATCTATGTAGACACCAAAAGATGCTGTTGAGAGTAGAGGGTTCTGGAACTGTAAGAGTATTTAATCCAATACTTGTTCCCTGCTATTACCAGATAATGCAAGGAGAAAGGGAGACACCTACAAAAGAAGAAAAGGTTAACTCAAACTTCATAGAGACAACAGGCAATACAGAAACATGCAGGCTTTACAGGGTGCACAACACTGCAGCAGCCATATTTGAAGGCTCACCCTGGAGGGAGTACTGGCTGAACATGTATGTATGCCTAGAAACAGCCTGCCAAGACAACACTGCACACAGCATTCAATGAGAAAAGCCTTTACCATAAATTCCAAATTTGACCTTCAAACATCTTCTATATGACCTAAAATCTGACCACTTTGCCTTTTAGAGGCAGTGAGATTCTGGGTTTGCCCTAGCTAGATGTTAACTCTGTTTGCTTTACTCAAGACAAAAATGGTGCACACATCCACCTCACATCACTACAGTGCTCAGTCCTCCTTGGAGCTATGAAGGAAAAGCCTTTACCTGAATCACTCTGAAAGCACACTTCTTGTTTTTATAGGCTCCGAACAAGGTCAAAGAGCTCCACAATTTAGCCAAACCACTGTATAAAGAACAAGAAAGCATAAATAAAGATTCTGCTGCCAACAGCTCCCTGGTACTTTTACTTGTGGTTGTCTAGAAAGTTAAAAACAAACATAGAAGCCTCATTTAAATAAAACAGAACCTTAGAAGTAAGAATGTATCACAGACAGAGAACAAATTGAGCGCAAGAATCTTTATAAAATATACACACTTCTGGCTTTAAAACCATAATTATCAACTGGGAAACTAGCTGTGATCAAACCAAGGCTTTCTCTTATCTAGAGTATAATCCCAAGTAGAGGAATGTTCATATTAACTGCTCAGAGTTCCCATGCACTCTTGTCCTGGGAGCCTCTTCACTGTGTTATTCCATCATTCTCTCTGCCCTATTATTCTAGAACTGTTTCACTGTCATACCTGCTGCATACTCTCAAGATGGCTGACAAGGTCTTCTCTTCATAGGTTAGGACGTCCACAGGCAAAGCAGCACCAATCTAGGTATGGAACAATACCATTAGCAGACTCCTGTCATCACTCGTGAATTCTGATAAAATCAATATTTCAAATAATAGTGCTGGTATTCTCATGTGCCTGACAAGAACTCCTACTGTCTAGAATGTTCCTATCTCTCTTCATGATACCTCCTCACCTTTGAATCGGTAAAGTGTTCCTTCTCCAATTGGTGAGATGGCTCGGTGGGTAAAGGCAACTGGCACAGATCCTGAAGACCTAAGCTTGATCCCCATAGTTCAATACCCCGGATCCACAAGGTGAAAGGAGGGAACTAACTCTCACAAGTTGCCTGTGTACACCCCCACACACAAACACACACACAGAAAAATGTTTTTTAAAAAGTTCCTTCGCATATTCACAAGAAAGGCTCAATCTACTTACTGTGCTCTTCTTACACAAGACCCCACACATTGCTCTTCCATAATTCTCCCCTTCTTGTCACTATTTAACAACATCAAGAGATAGACACCATGTCTTACAGCTCTATCTCCTGAAACTACATTTTTTAAATGACATATAGAAATTGAAGTTTCATGTTTTAATTTGCTACAACCTACAGGGAAGTTCATGCACTTTTCTCTCAGGCTCCAACAAAAGCAGCTTCTTATATAGCCACAGTACAGGATCAAAGCCAGGTAACTGGTATTGAAACAATTCAGAATTTACTTAGACCTGACATCATTTGTGTATATTTATGTGTGTACTTGTATGTAACTTTTCCTCATAGGTTGTTTCTTGGAACTACCACCACCAAAACAAAAACTTGAACCACCACAAGACTCCTTCTATTGGTACTTTATAGTCATACACACTCTACTTTCTATTCCTAGCCCTGGCAACCACTTCTTTCTTCAGGTTATGTTGTAGCAAGAGCATTATATACAAAGAATTACCCAATAAGTAATTTACTTAAGGTTGGCCGTTTCTATTAAGCTTAGTTTTCTAGAGATTTGTCTACCCATTGTCCTTTTCTCTGAGGACTATATTCCATGATTTGAATCATGGACAATCACCCACTAAGGACAACTGTGATGTTTTCAGCTTCTGGTAAACACTCATGTGCAGCATTACTTTTCTTTAAGATTTATTTTTATATATGTCATCAGTGTTTTGCCTACATGCTATCTGTGCACCATGTGCATGCCTGGTGCTTGAGATGGTCAGAGGAGATCAGATTCCATAGAACTAGAGGTACAGATGGCTATGTACCACAGACGGCTATGTATGTGAGTAGTGGGAACCAGAGGGTCCTCTGCAAGAGCAAGGATAGGTGTTTTGCTTTGAACTACTTTTTTTTTTCTTTTTGAGACAGGGTTTCTTAGTGTAGCCCTGGCTGTTCTAGAACTTGATGTGTAGATCAGTCTGGCCTTGATCTGCCTGCCTCTGCCTCTTGAGTGCTAGGATTAAATGTGTGTGATACCACCACCCAGCTTATTTTATTTTATTTTTTTGAGAATTTCTTATAATATTCTAGATAATATTTCTTTGTCAGATATATAGTTTTTAAATATTTTCCCCAACCTATAATTTATCTTTCCTTCTTCCTCTCCACTTCCAAAGCTCAACTTTTGTTAAGTGAATGCTAACACAAAGCTGCTCAAAGTGCTGGTCTGCGACAGGCTAAGAAGTCACATCAGAATGTCAACCAATATCACTAAGTTTTTACTTCTGCTCACACTCTTTTAGATTTACTTATTTTTATGTGTTTCCCCACATGTGAATGTGTCACTGCACATGTACCAAGGTCTGTTTGCTCATGTGCATGTGTGTATGTGCTATACATGTGCACATGTGCCACTGCATGTGTGTGGAGGTAAAAGGGAATTCTCAAGAGTTTGTTCTTTGCTCCTACCATGTCGGGTTCAGGAACTGAACTCTTGCCAACCCTCACACTGTTTTATAAAGAGACTTTTTCACTAAAGCATGTTAGCTCTCATATAAACTCCTTATCTTTACAAAGATGGGCAATGATGTTTGGTGGTTACCAGTCTAGACTATAATTTGATAGCATTGTGCAAGAACAAACAGTGGTCTAACAGGTTCCTAGTCAAATACAGGGCACACTGAACTCATTATTTCTGAAGTTGGCTTCTGCAAATTCTAGTACAGCTTTAAAAAATGATATTTCTGTGTTTCTTACAAAGTGCTCTTCTAAGCTGAGAGTGGTGTTGCTCAATTTTAATCTCAGTGCTTGGGAGGCAGTAGATGGCTCTGTGAATTCGAGACTATGGAGCAAATTCCAGGACAACCAAGGATATACAGAGGACTTGTTGGGCTGGAGAGGTGGCTCAGTGGTTAAGAGCACTGGCTGTTCTTCCAGAGGTCCTGAGTTCAATTCCCAGCAACCACATGGTGGCTCACAACCATCTGTAATGAGATCTGGTGTCCTCTTCTGGTGTGAAGGCATACATGCAGGCAGAACAATGTATACATGATAAATAAGTAAATATTTAAAAAAAAAAAAAACTTTAAAAAATTGATAAAAAAAAAGAGGATTTGTCCAACTAAAAAGCTCTTATTCTAATTCCACCTACAAGTGATTTTTAAAAAAAAAAAAAAAAAGAAGAGAAGTTGTCTCAAACAAACTAAAAAGTTCTTATTCTAATTCCACCTACCAATGATAGAATCACAGATGCTAGAATTATGATACATGTGTGCCCAAGTGACAGGTATGATCAGTCCAAGGTAGGCCATGAGGTAGGCCACCATTCCACCACTGAGCTATACTCTGGGTCTCTTTTCTAGAATTTCTTACAAAAGCCTTAAAAATGTTAACTTGCCAAGTAACCCATACCTCCCCAAACAGGTCCTTCAGGGCTGAAACAAGCAGCTGTTTGAATTGGGCTGCATTCAGTCCAACTCCATGTTCTTGAAACTCTCTGCAAAAAATATTAAAAAGTATCATTAAACTCCATGCTTTTCAGATTTGTAAAAAACAAGTAATATAAAACAAAACTCACAAAACTGAACTTACAAGCAGACTTTCATGTAGTGGTACTCTGAGGGGCTCTTGTAAACTACTCTTTCATATGCAGTAGCTGGCATCTTCAAACATGGGATACCTACAAGGAATTCAGAGGGCTCATAACTACTAAGTTCATGTTGTTATTGGTAGCAGTATTGTGTTTTTAATGGGAACTTGGCCTATTTAATTAATTAATTAATTACTTGTTTATTTATTGAGAAAGACTTGCTATAGAGTCAAGGCTGGCCTTGAACTGCCAATCTCTAGGGAAGACTGGGATTACCAGCTGGAATGTCAACACTTTTAAAGACTTATTACAGTACTTTATGTAATCCTAGTTAGACAACAGTTACCCATACAGATATAAAGGAAGTCCTCTCTTTCTTTGGCAGGTCCTTATTTTGGTATATGTTGAGGGGTGACAGTGCTGAAGATCATGCCCAGAATCTGATGCAGTACAGGCAAGCTCATTTCTGTATTTTTTTTTTTTTGGTTTTTCGAGACAGGGTTTCTCTGTGTAGCTTTGCGCCTTTCCTGGAACTCATTTGGTAGCCCAGGCTGGCCTCGAACTCACAGAGATCCGCCTGCCTCTGCCTCCCGAGTGCTGGGATTAAAGGCGTGCGCCACCAACGCCCGGCCTCATTTCTGTATTTTTAAACATGCCAGATCAGACCGCCCTTTAGCAAAGGAAAGATACAAACATAAGGGACTAAAACCGCTTATTCTGTCCTCATAGAACATGATGAAGGGGGTCCTTTTGCTGTCCTCTTCCTAAGTCTGCTATTCTTAATCCAGAAACCAGGTCTCTAGTGCAGATGTGGCTCAGTACCAGAGTGCTTGCCTCATACTCTTGCAATACAGCTTTCACGTCAATACATCCCACTTCTAGAGTCAAATATTAATGGCCATGGCCCAGGAACACAGATGTAGGCTACTCCAAATTCCATGTTCCAAGGTAGTAAGTTTCCTGAAGTTTTTATAGTAAATGAGCAAAGGCAGTCATTAATGAAGGCACTTTTCAAATACACTGGTGAAAACATCAGGTAGGCAGCTTATAGCAAAGCAGGGAAACCTCTGCTATAGGCCTCAGATGCTACACTTGATCTTAGCCAAAAGGCCGAGAAGCGATTAGGCCTCAGATGCTAATGATATTCTTACCTTTAGACTTGTGGAAGCTAAGTGGTCTACCAATAGTCATAAGGATGGTATGTGAGACTCGGGTGTTCAAGGAATGACTAATTGGGGGTATGTGTGTAAAGATAACCTAAAATAGATTGTAATTAGGCTCTGGACTTGCAACATTTCAGCCTCTACACATTACTGTAGTTCTAATCAGTTAATCAACCAAGTACAAAGTCCAATGTAAATGAAGTGTGGCTTTTTGCCAGGAACTTTCCTCCATACCAGCATTCCCGAGGTTAATTCTCATTACTGAAGAGAAACCAAAAACCTTCCAGTACACAGAATCCAGGTCTCTCTAGGGCTATTTGACAACACCGTGAAGGACTGGACTTAAAATGCAAGGAGTCTAGAGGAAGTGCTGTTATGGAATATTACTTTAACTAGGCAAAGATGTGTTGCATTTATTTATGCTGTATTTATGTATGTTATGTAAAGGTGTGTTGCTGCTTTACCTTCCTGCCTAAGGCACCTAATTGGTCTAATAAAAAGCTGAATAGTCAATAGCTATGTAGCAGAGGGTTAGGCGGGGCTAGTGGGCAGAGAGAGTAAGTAGGAGGAAGAAAGAGAGAAGGGAGAAAGACATGGAGATGCCAGGGCTAGCCAGTTAGACACAGAGTAAGACATACAGAGTGAAAGAAAGGTAAAATGCCCTGAGGCAAAACACAAATGAAGAGAAACAGGTTAAAATAAGTTAAAAGAATGAGTAGAGCTGGGCAGTGGTGGTGCACACCTTTAATCCCAGCACTTGGGAGGCTGGGCCAGGGGGATCTATCTCTGTGAGTTCGAGGCCAGAGATAAGGAGAATGATTCCTTTTAGTAAGCAGGAACTGTCTTAAGTTTCCAAGGGAATAATAGCTTTTGTCTAAGTGTCAGACCCTGGGAAAGGGAATTTCCTTTTTGGGGTGGGGGGGAGCAGGGGAGTGGAGACAGTTTCTCTGTCTGTGTAACAGAGCCCTGGCTGTCCTGGAACTCATTCTGTAGAGCAGGCTGGCCTCGAACTCAGAGATTGGCCTGCCTCTGTCTCCCGAGTGCTGGAGTTAAGGGCATGCACCACCACACCCTAAGAAAAGGAATTTCTTGAGATCTAACTCTCTGGGCTTCCTCCTTCTCTTGGCCTGGACTAGGGCTACAGCTTCTCCGTAAGCCAGAAGCGGGAAGCCACGTGCTTCACACTTCCTAGACTTTTCCATCCGATTTGTTATTGTACCAAGGCCTCCTTGCCCAGTCCTTGCAAGTCTTACAATATTTCTAACAGAATCACAGAATATTTAATCTCCACAACGCCTGCACTCCGGGGGAAAAAAAAGCTGTTTTATTCACTATTGCTTCTCACGGACTCAAACGAGTGCCTGCACATTTAGGCACAAAAACCACAGCTCTGGAACTAATGGGACTAAACCAGTCATTGAAGAAGTCCGATCCCCTACTGCTGAAGCGTTACGCTGTTTCCAACCCTGCTCAATAACAACCGCCGTTCATTTAGCGCCCACCTCGAAGGCAGTGCGCCTAGCACACGGCCTTTTAACCTTCCCGGGTCGGTGGCCGGGAACTCGGCCGCGCTGTACGCAGCCCCGCGGCGGTTCTCTGACTGACCTGGCAACAGCAAGGCTCCTCCGGCCAGCCGCACTTCCACCCTGCGCCCGCCTCGCGCATGCGCACTTGCACCTGTCGCGCGCGGTTAAGCGGCCCCGGCGCAGAACGAAGCCCTCCACTAGAACAGCCGCGTTCCTGTAGCCTGAGCGCTGCTAGAATTCGGAACGGGTCGGAGTTAGCAGCCTAGGTTTAAGACTGCAAAACTGGTGTATTTGAATTTGACTCCGTTCCGCTCCGCCCTACAGACGCGAACGCGCAAGCGGACGTGACGTCACTGCGCGGCATCGGTCGCTAGACTTGTTGCACAGCGGGGCTGAGATCGACGGGTTCAGCGCCCCCTATCGTCCACTTTCGGGACCTGCGTTTGTGGCATACTATTAGGCGCAGATAATCTTCATGGTCTTTTATTTCTACATTCATTTGCAACAGGTTATGTCAAACATCTCTCCTGGATTATTTTGTTTTGTTTTGTTTTCTTTTGTACTGTGCAAGGGATCAAAGCCACCGCCTCATCTATACTAAGCCAGTCCTCTAAACATCTTTCAGGTACTAAGGACGAGATCCACTGTTAATGTCCCTTTGTGACTCCTAGCACACAGTAGATGTTCTGTATTGACATGGAAAGACCCGGCTTGCTCCTATATCCAGATATAAGTTATTCCACTTCTGCATTTACTAACCACGTATTTGTTCAGAATCCATTATGTGCTAGCCACTGTCCTGGGTGCTGGGAGCTTAGGAGAATAAGATATGGTCTCCCTATACGTGTGACATACAGTGTGTATTTAACAGTAACAATAGCAACTAATATTTTCTTTGTGCCAGGCACTGTACAAAAGATTTTATGTAAGTTATCTAATGGAACCCTCAAACAACCTTGAGGTGGCTATAATTGCAATAGTCCCCATTTCACAGAAGTAGAATTGAGTGAGGCAGAGGGAAAGGCAAAGTTATTTGTCCCAGATCATGGTTACAAGTGGTATTACAGATTATCTGCTTTGGCCAGTGATGTCCAGACTACACCATCTTAAACCAGCTGGAGTATGAGGTGGTCTTTGAGTATGGAAACTTGTATGAAGGCTCATCACTGCATTGCAGTCCTTGGTACTAGTGATTGCTCAGCTTGTATTTACTAGAAGGAGTTTTGATTTGGCCTGAGTTGGTCAAGGCAGTGAAGGTAAAGCTATGCCTTGCATAGCCAAGCCAGTACCTAGATCAGTTGGGGCCTTTTCTATAATTGAGAAAAGAACCTAACATTTGTTGTTTCCTAAAGCTCTGTCATTCCTGTCTTGGCCATACTCTGTAGTCATGTGGCTTCTGCTTCCTCTCCTTCCCTCAGAGGAAATAGGAGTCATTTCAAATGGGGAATAAGTGGAGGAAACTAACACAGACCCAAGATAGTGACATTTTCTTTCTCCAAAAAGTTCGGCCGGCCGGTGGTGGCCCACACCTTTAATACCAGCACTCGGGAGGCAGAGGCAGGCAGATCTCTGTGAGTTCGAGGCCAGTCTGGTCTACAGAGTGAGATCCAGGAAAGGCACCAAAACTACACAGAGAAACCCTGTCTCGGGGGGGGGGGGGGGGGGGGGAGAAAGTTTGGATTTTGGAAGTTGCCAGAACTGGCTTGGAACCCATTCTCTGCCACAGATCCAGCTTTTTCACTTCTTGTAAAGATACATCATTAGCAACTTCCTTGAGGAGTTGTGAGGAAAAAAGAGTTCATGTACTATCTGGCATCCAGAAAACTGTAACAGAAAAGAGTCTCTTTGGGCCAGCCACCTGGCAAACTCCTCTTGCCAGGGTATGTGACCAGAAAAAAACAGAAGCAGAAGCACATGCATTTTGGTTTTCAAAGAATCTTGGTAAATTTTCACTTTTGCATGAAAATCTTGAAAAGCAATGCCTCCTGATGCTTGAATTCTGTCAGGGCTCTCTTGTTAATCCAGAGTTGAGTATGAAAGAGATTACTTGTTTTTTTTTTCTTTCAATGAAATTGTATTTTCTTGCTGGGTACTATGATGTATCCTTTCAGATGATATTAAAGGGAAAAGCAAAGAAAACCTCCTCAGCTAGCTACTTGCCTCTCAAAAGGTACCCTCTCTTTCCATCTCTTTCTCCCTTCCTCCTCTCTCCATCTTTCCTTCCCTTCTCCCCTCTCCATTTTCTGAGACAGGGTCTTGCTATGTAATCCCTGCTAGCCTTGAATTTACCATTTAGCCAAAGTCAGCCTCAAATTTTTAATTCATCCTCCTAATATCAAGATTACAGGCGTGTGCTGCCATGACTGTTTGAGTTTTCATTCCTCTTCTTCTTTCCCTCCCTCCCTCTCTAATCCCCCCTTCTTTTTCCCCTCCTCTCTTCCTTTCAAGAGGCAGCAGGCTTGGCAGTAGCAGGAAAACCACCTGCAAAACCCTGTTTGAGTGTCTTAAATTTCTTCCCACAAGTTTGGTGTGAGGTTTTCTCTCTTGAACATTTAAGTGTAACATCACTTTAAATCAAACCACACAAGGGGGCTGGCAAAACTGACAGGCCCCAAAACCTGAGTTCTATATCTGGTACCCATATGGTAGAAGGAAAGAAAGTTGTCCTTTGACCTCCAGATGCTATATGTGTGTTTCTCATCTTGGCAGCAAAACGATTAGGTATCATGTAAGA